>NW_027175843.1:15732839-16057839 GCF_023055335.1 Clinocottus analis
GACATTCTCACAATGACGAGGAAACGTAATAAACCAACACATCTGGTGAATTGTAACATCTCGATAGAGAAAGTGACAATGTATTTCATGTGTTCCTCCTACTATGTCCACTTATATAGCAGCTAGAGACTGATTACATGGTTGTGTTTAGGTACTAACAGCGCAGACCTTGAATTTCTGGATTCTAGCGTGGCTTGTGTAGAGATTAGTAGCACATTGTTCGGCTATAATTCACGGGCTCCACTTAAAATGTCAGCATTTGATGCTTCCGGGATTAGTCGGGACTTCTCTCACACTGCACACTGATTGATGACAATTATCCAGGGAGTCATGAAGCTCCTGCATTGACAGCAGCTGCAACAGGCCACTGAATGCTCCCTAAATTAATATGAGACACTGGATGTTGGACTTTTCCGTTACGTTTTCTACGATGCCCGTGTCTATAATGCAATCGTCTTATAGCACTGTATAACCATTAGGCAAGACAAGTGTATTTGTACGGCACATTGTGCTTCACATAAAACCATTAAAAGCGTAAAAACATAATGTGGAAGAAAACAAGATTTAAAAACAATTAGGAACGTTCATTTTAAAACATTAAATAACAGTAAAAAAAAGAATAAAAGTTGCTGTGCAGTTTAAGAAATAAAATGCAGTAGTGAGATGCAGGGATGGATATCCTTGAATCTGGTTGAATTAAAGGCAACAGCAAACAGAAAAGTCTTCATACGACAAGCACTGATCCACATTCATCATGCTCTCTATTAATAACCAATTAATCATTGCTAGCTACATTTTACAATAGTTTGTGTGCTGTTCTTTTATAGACCTTACATTTAGCACAAAAACATAAATGCACTTTTCAGCAGTGAAAAGTGTTTGAAGCACCGGGAAGATTGTGAAGCACCGTTTATATGATTTAAATTTCAATTAAATATTATAGATATTTATATCTAACATTATTTTTTATGTGATTTTAAATTAAATTTGCCTAGAACCATTAAGCTCATTTACATTTGGAAATGCTTTTGTTTCACCTCACGGCTCCACTGGGCAGACTTGAGGTTAAGCTGCATGCAGAGGCTGTTCCTCTGTTCACCTCTCCGTCCCTGAAAGCTCTTGGCTGATTGAAGTTTGTTGAATCGCACTCTTCCATCTCTCGCTCAGTGGCAGTTGGTTTAGCTTTCTCTGATACCTTCGTAACCTGGTTGGGGTTCGGCTTGAACCGTTCTTCCACGTCTTTTAGTCTCTCAAGCGGATTTTGAATTATCGTATTATTCCCCTTTCGGCAGGGGTCATTATAGCACCTTTTTCAGTTTAAAATACCTTTCATCTCAGTCTTTTCTTATAGAGTCCCTTTCTCTCAATAGTTGCATGGAATAAATCTTCAGCACATGGGTGCGTCGCAGGTTAGAGCTGCATGGCACATTAGACGGGTGGTCATTGAGTCAGGAACACAAGGGAAGAGGCAGAACCGGCAACGCCACAAGGGAGAGATCTGACGTGCAGGATTCAAAGTTATATCATTTTTGAAGGAAGGCACTTCTTCAGGTTGTTAGCTGGTTGTCCTCTCAGCCTATGGAGACATTTCTGCTCGCAGTGGGCCTTCGGGCCTGCAGACGGACAGAACTGTGCTCCTCACCCATTCGTGGCCTGAGGGCAGAGGAGGAGATAAGGAGACCACCCTTCAGTGCCCAAAGTCGAAGTGCAGAAGAGAAGAGATATGCTCTGTCTTCTTGTTGCTCTTTCCTCATGAGAAAGAGATTGTGTAGTTTTTTGGCGGACACAGCACAACCACTCCCATTTTAATAACTATCCTGATTTATTTAACCTATACTTGACAGAATTGACCCGACGTACTTCCAGAGTCTTTTTAATTACTTCATATGCTGAACACGACCAAACAGTTTGACATCATTACCTGAATAAAGCCTGATCAATTAAAGACACAATTAATTAAACAATTACACAACATAGATCCACATTGTTATCAAGACCGACACGGCAATGTACATATACATGTGTCCCTATTCGTAATCAATGAATGTATAGCATTCTCAACATTTCAGCACAAATTAGTGTCCTGGGTGAGAGGCATGATCGGGAGGGGAGAGCAATTAACATCCAGTCTGTAGGGCAAGAAAATACAAGCATTGTAATCATGAACTCAACTATACATAACCTTTACAAAGTCAGATGTTTGAATATATATATATATATATATATATATATATATATATATATATATATATATATATATATATATATATATATATATACACAAAGAAAATACAGGAACTTACTAAGACTGACCAGCATATCAATTAAAGTAAAGTTGTTTATTGTCTGTGTCCTCATAAATGTCTGATTGTGTTATAAACATTTTAGTTTCATCAAGAGAATTCTGTGGGTGTCAGTTACATTTTATTTATTTATTTATTTTTCATTCAGTAACAGTAGCTGAATAATAATTTGTTGAAGAGAGCCGAGGGAAAGCTGGATCAACCTGTTGACCGTAATGGGCACAACAAACCAATTTAATTATTGCCTTTCAAACTCTTTTGTGTTGAGTAAAGCTGTTGCATATGTTTTTGTGAGTGACTTCTTAATCACAGTGTGGACTTCACGGTTTGCAATTTTCTGCTTTACTCATGAGGTGATAGAGGGACCTTTTCTTAAAGTGAAAATTAATTAATTCCACAGGACGTCTATGCTATTGCAATAGAAACATAGCCGGATCATTTTCAGGCAAGAGAAACCTCCACTATAGTAATTATTCACCAAGGACAGAGTAATTATAGTACACACTTTGGTACACATAGGCCGTATCTTTTGGCTAATTCGGAGAGCCGAAGCCTCATATTAGCTTTGGCTAACTTCTGAATGCATCTGCTAGGCAGAGTTAGTGTTGGGTACATTGTCCTCCAGCTCTCACAATAAGTAAAGTCTTGTGAGAGAGGGTCCAATTCAAGGCCAATATGGAAAAGTGATTCAAGTAAACAATGTTTTTCATTGTATGTCAGCACACAATTGAGAGACATTTTTGAACCAATCGGACCCTTTGAATTGTCAAAAACACATTTTAAATAGTTTTAAAACACACCTCCAGCCAAACTGAAATAGAGGTATTTTATTCATGAAGTCACTGGAACAAAAACATCACCACCTGATGGCTTTAGTTGAGTAATTCTGCTTTTATTTACTAAAGGAGTTGCAATTTTCTCCAGCCATGTTTATCAGTTCAACAAACTCAATGCTAACACCAGCATGCCGCTGTATGAGCTGAATGCTAAACCGATACGATGTTCACAGTGGTCACCATCTGCCACTAAAGTGGCAACAGACCAACTGACCGGCAGACCGTCATTACCACCGCCAGAGTCCCGCTGCAGCGCTGTCTAAAATCAAACCTTTCTGACAATAATGTTTGATTTACTAAATGTAGCTCCGAAATCCTTGCCTATCATTTTACCCAGTAGGTGCAGTTCTTTTTAAATAACAACACATTGCAGATGATGAAGTCTCCAATGTCTTTAGAGGGAGTTAGCACACACATTTGTTTTTAATAATTATTCATCTCAGCAAAGTGACTTTATCTAAGGACTACCACTACCCTGCCTTCAAACCCTGGATCCTGTTGATAAAAGTACTACTGAATTTCACAAACCTGAAGTTGTAATGTTGAACTTATATGGAAGTCAAGTGGGAATCTAGTTCACAGAGATTTAAATGAGACGCTCTCAAAGTTGCATTTCAATAAGATGTAACTCGAGGAGAGAACACTAGTTTAATGATAAACAGACAGCGGTGGGAAAAGGGTGCTGTTGAGTTTCGCTCTAGGGTTGCTCGGGGGGCTTTCCTTGATCAGGGATCATGCTCTCAAACTAGCTGATTTGGCAGCGTGAGGCCCGAGCCAAAGAATGGCAGAAAGCAACTCAATGACAAAGTCGGAATATCCAAAGAAGCTGATCATCACTAATGAAGCGTTGCATGAAAAGCGACTTTAGGAAGAAGCTGAAAAGGTGGTAAAGCTGTACATCAGTCTCATGACGGCATTACATTCAAAACTGTACTGGCATGCCATGTAAATGCCATATTCCTTTTATTTCAAACTCATGTGTCATAGTGTCACTCATAGTGAGAGGTATTATGAGAACAATACTATGTTTGCTATCTTCATTTTTCCTGTGCACAAAGGAATTCTTTTACAGTATGTGTGGAACAGTAGACCTATTTGCCCAAAGGTGGTTACTTTTTGTTGCTGTTAAATTACCTCATAGATAATGATGAACATAAACAGCCCTGACACATAACCACAACCCTTTTTTGACACATATGAACAGGCTGACAGTCAATCCAACACTTAAACTGTCTGACGTTGTTTATTCATTCATTTTGTTCACCATGAGACGGCGTTATATTCTGTATCGAAGCATGTCGACAATTACATATATACATTTGGCAGATGCTCTTATCCTGCTCAGTAAGCATCATTAAACCAAGACCATCAGATTTAGAGGCCCGGTAGCAATCGGCTCATCACAGCTATTAGCTGACCAGCAGGGATAGAACTTGTGGGCTGATCTAATGAGCTGAATTTATGGGAGCAGTAATATACTCTATACTCTGTACAATCGAATTTGTCTTTCACAAATCAAATGATCAAATGGAGAAAAATGAAGTAGGCCGAACAATGAATACAATCAAGACAATGTTTCAAGCAAAGTCAATGCTTAATCTTTTCAAGATACTTGTTTGGCACTGTACCCAAACCCCATAGTTACTGCAGAACACACTGTCTGTGATTATGTTCAGGCCGTTCTGTAAAAATGGGATACAGGGAAAGACTCTTAACCATGAGTTTGCAGGATGTGAATGTGCAAGAAACTCATAGCACATAATTAATATAAGTTGGATACGCCATGCATCATTTTCATACCCCAAACGCCCAGCACTTAATCATGAGGAGAGAAGCCAGGTGAACTTTTAATTAGGATTTGCAGAGTGATGTTTGATCTTTTATTACCTTTGCCGTGGAGGTAATATGATGGCCTCGGTCTTTCTGTGCATATCAAACTCTGGCTGTGAATATTGAGGCTCCCAACAGGAAGACATTTTTGGAGTTTAACGACCATATAGCTTTACCTGGTGCCACCAAGAGACCAAACTAATGAGTGTATCTCCTGATTTATTGTTCATATACTGTCAATATTTGCACAGGTCGGCTGCTGTGACGAAACAACGTAGGACCTTAGTGGCTTAAGATTCTCCGTCATGCAATGAGTTCTTGTTCATTTTAACTTCATAATCCTGAAGCAGTCTTTACTATGTCTGCAGAAATGATTAAATAATCAAAACTACACTGTAGTTTTCAAGTATTATAGTTGGGTAATGAGCTCAATGAAATAGGGAGGACCTTGAAATACAGTGACAAGTCATGTTTCTTTAAGGTAAGCCATTGGGAAACAGCAGCGACAACCTCCAAATCAGAAAGGGATATTCAAGATTTTTCATTATCTCGCTGCATGAACTATTATGACCGGATGGTTGCAGATTTCCAACAGATGACAGGTAGAATCCGTGGAAGGTCCCAATAGAAGAGCTCTCAAAAATATAATTGGCTCTAAAACTCTCTGCCCAGCTGGGGGACAAAATTGGTCGGAGGTTTCCCTAATCTTCTACTCAGGAACTACTGTAATACATTGTTAAGCAAATGCTGTTGATTAATGTCCACTGGAACTTAAAATGACAACTAAAACGTTGAGTCCCCTCTTCCTGCTTCTAGTTCTTTTAAATGAGTGTTAGATGGTCAACCAGTAAACGGATAATTACATTTGTCACAATGCTGACTAAAAGATGTGGTATTAGGGCTGGGTATTGGCTTTAATTTAGCTGGTCTCAATAACAAAACAATACCTTTAATACAGCCACTTTCTGGGATGTTATCATTTTTATTTTTTAAAAGATTAAATTCATTTTAACAATATTGATCCCTAACTCTCCATACACTGAATGTTTGTGACATTTGCAAAGTAAATCTGTGATTTAAGCAGGTTCTGACTGGGAAAATAATTCAGTCCATAAATCTAATGACATCCCAGGCCAGTCTCCACTCTTTCACAAGAGACCACTTACTGTATACTATGAGTGTCTTGTTGAAATATATTATCTGTGTTCTGTTTATACCTGTAATATATTTTCATACTTTTTACGACCACAATTACACTGATGTTAAAACATCCAGAATTGTTGAAGACAGCCAAGTGTCTTCAGTTTCAATAGTTGATTGCACTTCCACAATCAAGCCTACAGCAATAAATATGAGCACTCTTTGAATCTTTTTTTTAGACAGCACTAGGCATTTCTCAAGAGCTCTAATTGGACTTGTGTTTATCACAAGATCCGTAAGATCTGTGTAGCTAGTGAAAATGACATTTATTCAAAAACCTTGAATGAATTCGGTAACGGAAGCTTGAATATCATGACCTGCATTAGTCGCTCCGCTAGAGTGTATTCTCAGCAGCTGTGACAGCAACGCTGGTATCGTTTTCACCTTGTGAGTCTGTGTGAGTATTTATATTTGTGTCTGTCTGTGGTCAGAATTCGTCACCTCGATAGAGTCACACCTCAAGATGCAGTGGCAAAGGTTTACGGGATTTGTAGTTGAGATCACAACGAAGGATGAGTTCTCAGATGACTGAGGAAAGACGCCGCGAGTAGAAGAGTAAGCCACAATTTCATGTGGCTGTATAGGAATCATTTGATGGATATTTTACAGAGCTTGCTGCAGCTTTTGGATTCCCGCGGAGAAAAAGATCCCAATAGTTTTCTTCTGTCGTGTTGCTCTGTATATTCTCTAGCGTTTCCCTGATCTGTGCAGAGAACAGCAGGAGAGCAAAACTGTGCAAGAAAGCCTCGGCAAGATTGGCGTATTCCCCCTGTTCCTTCAACATGTACCGTGTCAAAGGGGCGTGTGATAAGTGAATGTTGCTGCTGGCAGTATCATGGCTGTAGCCAGATTTATGTTCACACAGTTTAGATTGGATAGCTCGAGATGTGGGTTTTGTGACTGCGCTCGGCTCAGGATCGCCCAGAGAATGTTCACATCTGACAGATAAAACTAGCCTTCGGGACGTGCCAGGTCACATTAAAAAGACAGGCGTTACCACAGCTGTAACAGTCACTTCAAATGTCGACACAATGTTACAAGATACAATTCAACAGCATCACACACGACAGCCTCCAAAATGATTCAGAAAGTGAACTGACACATTATCAACAAAAACCACATGCATACTTTATAAAAGTAGAATTTACTGCGGGACGATTGTATTACAGATGTACATAAGAAGCTGGCAGCCTGGTAGGGAATATTCAATTCATACTGAGAGCAGTGAATGCCTGGCCTCAGTTTCTGCCGTGAGTTATGAGCTACAAAATTCAAGCCGCACAGCTGCTTTTCAGGGTGAGCGGCACCAGGCTTAATGTTGTTTAAAACCCATGCATCACACCCCCGCACCTCCTTGATGCGTGCACACACTTACCTAGCTTTCGTTCTTTTTGTGCGTGTATTGAAGAATGAAGAAGACAATGCCAAGCTCTCACACGAGAGATCAGTCAGGAGCATAATGCACATTGTGTAACAGTGTGACAGTTGAAGGATGCGGTTGGATAGCGAGGCTTACATTTATCAAACAAGCCTTGATTATAGTTTACATAATGCTGTTTTCTTTTTTTTTTTTTTAGCTTTGAACTCTTGAGTGTGACTGTTCTTTTGTGGCTGAGTCACTAGTTCTTTCAGGAACACTAGACCCTTAAGGACAATTGTCCACCGTCATACGACAATTTTTTTTTTGATATATGTGGCGTTTTCCAGCCTTATATTTCAGTTGTCCCTCTCAAATATGACGGACCACACACAAGTTTATTTCACCAGAACAGCCATCTATGCAAGCTGTAATTAACAAATAAAGCATGTCGGTAGCTGCAACTGGAAACATATTTCCAAAATGGTATTTGAAAGTATATTTTTTTTTTTACATTTTTGTGCAACTACGATGATTATGATCCCAGCAAAAACACTGTTGACCCAGGCGGCTGTGCTTGAATGCATCTGCTTACTTATTCTTCGTTTACACCAAAAGCGTTGCGAAAATTCGCAACGCTTTTGGTGTGAACGCAGCATTAGGATTTGGGCTGCTGCCGTGCTGCCGACATGCTGCTTTCACTCTGCAGTCCATGTAGGTCAGTTGGTCAATATAGATAGCTCACTCAGGACAAATGTGGTGGATCGAGCAACTGAACCGAGCAGCAGACTAGCCAAAAATAACAGAATCTTGTGATTGACACACTCTCCCGTCGATTAGAATTTGGCTTGTTTGCACACTGCAGCCTGACAGTCCTTTGTGCTATCTGGGTGATCGGAGGAAGGTTCACCTCCAAGTCGTAGAACTCAACTACTTTAGTAGTGTTTTGTCCTTCAGTCTCCCAGAGGACTGGAGTTGGGGGTGTCTGCACATTTCTAATGGACTCCGTGATAACAAGTGAGAGTATGGCTGCATCGTGGCTGTTGGCTTTGTTTGGATCCCTGATGAAGTGTTTCTTGTAGCTCAACACTGAGCTTTTGTTGACTTTGACATCGGGGAAAGGAAAAGCCTTCAGGAGCTCTCATGTGGTTTCTTCTATGGCCACATCATTTGATTGAGCTGTGACACCGATATGTGTTTATTTTATTTGACCTCCCACAAATTACCATAAAATGAACGAGCGTCTGATTAATAACTGAGGGACAAAGGGAACAAAAATGACAGATGGAGGAAAAGTAAAGTATTTACCCTCTGCAGGATACACTCTGCAGGCCACCCGACTTAGTTAATCACTTCTTCTGTCAGGGAAACTCTCTTGGTTCGGAGTCCACGTTGAATTGGTCCTGATCTCAGATTCAGAGCCATTTTATGGTTCATGTAATGAAATAATTGTCTGTTTTAAGACTGGACCATGAAATGACAGCGTAAGATGCTTTGAGAAATAGCAGCGTCGTAGTGGATTGCGATTCTTTTCCAGTGACAGTGAGGCCGATTGCTTCCTGGGATGGGAAGATTAGTACTTAATAAGTATTAATGCATTTGATCCTCAATTTTACAGACATTTTGTAAGGTTTGTAAGTGTTGTCAAAAGCTGAATGCAGCAACGTTAAGCAGACCTATGGCTGTGATACTTAAATGGGGTTGGTTAAAAGTATGGTTACAATATTATATAATAAATATAATAGTTTTTGTTGCGTTGTCAAATCTCATGGGTAATATTGCAGGTTTGCATTATTCATTCTTTCACACGGTTGTTGATTGGCAAACATGTAGGAGTTCAAAACAAGTCGGCAAAGCAAAGGAAGCTTGGATAACTTTGTGTTTGCTCGACACCGTTTGGTGACATCATTGATCACAACATTTATTCTTTGCAGAGAATGAGCAGAGACAGAATTACACAACACGGTTTGTGAATTGCGCATCCTGGACTGCTCTCTTCGAACGCAAGTAAAAAAAGTAACCTCTTAAATACAATAATCACATAATCACAGAGACCCGGACGTCTTGCACTTATCGTGAACCTTCATCCCGTCATCCCCCAGATATGTTTTTAAACCATAACAACCACAATGATGTGTTTTAGCTTCAGTCCGGAACATACAGATATAGCAGATAGCTTGACTCCCAAAAGTGAATTTTCTGTAAGGCAAAGTTCACTCTTCACAGGCCATGAAACATCATATATGATTATTAATATAACAGTTAAACAGTGATTAAGAGTAAATACGTTTTTCTTCCAGCACTTAGGTATGGTGAATTTGTGGGCAGACATTGAGCAGACATGACGAAATATTGGATTTTTTTGCAGTTTCATTACATATATATATATATATATATATATATATATATATATATATATATATATATATATATATATATATTGATTAGTGCGTCAACCATTTGATTGAATTTAGTTCCTTTACATGCCCGTAATCAAGTCCTGTGTAACTATGCAATAAATGCAACAAATACATGCATGATGTGGGCCATTTTGAGCACTATTTTTGTTGTGGAGGTATGAGCACTACCCAGTTTGCATTGTTCTGTTGGATAAAAGCAGCACTTTGGGAATTGCTGCTCATTCTGAGAGCAGCTAAAGAAAAAACTCTGTGCCGTGTCAGCTCTCAGTGTTCAAATGAAATTCCATGTTCAACCGTGAATGCTACCTTGTCACAGCGCTCTTCAAACACTTATGAGGAGTCCTCCTTGCGGTCCCTTTATTCCCCTGTTCTCTCTTCAGGTATGTCCAAACGTTTCAGTGCATTTCTCCTCTTTTTTTGTCATTTTGTCATATTCAAGTCCATCGTTGCAGCGCCATGAACTCACCTGCATTGCAATCCATGATTGTTGAAGTCTTTGCTGATGTATATGCTAAAGTATCCTCTGATGTAAATAAATAGATAGGTGCTTTGATTATTTATATATATATATATATATATATATTTTTTTTTTTAAAAACCAAGCATGCAGTATATTTAATACAAACTGTGATGCATTATCTCTGTCCTTTATCCCATGGCCCTCCTCACCTGTATTATCACAACACTAGGGTCTTTCCTCAGGTTGCTACCTGTAGATATATGGCCATTAGTTCTGCTCCTGTGTTTAAGGAAGAGAAATCCAGGTCAGCGGAAGACGGTGAGACAGAGGAGTGAATGACATCCTATCCAATTACTTGTCACCTCTACACAGGCTGGTGCAGGGACTTGAAGAGACCACATGAGGCAAGCAATTACACGGAAAAAGATTCCGATCACCGCAGTATAGCACACCTCTGCCGGGTGCCCGCTGTATACCGTATGTCTTAAAGAAATACTGACTCAAGTACTGGAGCATTCATAAGTGTAACCGAGTTGATTCTCAGAGAAACCTCTGTGGGGATTTTATAGCCTCAAATCAAAGTTGGATCTATGTATCTAGATCGTACAATGTCTACTTTGTAGATGAAATATGGGATGGAATAAATCCAACATTGATTTCAATGGGAGAAGAAGTCTCGTCCGTGTTTGACCGAGAGACTTTTTTTAGCGACACATGATGGCACGATCACAGTTCATCGCTGAAATGGGATTTATTGTTGAACATTGGGTATAAAAACCTATTCCCATGCCCTGTTGTGCTGACATGACATTACACAAAATGTAATGTTATTTGTCAACCTGTTACAGTTTCAGAGATTATATATTTGGGTTAATAACTTGAGTCTATCAGGGAAAGCTGCAAAAGCAATCAGACACTTTTTTTTAACATGTTCTCAGTTTAACTGCAAGTAATATTAGGCATGACGCAGTGTCGATTGTGTCAGCATGCCCTTTATTATCTGTAACTACTTTTGAAAGTTAGGTGTTATCATAGTTTTTTTTTTTTTGTAGAACTGGCAAATCTGCAAAAAATAACACATTTTGTATTAAAACTTAAAACCTCCATCAAACTTCAATCCATGGATTTCGTATTGATTTATGAGAAGGAGGCTGTGTCTAAACTCTCTGACAGGCTACTGCTATGGGCAGGTTAGCATACTCATGACTCACGCAACGATCCAGAAAGACGATACTCTAGATCAGGCAGAGAGAAAAATAAGAACGCCAAGATTGTTCTTCATCTGTGTTTATGCAGTCATATATTACAGATTAAGCTTTCCGATACCAGCCAAGGTTTCATTTCAGTTTGATGCGTGCACTTGGCCTCTAATCTAAGGCTTGGGAACACATTACATTTATATAAAACTGTGTTTGGATATGCGTTAATTATGTGATATTGTATTCATGTTTTTAGTACCGTTTGTAATTGCTTTTAGTGCAAAGTCAGTCGTCCTCGGCAGCTAAACTGCCATAGAAAGTAACCTGGAATTAGTAGCGCTACTTGCGTGTCGTATCGCTTTTTACCTCCACGCACTCATCACATTGGATATGGCGGTGGTATATCATTCTAATTCTGACTAAAGATCATTGATTATGCACTTAGAAGCCTTCATGCCGGTATTAATATGATCATCTTTGTTACTTACCGCTTTATGGATTTCAGTTAAATCAGAGCAGAGGAGCTTGAAGGTCCTGCATCCTGCTTTATGGAGTGTGAGGCCGGCTCTTTGAACACGTAAAATCAAGCTACACACTCTGGACCAGTCCCAGTCTGTGTGTTTGTTGGTCTGTCCGTTTATCACACATAATATCTCCGACACCACAAATCAGAGTCTCGTTGATGGAAAGGAAACAAGTCTTATTGCTGAACTTTGGCATTTTTAAATGACATTGTTTGGGGGCAAAAGAGGGGGGTTGCTTTGTATTCATTTGATTGGGCCAATTGGGGATTACATCACTCAATGGGCACAACATGTGTTAGTGTTGTTTTGCTTACACTGCTCGCCATTCAGTTAGCGATTAAGCATTCAAGTACTGTCGGTCTGGAATGGGTGCTGAAAGGCTGAATACTAATTTATACCAATAGCCCTTTGGGGCCATGTGTATAGTATTCCAGCCCTAAGGTAGGTTATTCATTAGAGTGGGGCCTTGAAGTGTATTGAATGCTTTTCCTCGGGATAATGCAAGCTGCAGTAAGGATCTCATTGTCAAGCCCAAATACAAATATTATAATGCATCCACTTATTGAGCATTTATGGTAATGTATGATTAATATTTGAGCAGGAAGGTCAACATTCTCACAATAGCTGCTCATTCTTTTTTTATCATCACACACATTGTATTTTGAGCTGCAGATGATGAGTGTGTTTGTGTCAGTTCATTTGCTCGTGAAATCTCCACGGCAATGATTTTCAACTTATTTTTCACATTTTATACATTTTCCTCTAACCTGCATCATAAACACACAGTCAAAAATGAGCTGATTCAGAGCTTCTGTACAGGGATTGACTGCCTGGTGATAATCAGATGAATTTCTGCATATATGAATGTTGTAATTGAGGATGCACCCCGCTGCTCATAAATTACAAGTGATGGAAGTGTGGCATGGGGGATGACTCGATGCATAATGAGGTGCAGTGGCATAGGTATCATTTAATTAAAAAGTGTTGTGACAGAGGACGCATGTATCTATACAGTCAAACTAAACCTGGGCAGGGAAGTTGAAGATAAATGGCAAGAAAACTCAGCAGATGTTTTCTAAGAAAATGCACCAAAAACTGCAGCGTGGAGAGAAAAGCTTCATGGCTCTCTGTACGTGTCACTGCAGCAAATGAATTAAATGACAATTAATCAAAAGAGTGGCACTGTGCTGTTGAAGTAGCATTATTGAACGTTGTTAATAGAGAAGTCTCTTCAGAACTCAAGTTATTGATGCGTTTCTCCTACGAGCCAAATAAAGTGTTTGGACAGTGCAGTAGATAAAGCAATGTGATCAATAAACGCTCAGAAAAGATGGCGGCTTCTCCCTTCGTGACACATTGGAGCAGAGGGCATGGCTTACAGAAGCACCTCCCGGCATGTGGAATCCAGCTGCTCTCTCAAAGTTTCGAGCAGCAAAACAAAACATTGAACATTAACAGTCTCAAAATGGCGACATGAAGTTGTAAGCACCGAGACATTGTTTAAGACTTTACAGACCTGCCTCAGTGATGCTTTTACCAAATGTAATTAAAGAGACCAGAGAGGCAAAGGATTGAACAGTGGTGAGTGCAGTTTTCTCCTGACGGAACGTCGCAGTTTAAGAGACAGTTTAATGCTTCGCTGTTTGCTTCTCCTTTGTTTCCGTCTGTCTGGTTTCGGGGCACAGTGGAGATTGCTTTTGTTGTGTTGCTTGTTATTGTCGTGAAGCTTTGCTATCATTTGTCCAACTTAAGGGTTCAACCCAACAATGATGCAAAAGAGAAGACATGTTCAGTCACAGCGGCTGAGCTTAATTCCTGCCTTTTTTCCTGCATTGTATCAGCCTCCTGCACAGTTACTTTCTTTCTTATACCCGGACGTAAATGGAATAGTAAATATAGCAGGCGACCCCAGGGGCACTGGAACCCCCCAGGGTGGTAAGGAAAGGCAGCTAAGTGCGTCAGGAATGAAGGAGCTGTGGGTGACTTGTTCCTCCTGAGGGGCTGACAGATGCTGATGCTGACAGATCGAGAGAGTGATTATTCAGAGCTTAGGAGATAGTGCTTGTGTTAGCTGGCTCCCCTGGCAGCGGAATCACTCCCAATCACACCTCCATAAATCAGGCACACATACCCCAGCACAGCGGGAAAACCGCAACATTGAGCAGAGGTGACCATGCTGATGAAAGAGGGGTGATCATGAAAGAGTGCCATGCAGTGACCACGAGAGCAGTGCACTCAGCTGCTCGCCGTTGACGCGACACTGAAGGTCGTTAAGCTCGTTGGTGAATTGCCGCACATATTTTTTTATTTGGGGAGAGCTCTTTTTCCGTTCTATTTCAGGGTGTCACCCATTTCCGATTTGTCTTCGTCTTGTCACTTTTTACTGAATTGAGAACATCTCAGTGTGGCGCTCCACTGCCGGTTGTACGACTCGGCTTTTTGAAGTTAAATACAACTGATATCTACCGTCTAATGCGTCTAATTAACATGTTTTCATGTGTGTAGATGTGTTCAGGGCATTGAGTGATCTCGGGTAGCCTCTTCTCTCTTCTGAGAGAAACAACATGTCTCTCCTGTTCAAAGTGCTTCTTGTGTCTTTGAGGTTGGGAACAAACAGCCTGGCACACATCATCTTAAGCTGGGGCTCAAACTACGAATTCAAACCAAAGCAGAACCATGTTCGCTCAGTTTGTTGTAATAAACTGAGCAAACGTGGTCCTAATTATGCATTCAAAATTACTAATGAACAACAATATGCACGGTCGTCAATAGAACGTGCAGAGCTGTGCTTTTTAAACAGCACACGTATTGGTGAAGTTCCACTTTTGGCAATGCACAGTTATTAATAAAGTTAAATGGTTATGGCAATGAAAAATGGCTCTGGTTCTATTTTCATCTGTTTCTGTTTGGCCTCATGTTGTATGCAGCTCATTTTCAATGTGGCGTGTATAGAATAGCCACCGGCTTTCTGCGTAATAGGGCTATTGTAACCAAATGGTTTCAGGCTTCAAGTGCCTAAAATTTGATCTCCTAATAGAGCTCTGTTTCCATAAAGCAAAGGCTTTTTTTCTCATTAGGTATAAGTCAGGCTGTGCTTTTATTGACTGCTGCATTTCGGTGTCTCCAATGAATTTGTTATGGCTTTCTCCACATTATAGTGTGTTGTTGTCCTCCATATTAATACTGGGGAAAACCAAATATATGACACCTTTTGAGAGGCAAATACTACAATTGTTCAAAGCAACACTAACAACTACAAGTTGAATAATTCAATACATGCAGGTTCACATTTCCACATAACGATGTGTCCGTGTCTTGTTTATGGTAAACATGCATGTCTTGTATAGCCATAAAGAGTCTGCTGGAATGCCCTCAATGTGTTTCTCACTGTGTCAGACAAAGACGGCCATGTTCTCACCCTGCACCCTCTTTATCTGGATGTCTGACATCATTTCTGAAATTAAGCCAACGGACAAGTCATCAATCTTCTTTTCCGGTGTTTAAAAATGTCTTTGTAAATTAATAATGATAGCAGTAATGACTTTGGTTTCTTGTCCTTTGACTTGTGTAAGACAAAAAGATCATAAACATAATGATGTTGGTTACACCGTAAGCCCCCATTAACATTGCAGAGCCAAGACGAATAAACTCAATGATGTGCTTCGATGAACTATGAAACAGTTCAGCAGATTGAAATGTTGCTCCCTTAAGCAAAAAGCAGTAGTGTTGTCGTGTCAGTGATTGGCCTGGGAACAAAGTGTTAACAACAGACTTCACTGGCACGAAAGGGCATGAAACTCTTTCAGTGAGTTGTCATTCGAAAGCAATTTAGGATGCAGGAGGATCTCATTATTACATCGATTTAATTCCAATTAGAAGAAATGAATCAAATTATCCTTTTCATAGCACGTAGCAAAATGACTGGATGAGAAGTGAATGTGACTGACATCGATAACCATATCATACCAGCAAATTAATTGAATCTATTTCTTTTTTTTCACATGTATGTCTACTTCTTTTGAAAATGGGGACAAAAGGTCAAAAACTAATGAAATGGGGCACAAATTAGTTTTTGGATTAGGATTCATGAACCACAAATATACTGTATAGCATTTTATAAAAATGCAATTTAAATAAATCACCTTGATCTACATTCTGCAGATGTTATCACATGGCCAACACAATATCACAGCATTTTCTGGTATAAATGTGAGGACATATTAAAATCAAAAAGGGACAGCTAGAATCAGGTCTTCATCAAAATCAGTATTATAAATATATAAATACACTTTATAAAAGAATTACAGCAACCAAAGGCAACCATTTTAGCTTTGCAAGAGAAGGAAGGGAACTGAGGTGTGTGTGTGTGTGTGTGTGTGTGTGTGTGTGTGTGTGTGTGTGTGTGTGTGTGTGTGTCTCTGTGTGTGTGTGTGTGTGTGTGTGTGTGTGTGTGTGTGTGTGTGTGTGTGTGTTAGCAGCAACATGGAATACAGACCAACGTAACAAACCTATATTTGCAATCTATCCATCCGTTATCTGCGCTCATGAATTCTCCATGTCTGTTCATTTTGAGCCCTGGAGCCGCTCGCTGTGAGGCGATGGCGCTAACCACTGCAACCTATTAGACCTGTTCTTGCCCTATATGAATAAATAAAACCGTCAGCTTTCTTTTCTTCTCAAATGGATGAGTGTTGTATCCAAAACCTAGCTCGAGAATCATATTCTCACCATCTGTAGACTTGGCTGTGAAAAGTTTATAGTTCCCTTTTTCACAGAAAAAAGTGGTGTGTGGTCAGAATTGAATCCATATAAGTATTACATTTTAAGCTACAATTTGACGCTGATGCAAGTTTTCACAGCGGGGGAAAATAAGGTATCAGCAATTTGGTTCCCTCACTGACCACAGAGTACTTTTACATCCCGCTATTTGCCAGAGTTGGAAAATCAGTGTGCTTTGTCCCATATACACTTTGATGTTTCCAGGAAGTGACTGCAGAGCGCGGCTCTGTTTCACGCTGCAGAAATCAACCACATCATCACTCAGAAATGATGGTGAAACCTGAAAATAAAGTTGCCATTCTCTTTCATAACTTAACCGTGTGTGGAGAGTATTTGAACTGAGTTCGCTCGTGAGGAGTGAGACTGGGACTTTGCAGCTTTGTGAGTGGAGCTTAACTTGGCTGCTTGGTTAGTTTTAGTTGTCTAAGCTTCAAATATGACTGATAAAGTTCTCATGATTTCTTTCCACAATATCTAGTTTTTCAGAATGTGTTATATCAAATGTAAGAGCAGATGTTAGACATATCTTTCCGGATGCTTCATTAATTTAAGAAGGACGCATTTTTTCCAAGCAGCTGTTGTGACTAATAGATCAGTCTCAACACCACTATGTTTTGAAACTTCTATCTTTGCATAAAGACCCATTAGATAGAGACTCAATCAACTTTCAGAACTTGTGAAATATGCAATCTTCCATGAAAATGTCAACTGGCACTTGACATTTTCAATATGCAATGTTGTTAGCGGGTTTTGAAGCTAGCGACATACTAAATTACAATTTTGTTTCTCTTTTAGTTTTTGCTTTGGACACTGACAATTACTCAATAAAGGCCATTAGATGTCATTGTGTTTCTTATTTTGTGCAAACAATTATTTTACAGCTGAAACTAATTTAAAGACAGGTTGTTATTGTAGTCTTAAATTAAACCAATGGTAATTACACATTAAGATAACTTAAATCCTCAGTGGGCTGTGAGCAACAGACATGGTTTGGGTTGTTTTGAATAAAAATAAAGAGCCTTTCTTGTAAAGATCTGTAAAAAAAAACATGTATAACGCCTCATCTTGTAGAGACAAGATGTCTTCACATTGAACCGATAGCAGCTTAGTTCTGAAACAAATACAAATAATAGTAAGAACGAGATTTAAAGAGATCACAAAAACCAATAGCATATTTTAAAATAACACCCGACCAAAGTGCAACTGTGGTTCCACGTCTCACTAATAAGATACTGATCAGTTTGGAATCAAGAATCTAAGCGAATATAGTCCTCTGTGACCGAGAAACTAACCTCATATTTTTTATATTGATGCCTGCCAGTGTTTTGATGACTTTTTTTAATTTATTTTTTTTACTTTTGTTCATTCCTTCCTTAGTTTATGAATAAAGCAATCATGGAGGTTAAGTGAATGGCATTGGATTGTGCTTGATTGCAAGCTGCCAGATAGCTGCAATTTAAATCATTTATTTCTAAAGCTGCAGGTTTTAATGAAAATGCCCTCTCCGTGTGTCTTTTCTTGGTTGCAGGCCAGTGGGGTCAGTGTGTCGGGGAGGAGTGTGGCTCTGGCGGGCTTCAGACGAGGACAATATGGTGTGTCCACATGGAAGGCTGGACTACCCACCATTCCCACTGCCAGCACATGGACAAGCCAGAAAGCCAGCGGCAGTGCTTTAAGGTCTGCGACTGGCACCAGAACCTCTTTGTGTGGGAGGTGTCGGACTGGGGAGGCTGCGTTCTCGTCCCTTTCTTTTCCAACGAGCACAAGCTGAGGACAGCTGAATGCATTACAGCACAGCATGGCATCCAGAGGCGCAAAGTCCATTGTGTGCGCACTTCAAATCGCACCACAGTCACCTTGAGGATATGCGAGTTCTTTTCCCAGAACCCACCTGTGGAGCAGGCATGCCTCATCCCCTGTCCACAGGATTGTGTAGTTTCAGACTTCACCTCCTGGTCCAGTTGCAGCAAAACGTGCAGCGCCGGCCTGCAGCATCGGACGCGACACGTCCTGGCAACGCCGATGTACGGAGGTGCGAGCTGCCCCAACTTGACTGAGACCAGGACTTGTTCCCGCCTTGTTGACTGCCCTGCTGGGGAGGGCGAGTACCAGTACAGCCTTAAAGTAGGGGCCTGGAGCGAGTGCCGGCTACCCCATCACAAGGATGCCCTGTTAAGTGGCAGGACCACAGTGGACTTCAGCACCAGCGCCAATGAGAGCAACACAGTCACATTGAACACACATGCTTCTCACCACCATCACCAGCACCAACACCAGCATCACCGTCGCCATGAACACAAGTATCCCATGTCGTGGGAACTGGAGGTGGGATACCAGACACGACAAGTCCGCTGCACACGGAGTGACGGCAAGAATGCTATGTTGAGGTAAGTGCAGCACTTTTCACACCAGCCAGAAGAAAAAAGAAAAACCATGAATCTGAAAAAAAGGTTTCTTAAGGTCCAAGAAAAAGCCACAATTATAATGAGAGCGAGAGGGATCTGTGAAAAGAGCTGGTTTGTAGTTTGTCAAGGGAACAGCCCTTTATTCTTCCCACATTAAACTCTTTCTTCACTGATGTAGCACAAGGAGAGTTTTAAGTATGCGCTCTGTAGCTGGATGTAGGCGCCTGCGAGGGGAATTAGTCCCAACGGAATTGATTGTCTATGTTCTTCAACACTGATATTGGATCGTAACATGAGAAGAACATGATCAATGCCCCGCCCCTCCACTACCTCGCCGTGTTCCCAGTGGGTCATTTTTCACATGCGGGGTTGTGTTCTGTGAAACTTATTGGGTTTTTTTGTTTTTTTTATTGATGGCGGTTATTCATTCAATTATAACCGGATTATGTGAAAGCTGTTGTTTTAGCAGTATATTAGCATGGTGGTGAGGCGCTATTATGGTAAATGTCAAGTGCTGCTCCCCACATGTCCCTGCTGTTTGAGCAAACCCTGGTATTTGGATTTCATAAAAATGGATTTCACTGCAAAGAAAGCAAGCACACACACACACACTCATACCTACACACACAGAAATAAGCATGTTTCCATCTTGTGCTTTAAGGGTAGAGAAATATTAGCATGTAATTGATATTGACTAAATACCATCTACTCGGTGTAAAAGACACTATTACTTGACTGTTACAATCAATTGCTGACTGGCATCCATAGAAGCTGTTGTGTCTGAAATCACTCGTCGAAAAATATCCTGTTGAAAAAAAGTATTTTCATTGTTTGATGTTGCTTCTATAAGCAGTGGGAGCTTTAGTATCATGCCAGGTTTGATGTGATGACTTTTGTTTGACCCGATGAGGGGCTTAAATTTGGGTATTTTGTTTTGTGCTTAATATTTGCATGTTGATATGCCCAACAAGGCCAGGTCAATGGTTTCATGATTCAAGTGTGAAGGTACTTTTTACAGTACTGTGTCTAATTAGCATAGTATTTGTTCAGAAGTGGGATTGGGGATTTTGAATATGAATTTCCCACCTGACTTCTGCCTCATTCTGCTTTTCTAATTACAGCCTAATTACAAAGTAACATTCTTAAATGAGCATTGCGCTCACATCTTAATAACCTACCTAATCAAATCGTCCATATTAAACAATAGAATTGTAATTACATGACTAATGCACTGGTTCCATATTTTTAATTGAGCATATGGCTCGTTGTACTATTCCTGTAACGGCCGAGATCTGTGTTAACATGTTGCATGATAGCTTTAAATGTTGTCATGTAGAAGTGGAAACTTGTTCATCAGGAAATCAATATATCCACTAGTATGTTCTCCAAGCAGATGGTAGGTGTTACAACTGGAGATTTACGCCATAAAATCTGCCTGACAATCTATTTCAATACCAACCACACCAAACATCTGGCTCGCTTCGGGATGCCTGCTCTCCATATAGCAGCTCTATCACATATGTTTCTCTATTATTGTAGTAATGTCTTTTTTAATGTCTGTTCTTCTTCCCAATCTACAGTCTATGTACCAAGGACAACTCCGCCCTGATCTTTCAGGCGTGTGTGATGCCCAAAGACTGTCAGACATCTGATTGGTCCTCTTGGAGTCTCTGCTCTAAGACCTGCCGATCCACCGATCTGTCTCCGGGTTACCGCCTCAGGTCACGAATCATGACGCAGATCCCAGTTGGAGGGGGGCAAAGATGTCCTGCCCTTGAGGAAAAAGAAGCTTGCAACATCATAGGAGATTTACTTCCAATCTGCCCCAGGTAGGTTTTTTCTCATGGTTCTCGTCTTATTTGTGCTCATAATCCTTGTCAACTAAATAGCTTTGTCGGGTAATCTCTGTTATCCATAACATGTCAAAGTCTAAAATCAAATGATGATTTGTAATTTTGCTTTTCTGGGCTTTTCCACCTGATTGATTAAGATAGAAAGCCGAGAGCCTGCAAGTATTCACAATTTCGCTATTGAATTACACATTTTTTTGGGGCATTAACTCAAATATCTTGTGACAAGGACAATAACACAGTGTACTGTTGGGAGTTCCTGACCCAAAGGACATGACATTGATGATAAAGTGCTTTAGAAGAATTTGGAATTTGGCAAATATTACACGCGGTAAACAAAGTAGTCAATAGAGACTTATTTTCCCTGCTGGTAGATTTTGTTTTATTTGCTAAATCTACATGGAGTGCCTGAGAGCAGAGGATTTACATGATTAGGGAAAACTCATTACGAAAATTAAGCATATGATAGATTACTACAGGCTGTTGTTCTGGTAAACTCCTCCGATATTATTGCTTTCTGCACCACTGCATTTTTCATAGTTAAAACCAAACATTGGTTTGGAAGTTTTAAAGTAAAAATAATCATGGCTCTCTCCTCCTGAAATATGGGAGAGGATTCAGACTGCTCCCGCTAATTTGTCTCTTGCTTTTTGGGATTTCTTTCTGAAACAACCACCACGGCTATGCTAAAACTTTATCCTTTTCTTATTTTATTTTTCAGCATGATAGTTATATACTTGACATATGAAACAGTGACTTCATTTCAAATGTGTTTGCATGTCTCTGCCAGGTATGTGTGGAGGACCACTGACTGGGGCGAATGTCGCATCCACCCCTTACTGAGCCAGCAGGACCGGCGGCTGACTAACATCAGTATTCTGTGTGGAAGAGGGATCCAGAACCGGAAGACCTACTGTGTTCAAGTCCCTGATCACTCGGCACCACATCACAGGAAGGAGGGTAAGAAAACAAAAAAAAAGCCTTCATAACAATTGACCCAGGGCTTGCTGGAAGCACATGGTGACTCGAGAGATACACCACAAATACATTCTAAGTAAAGTCAGTGGTGTGTTTTGATGTAAGCTGTGAGCATAAATTATTAAAAGTGAAAGTTGGCAGCAGAGCGGTTTGTTGCTTATGCAGGCCAACAAAAATCATAAGCAAGCTGTGTTGCTGTAGCAGAAGCGTGTTCAAAGTGCAGGCGACAAGAATAATCATAATTTTAATCAGACAGTGATTTCTGGAGCTTCTGCGTCAAAGGCTTTCAACAACAGGGACCCACTACCCCGCATGTGATAAAAAAAAAAAAAACACCCCTCGCATGACTGCACAATAAAAATGTAGCTAAAGCCTCACCAGGTTAATTTAGCTCAGTACAAATAATAAAAGAAAGGGGGAAACTGCCGGCCTGCGGAAGGTAACAAAATCAGCTCTAGTGCTCTTTCAAACTTCTTAATTTGTTCAGGGAAATTATTTCATCTGTTTCCTGGAGTCTTGACGTCACCGTGAGGGACACAAGGAAGTGACTGTACCCGGTACAGTCGAGAGATCTATAGCCATGCTGGCAACCCGTGAAGCAGTACTATTCACACCAGAGAAAATATCAATATGCTATTAATTCATCAATAATTGAGCAGGATACTGAAGACCAGATGACCTCCGATGAGCAGAGCAGCAGCACATGATGATGCCTGCGTGGGTGAATATGAGCCAGTGTGAACGGCTTGGTTCTGGTCAGGTTGAAAAAGGCGAGAAAACAAATATTTATTATTAGTGCTTATGATTATTAGATCCAAAAATAGTGCTTGTTGGAGGATGATTAAAGGGAAAGTTTAGAGAAGGGAAAAGCGTGCCTTTAGTACATCATATTTTACAGTACTAGAACCCGGATATCCTTTTTTAGATAATAAGCAAATCTGTTTTTGGCAACTTTGTGAAACATACCCTTCTTTGAAGTGCACTGCAGAAGATACTTGCGAAAAACAATACTCCTTCCAGGCAAGGACATAATTATTGTCATAACGCCCCCACAGTTCATGCGCTCCAAGACCAAACAAAGCGTCTGCATCTGCATTATGCACATGTTGATCAGGAAGGGCAGCAACAGCTGTCTGGTGGGCTGTTGTCACCGCCAGAAAGTAGCTTGCCACGCGATGCTATAGGACTCTAATTAAAACATTGTGGGGATTTCACTTGAAGACTCTGCCGCTGTTGTCACACATGAATAATGTCAAAATGTATGCAAAAACATTATTTATTCATTATTAAAGCCAACACTAGAAGGAGTTGCAGTAAATTTACAACAGTAGTGAGACAGTCGAATCCTCACTCAATGGTCGCTCTCTTCTGCTTATCACTGCCTTGTAGTTCATGCGGTTCACATTTACACGTGCAATTAATCTTCTCAACACACAGTACCTTTTCAGTTTTGGAATACAGAATATTCTTTCTCATAAGTCAGCAGTATGTTGAATTAAAAACATGTAATAGACTACAGCAACAATATGTTATATGAAATCTTGTGTTTTCTACTTTTCTTTTCAGTTGTTGGGAAGTAAATGACATCCACAAAATAAACATACACATGCTGGTATATACTGTAAAATTACTTAGAAAAAAACATTCTAGTATCACATCATAATCTAATATATACAATTGAAAAAAAAATTACAGTAGCTAAAACACTTGAAGTGTTTTATTATCATTAATTCATGTATTTCCTCCTTTCCCTATTATTGTTAGTGTGGCAATCTAACTGACTACATCACGTTAATGTGGGGGTGGACAGTGTGAAGATTGCATTATATTTGACAAGTATCGGTGTAATTGTGTCTGGCCTGGATTGTAAGAGAAAATGTAAAATGTTCATTTCACGAGGTTGAGAAACATGGCTGATACAGACTCGCAGGCCAATGTGTTTTCATATCGGATCAAATATGGCGCTATCATCAGTAACGGTATTAAAGAGGGTGAATTGATTTACTTTGAACTTCAAGCAGAACCCGATCATTCCTCCCCCCTATGAATTATGTAATATGTTATTATGTAATGTGTTATATCACGCTGATTTCACACGCTGTAATAAAACATAGACAGGTGGCCTAAGAGACAACGAAGAAAGTCAACGTGAAGAAAAAATCAAAAAAAGAAGAGTTTTGTGAGAGGGAGCCACGTCTCACGTTGTGGTTTGTGTCTTCAAGGCAGCTGAGAGCATACGCTTCATGTGGAGACGGTGAAACCAGCCTGCTGCTGGTTCTGCTTTTTCAATGATTCCCTTGAGAAGTGTGATGATATATGAGACAGATGGACCGGTAATTCAGTGAACTTTGAACTTTGACCTGCAATTTACAGAAACATACAGGATGTAACTAATCACACTCCATTATTTATATATATATATATATATAAATATGTATATATAATTATTATTATTTTTGTTTGAGTGCCATAGTATTCTGAAATGTGTACGTCTGGTCAGGCTCGTGATCTTGTTATTCCTTGATCAACTGAATGTATTAAGGATTATTGGTGAGTGTATATAGACTATATATAGTATAGACTTAAATAATTATTTGATGATCAATTTCTTATTTAAATGTATTCTCTCTATATCTCTCCTGCCTCCTCTGAACCAAACCTGTTGAACTTGAGTTGTTTGTCTTTGGTGCTATGGATAAAACCTTAAAGGTAACAAGGCTTTATGTGAAGCCAAAGTAAATTACTTTAGGTAAACAAATCAATATTAATAGAAATGGGGAAAAAATCCGAATCACCAAGGAAACCAGTAGTAACCAGGTACTCAAATGGCTGTGCAAAAAAAAAAATGTAACTACAGTTCCACAACATGAAAGTTTTAGGCTTTTAAAGGCAATCCTCAGAAGGAGACAAACTAAACATGCATACCAAGTATTTCATTTATCTTTTTTAATTAAGCACAGTGGGTGGTTCTAAATCACTTTCAACTTTAAGTTCCTCTTTGCAAATCACTCTGTTTTCTGCCTAATAAACATAGCCATTTTTTCAATGAATAACACCTTGTCCGTATTTCCTTCATACCGAGTCGATGAGTTCGTAGCTGAGGTGTTTTGGCCGTCGCTCATCAGGTGTGTTCAGAGAAATGCTATCAGAGGAGTGTTTGGAGAGCAGACATGATATCAATCTTTGAACCAATGGATTTGCGGGACAAAGATCAATACATCACCGTTGTATTGCTCAAGGCCACGTTGACATGCAGACAGTCAGAGCTGGGTATGGAACCCCCACCTTGTGGCTCAAGGACAGCCAATCCACCCACTGAGACACGGGCCTGTGTGCATGGCCGTTAGTTAATGCAAACAGATGTGCTGCATCCCTGCAACATGGAGGACTACTTGCTCTGGTTATGGAAAACAATTTGCTCCTATGTTCTATTGCAGTTATGAAATTGACAAATACCAGAAATCACAATTTACGGAACAAAGCACACAGATCTCTGCCACGCACTTCATGAATGTGGTTAAGCAAGCGTTTCATTTTTCTACAAAGGAGATCAAACGCCATGTTAAATTACTTCTGGTAAGAACACAAAATGCATGATGGACATTTAGTGAATTTCTCTTTGGGCTCTCATTTAAATGGAAATTTGCCACTCAATGATGCGCGGAGGTGCATCAAAATGGAATATTAGATTGAGTGAATCTGTGTGTTGTGGAAAAGCTGGGAAAAAAATACCCTCTCGTTTTGCATGAGAGAATAAATCAGAGTCCATTACAGGTTGTTGATATCCAAATGATACCAGCCATGAATTGGTTATACAGGGTTACAGTGGCTTTCTTTAATGTCACCCTGTTTACTCCATGAGCTGCTCGCTGCCCTTAATATTCTCCTGAGCTACACAACAGATGTGAAGAGCAATTTTCCTTTATTTTTTTCCTTTTCACAACAGTCTGCAACATTATAAACTGCCAGCCTTTTACCAAATAAATACATTCCTGTCTTTATAGTCAGAACTGCAAATACAACGATTGCTTTTTTCAATCCGATGACCATGAGGCTTCTTCAATCTCTGCACAACATCAAGCACATCATTTTGTTTGCTTTCTAATTCCACACATATTACTTGGCAGTTATCACACACACACACACACACACACACACACACACACACACACACACACACACACACACACACACACACACACACACACACACATCACCACCACCACTGCCTGCGTTAAGTCTGCTGAATCCTTGTTTCTTTGTTTGTTCAGTGTCCAGGCCTGTGAATGCCAGGCTGTGCGCTGGTGAAGAGCCCCCATTGGCAGTCCAGCACTGCTCCATCCCTTGCCAGCACCACTGCCTGCTTTCCCAATGGTCACCCTGGGGTGCCTGCCTACATGATACCTGCAAAGAACCACAGGGGAAGAAAGGTATGATGGAGCAAATTGGATTTGAGAGTGAACACACTTTAGCTTGCGGAGCCACGTGTCAACTTGCCAACACTCCTTTGTCATGGCAGACGGGACGGCGTAATGAATGAAACTTGTTTTCTATGATTTCCTTAACATTGATGATGATGTATAAGCTCTGCACATGTCCCTTTCAAGCAACAGGTGCAACCACAGCGAGACCGCGGCTCCTACTAGTCATGGATCATGCATGATAGCATGCTGTAACAAGATGTAACAACAACATTTTTTCAAAGGGCATAATTTTAAATGCAAAAAGAGAAAAGTTCCAAGATGCATCATGCCTCCAACTGTCTTCAATAGCAGAATACTGTTCTCCCAGAATCATATCTGACAGATGGACAGACAGAGGGATGGACACAGGCCATCCAAAAAGATATTATGGATCGCTCGCTAACAAGCTGATATGATTTCAAATTGTAGCTGATAATTGCACAGATGGGCCAGTGGTAAAATCATAAGCACTGCGTCAAAAACAATTAACTGTTGAGCTCTATTGCAGACACTTTAGCCATGTAGTACATTTACAATCAGCTGTTAATCGCAATTGTTGCCGAAGAGCTGAGTACCTTCAATATGGTCAACAAGGGGCTTTACACTAACCCTGTTAACTATAATTAGCTCTTTTTTTAACGTCTAAACAATAGATTGTTTGGCACTTTGGCAACATTGAGAGTGTGGGAAAAGAGCGCGCGAGAGAGAGAGAGAGAGAGAGGAATGGTGGCTCATGGGAGCTAAGCAAGAGGATGACAGTGCAAGAGAGCAATGATGTCAGAGCAAGAAACAGGCAGTATATGTTTGGATTGTAAATCGTTGGTTGATAAGCGGCCAGCTGAGAGGAACTGCAGCAGATGAAAGACAGAAATAGAGCACACCTGTAGTTCAGCTCTCAGTCCCTGGACGGGTGAAAGGAGTTACAACAGATAAGATGCATCCTGTGTGTGTGTGTGTGTGTGTGTGTGTGTGTGTGTGTGTGTGTGTGTGTGTGTGTGTGTGTGTGTGTGTGCGCGCGCAAGGGGTTGTTGCACACTTTTGCTGTCTTGTATCTTTCCACAGGTGAGCGTGTGTCATATGTGACTGCTTTGGCGAGGCTACACATTGCGTGTGTGTGTGTGTGTGTGTGTGTGTGTGTGTGTGTGTGTGTGTGTGTGTGTGTGTGTGTGTGTCAGTCAGTGGAGGAGCTGTTAGTGTGTTAGTGCTGTGCTAAAAGGGCAGCGTGACCTCGTCCCTGTCATGGGTAAATGTGCATGAAAGCCCCCCGGGGAGCGACTGAAGTGTGGATTCTTCAGGTCAGTGCCCACACTCTCCGACACCGGGTCTCTATGAAATGAGCCAACTCGTCTCGCAGACAGTGTCATTAATATATTTCAAGGAGTGGAAAACACAGCATCTGCTGTTCCGCACAAGGCTCTCTGGTGGCACGGAGTCTTTTGATGGCTTTCATAAAGATCCCCAGCCCCCAGCAGATAGAATATGAAACCGATAGAATATGGCTTGCAGTGAGCCCTGTTGCCTGTGAAACAATGAACAGTTATTGAGTGGTAGGGCATTGTTATGATCCTCGTTGCCCGTGGTCCTTGAGCTGCAGAGAATTTCTTGCTGCTATTGAATTTACACTTAGCCTTTATGTTCCACAACACCAGAATAAACTACGATCCGTCTCTAAGCGATGGGCCCGCGGGATCCCAGTGTTCAGGTAAAAGAGACGACCGGCAAAGATGCTCATGCAAACCCCAGCTTTGCTCTCCAGAAGATTACAAATTCAAATTGCCTCGTAGTCGCTTTATGTGCTTTTCACATTTTTTCATGTTATCTTGGCCTATCACATTCTGCAGTGGGGAAATGAATTGAACACGGGAGGTTAGTGAATGTAATTTTTCTAATGCCTCTACGAGAAGTCACGTAGCTGGAGGGGGGGTTTTGTGCTGAGAACCACTGCGTGGCCCTTGTTTCCGTGAAATAAACTCAAAATGACCAAGAAACCTTTCAATTATTAATATCCACGGGGGCATGCCCACGCCAAATAGTTTTTTGTGGTTTGGAAGTGAGCAGCAGAAAGTGCTCTGGGCGATACTGCAATCGATCTACACTCTCTTTGCTCTTGGAGAGCTCACTCTGGGAACACCGGTCGGATCAGGCACCTGAACCGGCACCTCACACCAGTAGATGGTTCGGGGATGAAATTCATACAGTGGGCATACCGGGGCGAGGCGGTTCCACCTGGAGAGGAAAAAGATGTGAGGTCTTTCTCCCAAGCTACAGCAAAATGAGAATGATTATAAAAAGAAGAGCTGCTTCTGCTCAAGTTTGACCAACATCTACTGGAGGAGGTGCTGGAGCCAATAAAACACCTTTCTATCCTCCATTTTTATTCCACAAGAACATTTGTAGAGCAGCTCAGTAGTTGATAAAGGCGGTAGATTAGAGTATGATGTGTCCACTCAGTAAGAAGGTTTTATGAAAAGCCCAGCTCTGAGAGAATCACTTTGTTTTAGAGGGAATGCAAATATGGTGCAATTTTGTGAGTGGGATCATAATTTGAATAATTGGTGTAATAATAATGCTTGTGTCAAACATTTTATTATGTTAGAATAGTTGCATACAACCTCCTTGGCCTCCTGCTTGAATGAAAAAAAATAATGCTATTAATGGTTCACAGGTCCATTGTAGTGTGATATGATTGCATTAGCAAATGAAATACACACTGTATTATGAAGGCCTGTTCGATTTGTTTACTACAACAATGTTAAAAGTTTGAATAAACAATGTATTTTTCTGCTCATGTTGCATGTCGCTTTACAAAACATTGAGAAAGAAAGCTACACAAGTATACCACATGCATGGAAGATGAGATAAATCACTGCTTTTCCTCTTTCAGAACAAAGCAAACACACATGTATGTTTTTTACGTCACATTTGAGCAAATGAATGTCTTGCTTCACACTGGACCATCAGATACGATGAACGTCTCAGCCTTGGGGCTTAATGTGAGACATATTACATCTAAGAAATTGGATGTGCATCTCATCTTCCTATAGCTGCTCATGTCCGCCGCTCTATACATATTTCAGCTCATGACCCACAATTGTACAATTGTAAATCATGTAAGGAAATAGTGGTATAATTCAACACGTTGAATCAAATGAATAGTTCATTTAGACCAGGGGTGTCAAACTGTATCAAACACTTAATTTAAACCACAGCACCTACAAATGTTTCCTTTGCTTTGAATATAAGGATGACGATTGCATTTGAAACACATTCACAATTAATCATCAATCCATTTACAAAACAGATGACAAACAGCCTGAGATCTCACACCTACAAAATTGTTTCTTTAAACCTGTCAAAATATGAATTATAATTAAATTATCTTCTGTCTTTAGTTGTATTGGCAAATTATTGTAAATGTTGTCTATATGAGTCTGATACTTGCACCAAATAGTATATTCCGTGAGCACTGAAAAGTGTTGTGAATGCATCAAGCCGCCATTGACATCTGTGAAGAAAAAGGAACGGGTCCTTTTTTTTGTGTGGAACTCCCTCCACTGTGTCCACCAGCAGCAGCTGAAACTAGTGTTTCACCGTATCTTAGCATGTTGGGTCTGTCGTGTGTTCAGCTGGACAAAATGCCATTTCTTTCCCTAGTTAAGTAAAATATAAGAATTCAAGATTGAATTTGAGCTGAGATGAGCTCTTATGATAGACATTTTATTTCCACACATGCAGAGATGCTGCAGTACGATGCCAGTGTGGGGCCAGTACATCTCAGCTTGTAGCCCGCAATTTAGTAACAGAAACAGCCGCCGCAGCAGTGGAAAGACTGTGCGGCTCAGTAATTGGAGAGACAGGTGTCAGTGTGAAAGGCTTGCGAGCCGCAAAACTGAACCCGAATCACTTCGTATTTTCAAGCACCTTCTGCTTTTGCTGTGCCATTGCCTCATTATCTCTCGCGCCTCCCCTGCTCTCTCCTCACTCGGGCAATAGTATCCAGGGTGAGATGTTTTTTTTCTTTATTTTTACTTTTCATTTTTCTATTTAGTTGATCAATTAGTCCCTATACATGATATTTGGGCCCGTTATATCAATAGTTTCTTTAGAGAAAAAAGCAAATAACAGTGTGGTTAAGGGTTATTTGATCTACTTTTGTTTAAAATGTTAAAAATGGGATAAAAATGCGCAGTTAAAATGTTTTTTTTCTAACCATTTTTTTTTGTTATTAGTTAACTAGTTTAGTAAACATGAATTGATTCTGCATGGTCAGCAACTCATTGGTATCTTTCTTAACTGTTTAGCTTTGCTTCATGTGTGCACTTGTCTTTTACTGTAAACTAGAGTGAACAGCATGTCCTTGCAGCAGGAAAGGACTCCTTTTGAATGTCTGATGATATGGAAATGATAAGAGGAGAATTGGTATTAAAAAAGATGTTCAATTGTGAATCATAAGTATGAATACAATATGGCTAATGATAATATAATCAGTGTAAAACTATGGATCCTAACAAACTACACAATCTAATAACAAATGCGAAAGATGCCAAATATACAATGTTAAAAAATGTGAGTTGCATTTTGAAACCACTAATCGTATCGCTGACTCGTTTAATGAAGTTTGTCGGGGGGATGACAATGGAAGGAGCCTCGTAGATAAGGAATCAGGGTGTAGTCATCACTTCAAATCACCAGACTGACGGTGGAAGCGAAAGGGAATAAGAGACTGTGAACAGCTCCTCGTGCCGACATTGAGTCTAAAAGATGACACACTTTTGTCTTCATTACAAGATCTCTTATTCATTATTTTAAAAAGTGGGTAATTTAACAGATGACGAATAACAAAAACCCTGCGTAATTTAACCCTTGGTACACCAATAATTGCAACAAAAAGCTATGATGGCCTCACACTTCCACCGACTCCTTTTTTCCTCCTTTAATTGCTTTGGTTATCAGAGATGCATGGTTGCTTTTATCAGGAGTTTCTGCTTCTGGTTATAGCATAGTTGATGAAAGATCTAAATAATTGATCACAGAGATGAAGTCCAGTAAAGCTCACATCGTACTACTGTACTTTATTGATTGCCTGAGAGATGTTCTGTTCAGTTTTGTACAGGAATATCAATTTCTTCTCTGACAAGCTTTTCCTTTTGTCAGGTTTCAGACAGAGGAGGAGAGAGGTGTTGTGGGAGTCCAGCAGTCCTCCGGAGACCTGCCCTCATCTGGTGGATTTCATCCCCTGTGAGGATCCCGCATGTTACCTGTGGCAGGTCCAACAAGAAGGACGATGCATTCCTACTAAAAACTCTTGTGGTCCTGGAACGGCGGCCCAGAATGTGACCTGTGTCAGCGCTGAAGGTACTATCCTGAATTTGCATTGTAAGGGAGACAAATCATCATCATCATCATCATCATACAACATTAATCCCACGTTCGTTTTTGGCCAACCTGGATTGACAGCTATGGTTATTAACCATTGCTTAGTATTAGGATGCTTTTATCATATTAAAAAAGGGGCTTACCATAGACTGCAACATTAATTAGACTAGTTCTACAAGCAGTGAAATTCATCAAGGCCATAGTAAAGCCATCAGTGCTCTGGTCCGGACACATATTGCTATCAGTAGCAATGTGATGCATGAACTATCGGGTGTAATGTGATCCATTGTGCTCAGCCATATCCTCGTGTTGGCTGATAGGAACAGCGGCGTTAACGAAGCATGGATTATTCATGGGGGCCCATCACCAAGTTTATGGGCACAGAAAACATTGGCCTGATTAAAAGTCAGAATCACAGCTTCCTGCAGGCATTAATTGCTCATCTTCATAGATTATAAACCTAATTGCCCCCTTTTTTGCCTGTGTTTTATTATTCTGTCACAATGGATCATGTGTGTGTTTATCAGGAAAGCAGTGGAGGGTCCAAATGTATTAGCCAGCAGAAGAGCCTAATGAGTTTTGACAGGACAACTAAGAATGCAAGCTTTGGCGGGTTTGAGGGAAAAGGCTTAGGAAATCATCTGCGGTGGATTTATTGTTAGAGAATGTTGACAACTTGTTCACTGTTGCTTCCTTAATTGGCTGATCGGATTTACCATTCGAGCACGGTGAGTTTTTTTTTCTTCACACACAGTCACAGCAAGTGTCAGGGCCAAGTTGTTAAGTGTTGCAAAATCCTGTAGAGCAGTTTTTTCACTGTATTGCAGTGATGTAGGTAAGAAGTAAAAATATCACGAAACAAAACAGCTTTACAATGTCACTGCTAGTACTGCATAAAAAGCAGTTAAAGACATGAGACGATCAGTATTTCCATTTTAGATAAATGCAGTTAATGAATGGTATATTTGGAGTTGAAAAAATATACAAAAATACTGTTAAACTGCCAATCTTTATTGTCTGTTAATCCAAAAAATAGTTTTAAAGTGCATATAATTTAAAAGGTACATAATGTTGGAGACATTATTTTTTTATTCATTACATATTATATATTTTAGTTCTCATTAGTTCTGATGAAATGTTAATGGATGAGAAAAGCATGTTTGGCCGGCTGACAATCTTTGTGTTAAGGATTTAATACTCCTAATGGTATCGATTCATGTTTTTTTTTATTTTTTATAAGACACTATCTGCTCATTATGCACAATATAACGAGCAGCCCATATGCTATACATGGTAAGTCATATGCAACCCACACAGGTATGGTTCTAGAACGCTGTATGTTTTTTTTTTAATGAATCGAATGGTGAGCAGACGTAAAAAAAAAAGAAATGCATGATTACCTGCACAGAAGAAGCTGTTACGATGGCAATCATCACGGTCAAGTTTCTTCTCCGGATATAATTGTCTGTCATGCATAACATTAGAATTCCATGGACCTCGCAGAAAGCAGTCGCTGATTGCAAGTCTGTCTGCACATCGAGACTCAACACATTCAAGCTCTGCTTCTCAGCTGTTACACAAGAAGAGATGATAGACGTTGTGTTTGCAATACTGGAATGTCGAAGAAGACAGACATGCTTCTCTTCTCAGAAAAAAAGGTCAAGCTATGGCCCATCAAAAAAAAAAATCAAATAAATTCAAACCCACACAATATTGTGTGTGTTTATTTATATAGAGGAGAGTTTATCGTACTATTTTACAGTATATTTACAGTCCTGTGGAGCAGAACCTGAATAAATAGCCACTGTTGGCTTCAATCATTTCTGTCTCTGCCACTGAAAGGCTGAGAGGAGGGAGAGAGAGGAGAGGTGAGAGTAACATACCTGCAACAGCGAAAGGATTGTAAAACACAAATCTGAGAGGTCGTCATAAACAATAAGTATTTCTGATATTTGTGAATGCCTATATCTTTCATTAGTAACAGCTTGACTTCTAATCATACAAATAAATGAGATGAGATGACCTACCTGTCTTTGTCTAAAAAGCTGATTCCTCTGGGTTCGTCACAGACATGTGAGCTGGAGTTCAGAGCTGTTATGGGAAGAAGAAAAAAATAATGTTGTTTGAGGAAAGACATTGGAATTTTATCATCTTCTGTATGTCGAGTTAAGTGTCCACCACAGAAAATTGTACAATGTGATAGTTCAGAAGGGTACATTCTGACAATGCCGTTGGTGAAAGAATTTGTTGTTTGTGTTGAAATACCTTCGTTGTCAATTTTCCTTCACAGTGCATGCAAATACTGCCATTGATTGTCGAAGGTCGATGCTTGTGGAAAGGTCAGCTATGGCCAGGCATGTCATGGCTGACAATCCCTTTTAGAAGTTGTTCCAATAGGAGCATCCTTTTTATGTTCTGAACATAAATATTGCTGACATTTTTTGAAAGGTTCAGTTTCTTGTCAGTTTATCGGTCGATTGGAGCGCAGGGTTTCCACATGCTTCCAGTGCGCTTAGTGTTTGAAGACATTACAATAAAAAAGCTCATTTTAAACCATGAAGATATATTGTTGTTGATGATTGATGATGATGATGATGATTGAGTACATATTAAGTATGTGTTGGAACTGGTGGGTACCATTTAAGATTGTGAACTAAATTAGGATATGGACTATTTTCCCCACTTCACTCCTTGATAGAGTTCACATTTAGGTTCCTATTCCTCAGCATAAAACTACTACTGCATTTAAATCCTGAAAACTCGTGAAGTTGTCTGAGGAAAGTTTATGCCTGCAGTGAGTAAGAGATAGCACTTTCCCTGGAAAGTTTACCTAATGGAGATTTAAATTATTATCTGTGGCTGCTCAAGCAATCAGAAAACATCGTCTATCACCTACAGCCAAGCTTTTATTGCTTAGCAAATACATGAGGTAATTCCTAAAACCACTCGGGTATAGATGTAATGGAACAGACTGGCTCACGGGTGTTTAAGGACGTTGTGGAGCTCAGCCAAGATGATCCAGAGGCATCTACCCTTTTGAAAATAATAAAAAAAATGTTGTTACTTTTCTCATGAAAGTTACAAAAAGGTTTACAGCTGTTTTGCTGCAAACTTTTACAATGACATGTCTCATGGAAACCTGCACTGCTTAAGCCTCAATATAACACATGTGATAGTGTTATAACATTTTTGGTATTGATGGACTCTTTAAGAATTTGAACTGCTTATCCAATATGTGTGAAAGTATTGATTAGCACTAAACTCTGCAAGTTGTTTTAGCACTTTCACAAAGTGCCACCACCACACCAAATTAATTACAGATTTGTTTGCACATTGTTATTGAGACTGTCTGTCTGAGTGTTGGTGTGTTCAATACCAGGGGTACTTAGAACAAAGCCTGTTGAATCGCTGAATTTATTCGTCCATTGTTGCTTGTTCTATTTCAAAACAATTACATTTATTCAGATTCTGTGAAGTTACTTTATTTCACAACAACCTGATTTAGTACCTTAATCTTAAACTTCACATTGCATGACCAATGTCGCACTATAGCAATAGATGTGCAAGAGGGCTTTTTTTCAAATAAAGTAACCTCTCATCCACATGCTAACCTCCTGCACAGCCATTGGAAGGTAAGCAGCCTTCTCATCCTCTGATTGGCTGGTACTCTTGCTTCGGTCGCTGAAAGATTGGTAGAGTTGGTCGGGTTAATGATTTAAACTCAGATGTGGATGTTTTCCAAAGGATGGCAACCTTTTTGTATAGCGCTCTCATGTTTGCATTATGGAAGAAAAATGTTTGTTCGTTGCCTATGTGGATGGAATGAAATTACTGCTTCTTTTGAGATTTTAATTTGTGTGTGATGTCATAATTAAACTTAACCTTAATGTTGATTAACAATAAAATACAAAAATTGCCAATTCATATTGGAAAATTTGCCGACCCCTGCAATCCTGGATAGCCTCTATTTCCTCACGTCACATGCTTTTTTTTTTATCTGTGAACATAACTGGATTATGAGTGACCACTCCTGTGTCATCATGTGGCATCCATGCAAAAGCGAAGGCTTTCAAACTTTTAACCCTGTTATCTGCAACTTTGAAAAACACCATCATCCTACTCATAATTTAGCTACGTGGTTAAACTAGTTGCCTTGCATGCGTTCTTGCTACAACTGTTGCAAACTGAGAATAAACAATGTGGCATCTTAAACAGGGAGGTTAATAAGCGCCTATTGTATTCACTCTCACTTGCCTAACCCATTGACATTTTGCTCCAACCCTAGTAAAGCTGTTTTGACAGCTTCCACCGCTCCATCTCTCTGCACAGCAACCATTCACACATTATGGGAGTAAGTTCCATTCCCGGGACTAACTCCAAACCTCCGGTACACGCTGGCTCAAATACCTGCTGCGCCTGTGACTGACAGCTAACAGATATGCATGTTGGCAAATGTTACAAAACCTACTGAGGCTCTGACATTTCTGAACCCAACAACAATAGCTCAGCAGTACGGTTACCATCCGTCTCCTGATCGCTCCTCGACAAGTCAGCAATATTCAACTGATGATAACCCCGTGAAAGCAGCTATATACTTGGCTTTGAGACGGTCACAAATGAAACATTTCCAAAGGTTCATGATTGACAGCCAACTTCAGGGAAAACATGAATTAGTGACCCATGCTAGTCAGAGCCCACTTTGATGTTCACAGCGATATTGTCCAATTTTACTCGTTGCTTTTGTCCTCCATCTTTCTCTTAAAAGCTCCCCGCACAGAGTGAATGGGATTATTAAAACTTAAATAAAAGCAACGACTGCTCACTTTTTTCTACATCTACCTGAATAATAATGATTAAGAACATTAATTGGTGGGTGGGCGAGCAGAATAGAAATCATGTTGAAATTGCATGCAGGAGGCAAAGGTATTATATTTGAGTAAGAGCCCCAACTACAGATCCCTGTATTAATAATGCAAAAGGACCCCTAGGGCAGCCATCTATTTGCAGATCCACATGGAGTTTCCCCCAATATACACACACGCTAAAAAGTTGTGTATTTGGATTCATGTTATCAAACCATTTTCTTTCTTTCCAGGCAATGCTTTGTGAGCCTTTTCTTAGTTTAATTTGCTAACATATTCATTAGTCCTTTGTGATTTTCAAGCAGAACAATGTTTAATAATTACATAATTCATACTGTTGGCAAAAACACAATCGAGAAATTACACAGCGCAAGAAAACCTGCTATGTGTTGGCATTGCATACATTGGATGATACAGATAATGTAGAAATGAGGTACAAGACACAAATGTATATCGCATTACAGAAGCCATTGTCCAATGTACTGGAACGTCATTGTGTTTTAACCCTTAGAGACCCACATTTTCTGATTCAATAATGTTTGATTCTCTAGTCATGTTTCATGAAGTAAATGGGTTTGGGGGTATTTGTTGTGCTTTACTTATTTCTTTGTTTAGTTGTTTTACGATATTATTTCTTTGGTCGTGGATTTTATCACGACTGTGTAATGCTGTAAACTGCCATTTTCTTCAGTCTGCAACCCTTTACCAACTTTTCTCTTTAAGGGATGTTTAGTGTGCAGTGTCATTCATTGTTGAACAGGTGCAATGCAGTTAAGTTAAAGTTTTTATACGTTGTCTTGATGTATGTCATTGTCCATTTCCATCTTTCAAGTAAAAAATAGGAATCTTATTTCCACAACAGCTGCACTAAAACCATTTATGGTAAAGACACAGTACTCAGTGTCAGAGAGGTTGAATTACAGAATCTATGGCGCTTTTACAGCTTAATTTCATGCCCACTTATATAAAGCATGCACTCCTGCAATAACTACCTGGGTTGGGAACCGAGCGGGGCAAAGACATTATATGTCCTATAGCTTTAAATCTCACTCCCATTTACAATTATGTATGTATTGTACAATCAGTACCATTTCTTTTCAAGAGCAGCAGCCTCCAGATCTTTTATTCCTGGTCGACACGATTCATTTTCTTTTCTTTTTTTCATACTTATTATATGTAATAACCATGTAGCAGTATACCTTCTGCTGTGGGTGAAAAGCATCACTTCCACCAAGTATCTGTGAGTATAGTTTCTTGATAACTTCAACGGCAGAACACTCCATCTTATGTCAACTTGTATCTTCAGGACTCATGCTTCCTGAACAGCAGATGGACATCTCCAGCTGTATGCACACCAGTTACTTTGATGGCTGTAAACCTGTGATGCTTTAACTTTATGTGTGAAATGTTGTCAAACTCCCCAAGGGAGTATTTCACATCTATCTGATTAGATGACACCTACCTTTGCTTTCTCAGATGCCCTCTGTGGCATCCGGGTAGTCGCTTGGAGAAGAAAAAAAACCAAGTCCAATTGATGACAAATGTTTCCTGGGGTTGTTATTGTTAAAGCATATCACTCGTGATTTAGTGGCAGAGTTCAAACAAGTTAATGATAGCCTACTGCTGTGTGTGGGCGTATATTCCACAAAACAACGCCTCAGCTGCTGCTGGCATTGTTTTGACCTCAGGATGCCATCTCGGTTTCTGAAATTGATCTCCCTCTCTCTTCTTTTCTCTCTGACACAGAGACGGCGCTCTGCTAACCCTGGGCCGGGTGCAACAACAAATACAAAAATCGATTTAAAAACTCTCTATAAGAAATCTATACACACATTATTTATTGTTTTCACCACGGGTATTATTTAGTTATTAACATTCATTTGAGAACAGTTCCTGTAATTTCATTTCATTACACAAAACGAGTCATTATCATGAAAGCACAGCAGAGAGAGAGAGAGAGAGAGAGAGAGAGAGAGAGAGAGAGAGAGAGAGAGAGAGAGAGAGAGAGAGAGCGAGAGAGAGAGAGAGAGAGAGCTCTGTCTTTCCTGTAGCTATTTCCCTTCGGACAGAAGAGTTAACTGGAAGCTGTGATAAATATTTCATAACATAACTGCGAGATGAAGGCTAAAGGAGAGCGTTTGAAAGTGGCTCAGAATACCAAGTAGATGTTTTTCTAATTTTATTTAAATAAAATATAATAGTATTTATCTTTGACAGATTTTGTCAAACTATGACCTCTTAACATATTCAGCATACCGGATATATCTATTAATATGTGTGTCTGTTGTTATCAAAGCTTCTCTGTGCTTTGTTTGCATAGCCGGGCCAGATTTGTGTGTCTTTGAGTGCATGGAGTTGCACGTGAGTCCTAGTGTGTTCGCTCCACTTGCTAGCCAATGGCTAATGGCTAATGGCTCATATCGAAACCGCTGAAAACACCATCCAACCAACCATTTCAGTGCATACGTGTCGCGTCCACCATCCGGTTCAGCCTCAGGTAAAAACCGTTAGTTCCTTCAGCACTGATGTAGTTGTTTGCACCGTTAGCGAGCCACAGGCTCAGCCACTGCTATGGAGAGAACCGTGTGAAGGCCATACATGCAATCTGAAATCCATACTGAACACCTGCAAGTTTGGTTTGAGTGAAAGGAAAGTGTATTCCCCTAAAGGATCAGAAACATTTTGAGTTTGTCAAAAATAAAAATAAAATCTAATCAAGCTGCCGGGGTGGAAAGAATATTAATGGACAAATGAAAATTACTGAAACCAATAAGGGAATAAAAATAATTAGTTTTTACGAATCTTAGCTAAAAACGTTAATACCATAACAATCTGTAATCTGCAAAAAATGTAAGAACGTAAAACTCGGAAATCTAAATTGAGGACACGGACGCGACACTCGTCTTGCTGTGCTGGTACGAGCATGCAGAAGACGTGGGGACCTCACCACAGGCGTCCAGCCTGCCAATCATGGGACTCTACCGAAAGGAAAAGGAACTGATGGAAAAAAAAGAATCAAAAACAAGAAAACTGCTGGTTTAACAATGTAAACAGGTGCCTTTTTATAATTTGTCTCTGATGAGGGAATTGGTGGGAGAGCCAGCCGTAGAGCTGCGTTCACAAACACTCTTTGCATTTGCCAATATAAAAAATGTGAATTTAAGGATATTACAAATTGTAATGAAAAAATATTGAATTTCTCACAAATTATTTGAACATAAACATTGTATACAACTGAGTGTATCTAGATTAAACCAGATTATTATACGTTACCTGGCATTAAAATGCGACAACAGTGAGATCCCACTATGATCTATTTTCATGTCACAAATGCCTTCTCCACCCTGACAGAACATGGTAAACAACCCCAGCCAAGCAGAGCGTGTCAAAGTGTACTCTGTTCACTGCATATAGATCTCTTTCCGGGTGATCGGGATACAAACACGCTCACCTCTTGAGGCGGTTCATGTATTTGGGTCATAACCAATATATCTGAGGAGCCCGGATACACAGTCAGGCCTGTTATGATGTTATGCTTTCTCTGCGCTTTACACACACTTGCAATTTTTGTGAATCCCTTCATTTTGATTGGGATTTGAAGCTACGGTCGAGCCGCAATACACAAAGTTTAATGGGCCTGATGGTGGTTTATGTTAAGCCTTTAAAGCTGATGTCTGAGTTTTAATTGATGTATCCTAACTTGCCTTCCTCAGGGACCGACGTGCCGGTGGCCAACTGTGCACACAGCCCTCCCCCCTTGGAAGTGGCCTGCGAGGTGGCCTGTCCTGCAGACTGCGTGGTCGGCTCCTGGTCCCTCTGGTCCCCCTGCTCACACAGCTGCGCCAGCAAGACCGCCGAGGGTCGACAGAGCCGCACCCGCACTGTGCTGGCCATGCCAGGAAAAGGTACAACGTGCTGTTCGTAAATGTCACCTATTTTCTGTGTTCATTGTTGTTGTGTTTTTGTGCAGAAATTCCCGGATATCAGTTTTCAGTCAAACGAAATGTCACAACAGGGTTATTGTTTTATTTTCCTCCAATTTTCCATAGTTTGAGCCCCCAGTTGCTAAAAATGGGTTAAGATGCAGAGAATACATTTCTCTTGGTGGGACTAATAAGGGATTTAAAATGAAAATGAATAGTAGAGATGTAATTAAGTGTGTGATTTTATTTATTATTTTATGTTTTTTTTAATTATTTGTCTATTTCTGTGTATGTACGTTGAGAGCAATGTAAACGCCTGAGTCAAGTTTCTCTTATGCGTATGTAATAAAGCTGATTCTGAAAAGAGGTTCGGGGACACGGAGATCAATTTCACTGGAGGTGTAGTTTTCTCAGGTTCATGTAATACATATTACAGTCTCAGTGATATCTTTACTGTGGGATACACACCAGACCCCCCAGCTGCTTTTGCTCAAGTTGCATCATGCTCAACGTAGGAGCCAGATTCTAAAAAGTGCAATGATAAATCGGTGGAGTAGTTTTCTTAATTACAACATAAAGAAAACTGCTGTGGTACAGGGAAAACATGGCAGGATGTATGATATTGAGAAAGTCTCTGGGAATCCAAACTAAAATCCATATGCTAACTCAAAGTTCACCTCTGAACAAATGAAACCAACCAATAACGAGTTAAAGCCTTTATCCGAGTGCTTTCCCCGACACTGTGGGTCTACTTTGGCTCTCGTTCTTGTAGATTGAGGAGACAGACATGTTTCATCTCAAAAACATTTGAGATTTGAGTTGACCATCCATTATCAAGGACTCTTTTCCTGGCCAGCATTTTTCTTCGTTCTCAGAGTGTTTGGTTTTCAAGTCAGATAGCAGAGTCTTGGCAGCCGGCGACTGCTCATTAATCCCTGTAACCAAAAGCATATCTAGAATAACAGCTGATGAAAGAGTCTCACAGCTTAAGACAGGTTGCACACTGTGTTGATGATAATTATTATTCTGGCCTCGCCGAGATGTGTGAGTGTGTTGTAATTGTGTTCATATGCCTGCACATTGTTTGATAATATGGAGATGCTGGAGAATGCAAAGCAGACTGGGAGATGTAGGAGTTTATTTGGTAGAGTTTTCCCTTCTGTGAGTTACAGTTGGCTTTGGGACAATTTGCTTCCCTCCAGTTGACACATCTGATCCTACTTCAAGTGAAACTGCCACCAGTTTTATATCCATTAAATTCGACAGATTCTGACCAATGTGGTGCCAGTATGTTGTCAAATCTCAGTACACCCATGTGTGGTATGTGTGCATACATTTTATTCATATATTTGTGCATGCTATACATGATCAGAATGTTTACCTGCATGATGTTGTGGTTTCCTTCATTTCATTTAGTATATATTTTATTCAGTTTAAATGTGACATTATTTCATTAAAGATGTGCACACATGAAGACACAGTCACAGAACTGAAATGCACAAACAAAACAGGGGAAAATAGCCAACTGCAGATTTTAGGAAATTGACGGATGAAAACACTTCAAATTAAATACATTTATCAAATAAAAAAATGTGTTTTCATATTAATGATTTGCTCATTTTCCCCATATTTGGTACTCTCCATGTGAGCATTTGCCTCAGTATGATCACGTTGAACTGCAGGTGATGCGAGCCAGATATCTGTGGCAGTCAGAAACACTATCTTGGTGAACACAGAAAAGTTTTCACAGATTTCTTGCTGTCATATATGACAGTATGAGCTCAAATAATGACTTGATACATGACACCAGGATACAGGGAGCAGGGCCTGTCACATTTCTTGTGGTGTGGATGAGGGCAGTGTGTTAATTGAAATGTGATTTATGTCACAGTGACCTTACTGTGACTTTTCATTTGTAATTCAGACTTGTAACTTGTAATGTGTCTGCTCAGCTCACCCAAACAAACATTTGTTTTGTCGCTAAGCAGCCAGCGGTCAATGATTACATTAGCATTTGACTTCCAGCAGCTAACTTCAGCTTGTTACCTCAGGTGAAATGTATTTTAAATTCTCTGCAGATGGCATGTACTCTGCATAATAATGCGGTTTTGTTAGGCTAGCAATAGTTTAAGCGTGCTCATAAAAACAGCAAAACTGTGCCTTCTCACTTTTTTTTCAGTGTCGAATTACAGACTTATACTGTAGTTCTCATGTCATTGTGTTTTCTGTGTCTTGGTGGCCAGGAGGGAAGGAGTGTCCGGCGGCTCCAGCCCTGGAGGAGTGGCGAGTCTGTAACGACCACCCTTGTACGGTGTTCTACTGGGAGGCCTCGGCCTGGGGTCCTTGTATAGAGGATGACTCCATGGACTTCAATGGAACCAAAAATGAAACCTCTACATGTGCTATTGGTGTTCAGATCCGCAAAGTGAGCTGTGTGAAGATGAACGTTGGACCTGTGACGAGTAAAAGGTACACTCCCCGACCATGCACTGTTGAGTGCCTTATAGTGTCTTTTATTGCCAAAAATCCACCATTCCAGCCTTTTGTTGGAAAAGCTTTGAGCTGTCTCCGCCTAGCCAATCTACGACCACAAAGGGGCTTTTTCCGCTTTGTTATGTCGTGTTTGAGTGACGTCAACATCGCTTTTCTGAAAAAACTTCAGAGATTTTTAACGAGAAGCGTTTGGAGTGGCCGCACAAAAAAAAGGCAGCTCACTCTTTTTCTCTCTGCGGCCACGTACACGTTCGCTGTCTCCTCTTTGGGAACAACTGAAAAAAGAGGCTGATGCTCTGAAAATAAACAGTGTTACGCAGGTGAATACAGGGCATGTCATCTTTATGTGTACATCAAAGTGGCAATGCCATATGTAGTTACAGTCTCGGAAACTCAGAATTGGGATTTTAACTACGCACATGTTCAGACTTTCAAGGATCTTTTTGATCATAAGACGTGGATATTATTAAAGATCTTCATAGTTTAATGTATATTAAATACTGCATGCTTTTCAGAGGCTAATTAAGGGGGTTAGGATTATCAATACCTTGCGTCGAGATATTCCTTGTGGATGACCTACAGTAGTCTACATTGAGCAGGTCTTTTTCAAATTGACACTAGTGTGTCCGGTTTATTTAGAGTAAAGTAATAAATAATGAAAATAAGTAAATATGTTGTTTCATCCCGCAGCAGTGTTTTATCTAATTAGATTGGAGCTGTCAAACACATATTCTATATATATATATATATACATATACTTATGTATTGGAATAGAAACAACAACATACATTTGCATATAAAATGTAATATGCCATTGTGAATTCAATGGTAAATGTCTTTAACCGTCCGTCAGCAGCATCTCCTGAAGAGCTGAGCGCACAGCGGCTCTCTAACCGGCCTTCACCAGGCTGACTGACAGCAGACATTTAAGGAACCAAAATAATATTCATGTGCGCAAGAAGTAAACCGCGTTTGTGGGCCTGTGTATTGATTTATTTATTTTATTTGTCCGCCCACCGTGACAAGTGAGGGGAATCTGCCTGCAGGGAAACAGGCGAGCTCACAAACAAACTGGAAGAACATGGTCAATAAATAAAGGTATGGTCAATAAGTTCAAACCACATATTCAGCGGGGTATTTGTGTGTTTTATTTAGCTGTCTGTGCAGATTACGCTTCACTCAAAGCACAACCAAGTGTGGGAGGTCTCCGTCTCACGGAGTCCGTGTGGATTGATATATTTAATATAATAGAGCAGTATCTGTTCTGTGCTATCTGTTCGTGCGAGTGAAGGATGTCAAAAACACTTTCGGTGCAAATTGGTGAATCTGAACACTGTTAGAACACTTTGCCATAGACGTAATGTGCACAAATAAACAAACAGTATGGTAGGTATAGTTTTATAGTGTGTATACGTTTCTAGAATCAATATTCAAACATTATTTTGTAAAATTTTGATAGCCCTATTCTTATGAGATTGGGAGCATTTCTGTTGCCTCTCAACAGCACTACACATGGCGATGGCTGAGCTGACAGTGTTTACCTGAGGGGGGGCTGTAGGGCGCTATGTTTCTGCAACAACGTCTTTGGCGTTATCGGCTGCAACCATCGTACACAGTGCAGAGCGGTTGCTGCAAGCTAACCAGCGGGGCACGCTCGCATGCACGAGCGTGCACTAAAAGTATGCCTGCTATGTCAATAAAGCAAGGAGAAGTTCAGATAACAACACACACACACACACACACACACAAAACACAACAATTTTCTCTGATCAGAAAGTGTTGGCTGCAATATTCATGCTCTGAATCACATGCATTGCACTGTGAATAACAAGAATGATATGCCTTAAAAAATATGTGATATATTATGACTCAAGTGTCTCTTCTTGAGTCATTACGCCCGTTTAAGAATGGACCTTTTGAAAATCCTTAATAGCCCTTTCAGAACTACAAATATGTTCTCCCTCCCTCCCTAAATCTGAACCTGCTACTTTTCTGAGTTGTAGCTACTAGAAAATACGTCCCGAGAGAAACGAATGATAAATTATCGGTGAGGAGTAAAGCAGCTCTGTAAAATCTAGGGGAGGAGTTGAGAAGTGATCATGTTTCTCCTTAAGAAAAATCGCCTATGATTAAAGATCCCCAAAGTATTTTACTTGAAGATGTATTGTTTATGTATTGTGCTTTCACTTACGGACAAATGACCCAGAGGACTTGGTCGACTGAAATGTTGTCCCCAGAGTTTTGTATATTATGCATTCTTTAGTGTTTTCTGCCTGAGTTTAGTATTTTTTTGTGAACCTGAGATGCATTTTGCTTATGCTCCACCATTATCTACTCCTCTTTCAGCAATACAATATCAAACACTGCTAAGGGCTTCTGTGCTGTCACTGTAATGATGTTATACCCCACACCAGGAAAATAGATTTATAAATAATTCACAAAGTTTGCCCTTCTTCAGCGCAATATATTATTGACAGGGCCATAAAGTGGATTATGGAGAGGCTTTTTTTCTTATGAACGTCCCTTCTCCCACCACTGAGGCTTTAATGAAAGCTGTCATTTCTGCTCCACAACAGATCTGGCCTACACAGTAAAGTTGTGAAGTCAATCAATACTTTGCTATTCATATATAACTGCAGAATATTAATTTAGTGGAACAGCACCAAACACAAGCTGTTCAGTTGATTTCTGCTCTTCATAACATGCAGACATGATCAGGGTTTTTACTGTGAGTCAACAGCAGAGATTTGGCTTAACTTCCCAAGCATTTGATGGGATTAATATCCAGAAGACATGCGCGCTTCATGTACTTAAACAGGACAGCATGGAGCTAGAGAGAAGAATTTAGACTGCAATGTCCATCACTTTTACCCTTTGTGCATCTTAGAATATGTTTGAAATACAAGAATTTCTTTAATATCTCATAATCGATCCCATCAGAAGGAGCATTTGCTTCCTGAACATAGTTGATGTTGTAATTGAGAAGGGTCACTCCAGTCAGGAAGTGTCTACGCTGTTCCTGCTTAGCAATACTCTCCACGGTGCAAAGTGGCTCGTGGGTCTGTCTTGGTATTGGTACAGAGCCCTCAGACCTCACACAAGATGGATTTATTATTATTTATTTCATTAGTTTACGCTCCCCTTGGAAACATATCGAAGATCAATTCACAAACTAAATCTGTGGTAATAAGAGTAACCTATAACATTTTGTATTGTACACGGGTAGTTTTTTTTCCCAACATATCCTGCCACGACAATTATAAATGTTAACTTCACCACAATAAGATTGAAAAGGCCAAAACAATATTATAGAACGATATTACCTCATATTTAGTTTTTCATTATTTTTGGACACATCTGTGTCGATAAACCACAGCAGGTTGTGCTGGGCTGTAACACACTCACAAAAGTAAAGTATTCACTCCATGCTACACTTTAGAATGTTCCATGAAATATGAAGTATTTAACCAACTCTGTATCATATCAAATTGACAAATTAGGTTGCAATTATAATAACCAACAATGTGTGAGAGACATTTCCTGTTCCAAACCGTCTCACAGTGGCACAGCAGACTGTACTCTGCAGTCTCTCTCTGGGCGCTCTACACAGGATTCCCACAGCTGCGTTGCCATGCCCTCTGGCATGCATCGCTGCAAAGAGGGAGACAGAAGAGGAGGGATACATTAGGGGAAGGATGGGGTTTTATGTATCTTGCCGCCTTATGCCTTGCTATACTTTGATCTCATTCCTGTGCGTGCTGGCTTTCTGCAGTCGGTAGGATGTGGCACCATGCTGGATCTCTACTGAGACCTGGATCTGGTTGTCGGGCAAAGGAAGTCACTCGCTCTGAAATGAAATTGGGATGTCTCTGTGTGTGTCTGTGTTGGGGGATGTGGGTGTGTGGCTGCTTGTTGATAAAGACATCAAAGCTCATGACTTATTTGATTTTTACATAGCTGCATTAATCAGTACCACTTCAAGGTTGCACAAGGAGCAAAATACAACACCAGCCAAAGGCTCCATGACGGATACGTTACACAAGATATGTAGCAGCCTAAATACAGAAGGAAAGCGTGAACACTTTCTATCTTAAAACAACGGAATTGGTAAAAGTCTTGGGTGCTCTTTAAGACCTGGTAATGGTGTCCTTGGCGTGGCAGCAATGAATCATTGGTAAACAGTTTGCGTATCCTCACTTTTCTCAGGTTTAATTAGCAGTCCTGCTGTGGACTTTGATTGATTTTCTCCTCCTTGAACACTCTGTCTCCTTGGTGGCAACAACATGAAGACTTCTGTGGCGGTTCTCTCCATGTGTATGGGGTGATAAATGCACTCAACTGATTCACCCCTGCATTTAGTCCTGGTAACACATTTGTGGTTGTGGTGGTTGTAATCCATAATATGTAACATGTAATATATTGCAATCCACAACAGAAGAACTGTCAGTAATTATCTATATTTAATATTGTCATTGATTTGTTAAATCTGGATGAAAGCTGCAATAATTGATTATTTTTTGCTCACCGACTCTGACATTTTAACACCTCATGAAGTTGACTGTGTTGTATGAAACTAACAGACATTGGGATGCATTCCAATTCATTTCTGATGGTTAGTAAGCTTGGGATTTTGTTTTACCACAAGGTGTCTCCTGCAAACTTTCAAAAGTTAGGGGCAGACATTGACCTTGGATAAACTCTGAGCTTAAATAGTTTTACAAGAAAAGTGTTCAAACAATAGCAAAAAGTGTGTCACACGAGGGAAGATGCTGGTTGAGATACATACAGACAATTTAGATATAACAGCAAGATTGTTTGTTCTGGGAACAATGAGATGAGACACATCATTGGGTTTATTCTTTTATTTTAGTCTCCACCACCTCCTCAGAAAAATATCTGCCTCTTCAACTCTTTACATGCTGCAATGTTTTCACCGCCTTGTCCCCTTCACATTGTCTGTCTGCTGTTTGGTAATGGGCCTGGTTGTGTACATGTGGGTTTGACGGAGCTTTTTTTAAAATCCGAAACAAGATTACTTTTGTGTCTGAGAAGGTTGATGAGAATGGAGTTGCGGGGTGGAATTCCAAAACAATAGAAATGGAAGAGTCCTCACAGAGCGCTAAAAGAACTGCTGAGCCGGCTGATGCTTCTTTGTTGGTTTGTCACTACGAGCCACCCCCTTTCAATCGATCCATTGTTAATGTAAAACATTTTTATTTGCGTATAGATAATTGCCAATACATCATTGACTGTGAAATACACACACTTTGTGTGCTTGAATAGTTCCAGTTTTTTCTTCCCATGGAGCAATATTCGTTCCCAACAAAGAAATTGGATGTGTGAGAAAACAGTAATTTTTTACATTTGTCGGCCTTTTTACTGAGTGTGCAGGCAAGGGGGACATGTAATCAATCCTGTTTTCTGCGGGGAGATGTGTGATGTCAAGGGCAGGGCGGTTGTTTCACTGCCCTGTCCTGTTAACAGCGAGACTCAGGGCGTTTATCATTCCTTGCCTGGGGGTTGAAGAGAATTTAAGACCTCTGTTTGTCTGTTTGTTCAGGTGTTCAGATTCTGCTCGTCCAGAAACCGCCCGACCCTGTTTGCTGCCCTGCAAGAGAGACTGCATTGTGACACCCTTCAGTGAATGGACAGCCTGCCCATCAACCTGTGTGCCAGGTAGCTCTTCTCAGGATTTACTATTAACTCTTTAACCGATCTTTAACCGGCCCGACTCGAGAACCAAAAAGACATTGCGGACAAAAAGCTATTACACTCGCATTTTGGGAAATCTATTCTTTTCTATGGTTTTTGCGGTTGATTAATTAATTGAGAACATAATTGGCAGATTTAACCAAAATGAAAATTATAGTTGCAGCTTTGCACAATACATCATTTAATTGTTGTATATCGTTACAGTATCAAGACACCAGGCACATATGCTATGGTGTTACAATGCTAAAGACTTGATTGCTAATGTTGCCATACAATTATGCTATCCCTTGATGTGTCTAGTGTATTTGATGATCAAATTTAAGTGTAAATGACAGTGTAAACTGTCCATTACATTAAGCTGAAATGTCAAGAGGAAAATGGAATTTTAATGGGTTTGAATATGTGTAGTATAAGTATCTTGGAAATCAAAAAGTGTGTAATTGTTTTTAAAAGAATTGAGCAGGCATCTCGTCTCTGTAAATATGCTGTAGACCATTGGGTCCGCTGATGATGTAATCACCTTCTTAATTGCACCATTTCCAGTGTTTAGTAATTAGCGTTGTGTAATGAGCCTTGGAGCGTGAGCCAAATGAAACCATTACAGTGGGGTGTGTCCGAAAACAGACTGCAGTGAAGTGGAGGACATCACGGCCACAAGGGCAAGCTAATCAGGATCAGCTCCACTTTGAGTTATTACACCGCAATGGTGATATTCTGTCGCTATTTATTTGATGTTCCAGACGTAAGCCATTTGTGTCAGTATCGTTTTACTTCCTCTTCCTCCTAGAAAAATAAAGTCACTTAAAACCTGTGCAACTAATCTGCCACATTTTGTGAAGATTGTGTTTCATGTTCAACAGAAAATGCAACCGCCGCCTCAGAGTCTCGATACAGAACCATCATTCAGAGGTCTGCTAATGGAGGTCAAGAGTGCCCTGACACCCTGTACGAAGAGAGGGAGTGTGAATCACTTCCTGTGTGTCCAGAGTATAGGTAAAAACACCACGTTTAATGAAGCCATTATCCTTTTCTATCCAAGGATAAAACACCTGCTCTACAATATCACATGAGGAGAATAACGTGTCACCTAGAGGTGCACTATTGTTGTGAATGACTTGAGATGTTTTATAATGACATTGACATCAGGTAGCATGGCATTTGACAGCACTACTATTGTTCAAAATTTGACTGCTGCAGAAAAGAAGAACAATCAGATGAAAATGTATAGCCTTTTGTTCAACTCCCAAACACCCAATGCAAAAGTTTTTGACTGACAGATGTGAGAGTTTTTGCTTGATCGCACAGTTATAGTTTTAGCTATAGTTAGACAAAGCATACTCAAGCAAATAAACTGAGTTACATTCCACCTCTGGGTCCAGTAGACATGTCCTTGACAGATTGTTGACATTAAGTATCAATAATCAATAAAATCATTACAAGTCTATGACATGCAAATCTCCCCCCCCCCCCCCAAAAAAAGTCCCATGTTTAGTCTTCAAGCTTTATTCAAACAACTAAAGTTTTACAGTATTATATATTTGTTATAAAATTAAAATATTATATATGTATTATTATATCATAATATGCAGCATAGATGTTGTATGTACTGTGTATTTGCTGTTTCATTCAGAAAAATACAAAGGGTAAAACAACCTGTTTACTAAAGGTAGACTCTTGATAGTTGTTACCTATTAACATTAACCAAGTAGCACATTAGAATACATACATTTCATATGGATCTATTTAGAGAAGCGGCAGATGACAAATTGTAGTTGTTGCATGCTAGCTGCAGGTGGTCCAGATCACCAATTAGACCTAAAACATGGAATAACGTAAGTGAAACCTTTGCCTGTTGTGTAAATAAAGCTCTGATAACTCACTGAAGTCCCAAAGTCTGTCTGTCCTCGTGTTTCCATGCAGCTGGAGAGCAAACAAGTGGCACAGCTGTACTTTGGTTCCGGATTCTGTCCGACGTGGATTATCTGGACCCGCAGAAGTTTGTGGAAACGGTTTAGAAACAAGAGGCAAGTTTTTTCTTTCTTTCTTTATCCTCGAGTCGACATTTGTCAGCGACTGTCATCTCACCATATGAAGCTTCGCTCTTCCATCTATTTGCTCTCCTTATTAAATGAGACCTAATAGCCCTTTCAGAACTGCTCTTTTAACAAGCAAGTGATGGACACATAAAAGTCGGAGGCAATTTGTCCAGATTGTGTAAAGAGATGAACCTTTCTGTCTGTTGTCTTGATGGTATCTTCACAGCGCTGGTTTCCTAATAATGAATGCAGCGAGTCAGACTTCTTAGCAGCAGGTTGAAAGATACATCAGCCCTGTTACAAAGAATCCTCACAGACATGTGGATGAAAGTTTCAAAACTTCTTCAGTTCGTTCAGAGTTCCTCCAAAAGAGCCTTTTGTTGAAATTGTGAATAAGTGCTTTTTCGGCAGTCACTTTTAAAGAGTTCTGTGATTTATAGTTTGCTAATTAAATTGCCACTTATGCTTTGTAAACAGACAGACATTAAGAGTTAGAAACATATATTGACATTATTGTATTTCCATACTGGAACAGTGTCAGTGAGATACAGGCTCATAATGCTCTAATTTAAATGTAGTTTGCTATCAGTGAGGCAATTTGCTAGTTTTAAATGTCCTGCAAAACACAAATTAAAGATAATTGAGAGGTTTATTCTTCCCTCGTTCCTTCATCTATGTGAGGGAAATTGATTACATAATTTCTGCTTCAAGACAAATGTATATATATTTTTATTTTCCTCTTTAATCATATAACACGCTGTGATGTGTTGTTGATGTTGAGAAATGATTATCATGATGATCCTCTATTATAATATATAATTTCTGTAGACAGAAAATCATAAGTATTGCACTGTATTGATTGTGCTCGGGAGGGTGTGGATGTGTTGTGTGTTTTCTGGACATGTGCAGATTCCTGTTTACTCTCCTTCGCGAAGAACCACATTTCTCTGGGTGCAGACTGCCACTGGCCCGAATCGTTAAGGAGCCAGAGTGTTAATTGGATCATTTCTGACTCGTTTAGAGGAGTGTAAATGTCCCAATAAATCCCGGGAACTGGCTGTTCTATCTAATTTACGGACGTGATTCAAGTGAAGCTTTCAGGGGCTTCTGTGCCGCCTTGAGAACTTTCCAGTATTTTTGCTCTCACCGTCGATCACTTTTACTTGGCAGCATAATTATGACTGACATTTCTCAAGTGAATTTCTATGACTTTTTTGCGAGGATGGGGAAGGTGTCTGTAGTTTTCCCAGGTTAAGAGCAAGCCTCATTGACCTTTCGAGCTTCCTATTTGAATCTGATTAGAAAATGACTGAGTTAAATACCTGTGACATTTCAAAAAGTGTCAGCGAGGAATTTGCAATCTGTAGAAACACTGGATTTAAATATAGATTTAAAGCAACAAAGACATCATCCAGGGTTTACTTTTACTCTGTGAATTCCTGAACCAACTTAATGAAAAGGACATGTAAATGTCACATTGGGGCATAATTAGGACACAATAATTGGGAATATGGCCACATTAAGGGCACGGGGCCATTGGATAAGGGCATATCAAAGATGTAATGACAGCAAGTTTGAGCAGAGGTTTCTCAATTAGGTTATTCAAGAACCTTGAAAGATGCTGCATTGACCCAAAAGAGCTTTAGAGCATATAAGAGCTTTATATGCTATCATCCGCCCTCAGAAAGTAAGAAAACAATCTTATTTTGCCAATATCACAACTAATGATATCATAAAGATGCAGCTTATTTCCTTTTATTGTGTTCATGTAATTACTTTTGCAGTTTCCATGTAATGAAGTCAGATTGCTTTATTCCGTTTGGAGTAGCTCTTAATTTTCTGTTTTGCTGTTAGAAATTCAGATTTCCTTCAAGTGAATTTCAGTAAAGCTCCCAATTTTCAACACTGTGTTAGTTCCCATGCAGTTGATATTCACTGTAGTTTTCACATGCACATCCTGTGGGAAGGGTGTGCGAGATGGTATCGACTTCAAATATCTCTCTTCATTGAGAAGCTGAATATGAACAAGCTTGTGCAGCATTATCATGTCAGACACTCATCCTGTTCCAGTGAAAAATGTAGGTCACCTTCTCCTCTGCATTTGTCTTCAGTCTGAGTCTATAAACTTAAACTTACATTATATGTAATAGTTAACGGTGAATACATGCTATACAGTATAAACTTACTATGCTTACTGAAGAAAAAAGTCACTGGTGCATTTACACCCGCTGTACTTGTATCATTAAACCATTATTTTGTGCTACGATATTTAATAAATGAAATAAAAAAAACATGTAATATGTGTAATTTACCACATCCCTCGCCTCATGTCAGGCATAAAACAAATGCAGTCCTGCAGTTACACTGTTGTGTAGTTCAGTGTCTCTGTCCGTCCTCTGCGAAAGTTTGATTTATTCAGTGTCATACCTTAAATGCTTTGGAGCATTTGTTGGCTGCGGTTAGTACACGTGTTTGTCTTCCTGATAACTGATCACATGTCGTGATTGGCATGTTGGTATTCAAATGTAACTGGCCATTGAAATTGTGCATATATATATATATATATATATATATATATATATATATATATATATATATATATATATATATATATATATACATATATATATATACAGAATAACTAGCGCACATATGCATTTCCTCAACAATCACATTTCCATTGATTTGGATCTGTAGGCTTATTCACGCTGAATCCAAATATCTAAGAAAACCAGCATTTCCCAAATTTGCTGCCAGGATTCTACATGGTGGATGTCAATGCATCAAACCATACACCTAGTATCTTGCGCCCTGATTATATAGTTTTAGATGTATTCTTATCAACTACAAGTACAGTAGTTCTTGCTTTTTTTGTGGCGTCTTGGCTGAACTAACACACTAACTGAGAAGCAGCACAAGGCACACAGCCACTGTAGAAAAACATCTTTTGTTTTCCTTGAGGTCAACATCATGGTTGCGAGGTTGGCTCTCCTGGGAGAATTACTGAACAGGAGTGTTAGTTGGAAATTGGCAGCTTTAGTAGAAATACTGTGGCGCCCTGGGGAGCTGGTGCAGTAGATGGCTACTGTCTAGTGTTGATTAAACATTTAAACAGTAGTTGCAGAACTGTACAATGATCAACAATGGATTAAAGTCAGCCCAGTCACAACCAGTCAAACCAAGCTTTAGAAACAAGATGCTATAGGGTTTTCTGCTTCACTAAGACATTATTCCCTTGGCTTGAGGAAGTGCTTCCTCTCATCTCGGCGCGTGTCTGATAATGCAAAGCTGCATGTTGAATGAATGCAAACGTCTGGCCGGGTGAGGTGAGAGGTGTTGCTTAGCTGACATGCTGGAGGTCACAGATGTGATGTGCTACTATTTTAAGGTGAGATTGGAGCAGATGAATCCTAACCTTCCACATAATAAAACCCATTGGCCCATTGAACCCATTGCCAACCCTGAAAGCCTGTATAAAGTTGGAGAAGGAATAACTTTGACAAAGCAATGAACCAATGGACTTCACACCGGCTCCAACATACTGTGTTTAAATGCAGGCAACATGTGGCCTTCCCTTATTCAGTATTTGTATGACTGAATAAACATGTTCATGAGTCTGATTGATGCAAGCTATCAATTAGAAGGAAACTTGATTAAGTAAGATTTTCTTTTTAAGTGATGTCGGCAAGAAAGTCTACAACCTCGCCATAGAAATGTGGCAAGCCTCTTCAAAGCTTGTCCTTTCAACAGACCCTTCAAAAATGTTCACCTTTCTGTGTGACTGTATAATTAAAGATGATCCCTGTCAGTGGTGGAGACAGTGTGACTAAAGTTGCTAACGTTTGAGAGAAGCGATGATGTGAAAGGCCATGCAATTCGGCTTGGGCAACCAGAGGTTGAAATAATTACGTTAAAAACGGATGGCTCCAAGTTCAAAATCAGAATGTCAGCGCTTGCAGTGCTGGGCCTCACTAATATTTGGTTCTGGGGATGACAGAATGAGGTTGGGAGATAACACCATTCAAAGTAAATGGACAGAATTAAATGCCAACAGGGCCAAGGAATTATTCCCTCTGTGGGAAGCTAATTAGACTAATTCTGTAACAGCTGTTAATGATTAGTTGTTTATCAAACAGTTTTGTTCAAGGGAAAATAAAAACCATCTCATAATGTTGTTGCCCTTTTAACCTAAAACATACATGACAAATAAAAGGTTTGTTTATTTATCGCTGTGCTTGTGAATATTACATAAACACACTTTAATAATAGCTATCGTCTCCCTTGCACTGCCTTTGTTGAGGCCTTCTATGTAAATGACCATCCCACACATTCTCAGCAGACATGGAGAAGCCGAACAGTTTTTGTCAAAGGGCAAAATTTAAAAGTCAAATAGAAATCAGTCAAATGGATTTTAGGCATGTTTGTACTTTAGTCAATCCTCCAAAACGTTAACTTGCATTAGTCACTCACATATCGCTATTTTTGAGGTTCCACATTCATGTTGCTTCTCTTTTAATGAGAGCTGAGTTACTGTTTCAACACTGAATAATTATCCCGGACTTCATGCCAGGTACCATGCAGACTGAAATACTTTGTTGGTAATTAGGGAAAGTATTCCTTTTAAAACACGAATGCGGGTTCCTGTGACATTAGTCCTGTGATTGAGATGCAGATCTGGATTTGTGTGAACATATAAAAATGTGTTTATTGATACATTTTTTTAAAACTCAAAACGGCTGCGATTGTATTGCCAGGATATTGAGCAATACAGATATGTTGTCTATTAAGCATAACCTCCAATTTGATGTTTCAAACGTTCTCAGCGTCCACGTCACAGACACAAAGGTCTGAATTTCCATCTCTGAAAGGATATTTAACCAGTTTGATTTCAACAAAAGCCAAGAAGCATCTTCCTCGAGATAAGATAATTCATCAGGGGGTAACATGTTCACTTGGTTTTGAGACGCAATAAGAAAAAAGCTATTTTTCATGTTTTTGCTTTATTGATCCTGCCTCCTGTACAGATTTATTTTTAAGTGTATATTTTTTCCCTTAACCAGAGCTTTCTCTATCTTTTCTGACAAAAAGAATCCTTTCGTCATTGACAGTCTGTTCATTTTAAGGGGAATAGATATTAAAGGATTACCCAAAACGTGTCCAGGAGTATTTTCTTAAAGTTATCAAAAGCAGCCACATTAAACTGAAAGTCTGCTGCCAGTTCATTTAGTGCTACATCAGGTGTTTAGTAACAGAATAAACCCATCTGGTCTTGCTGTGTGTTGTAAGTAGTCAGTATTAGTGCACACATTGCAGCTCCAGTACCCGGTTGTGATATCTCCATCCCTCTTTGATCAGATACTGAGACTCTGGTGAGATTGTGTATATCCACCATTCTGCCAAAGGTATTTAGATTTTATTTGAATCTGTTACTATGAATGTCTTGTTTTTTTTCAATAAATCATAGTTGTCTGAAGAAGTCTGATAAAGGAGTTGTGCCTGAAGGTTAAATTAGCATTTCTCTAAATCTTAACGTGAAAGCTGCGTTGCTTTTTCATAGCCATGACTTACACTGGGACACTTCTCTAACTACCTGTCCTTTGTGAGGCCATTCAATAAAGCAGAACAGATATTAGTCGACATCTTCCTTCAAGTCGGTGCTCAATCAATGTCTGTATATGAACGTGGCATAATGCTAAAATCGGGCTTGTTCAAGTACGGATTACCGAAGAAATATATGTCAGGAGTTTTAAAACGATACCAAATGACTCAACGTCAACTTGGTGAGATGTGATCTGCTGTGTGTGTCTTGTCTGTATAATTGGAGTGACGATCTCGCCTCCCCCTGTGATTGCAGGAGTCAGTTGTGTTGGGGAGAGCGGCGAGTCGGCCAATATGACAGAGTGCCTGCGATGGGCTGGCCCCTTGCCCCCTCAGATCAGAGAGTGCCGGGTGGCTTGCAAGGATGACTGCACTCTAACCGCTTGGTCCAAGTTTTCTGGATGCGCTGGATGCGGCAGCTCCAGCAGTCGCTATCGCGTCCTCACAGGTAAAGTTTATACCTTCCTTTACAGATTGGGAGACACAGATATCACTCGAGGGAACCGTTTCCTCCTGACCAGAGGAAAGATTGGACTGCAAATTCACAGGCAATTAGACGACTTTGGTGTCTACATTTAGCAAACATCTTCACAAACTTAACAACAGAGAAAAAAACACACTCAATTGGCAGCACGCTGCAAAAAGCTCACAGCACAAAGGGGAAGGAAGTGTTTCCAGCTGACGCTAAAAAGTAAAATATGTGTTGGCGAATGTGTTTTTTGATTGCTGTGAAAACTCAATTAACGCTGCACCGTTGCTTTATCTTTCACGTACATCTCCATCAGCCTGCCAACGCTCCACTGGAGCGTAACATCGTCACTCCCAATGAGACTTATATGAACCACAATGTGAAGTGGTAACCTTATACACGTGAATTAGTAATCTTGTACAGTGATGCCAATTTAACTATCCCTTGATCTTTAGGGATGTTGTCATGGCAACATGTTCTTCTTTTGCCTTAAGGTCCATGTGCCTTGACACACAAACCACGATGGAGGGTAACCTATTTTCTCTTTCTGGTTGTTACTGTAACTTCCCACTGTACGTCAGGTCTAAATTAGGTTTCTCACAGCTTGTAATCTCTTATTTCAGTGCAGATGGCAAATCTGAATTACATGCTGTGGTTGCAGACCAGGCTGGATACTATTTGTCTTCATGAATATTTGATCCGATGCCGGAGGGGTTGTAGTAAACATATCCTGTCTCCTTCTATAATGCTCTAAGAATGCAACACGTGAAATCAGCCCCGGCTTTGTGGTGGGTTTTATTTGGTAAGAGTGTGTCCGTAATGGTCATTAAAGCTCAGCATATCGACTTTAACACTTGCTTAAATTTCAGGTAAATTGATGGGAAGTGAATCCACTGTGGGTTTTAAAGCTCTAGGAAGCTGTTAAGGGAGTTGGCAGCTTACCAAAACATCTGCATAGATGATACAGCGATGTGGAAAAGCTTTCTTGAGCCGTATTGTAGTATTGTTCTGCGTGTCTAAACCAAAAGTCATTTTTGACGGTTCAAAAGTCTGTGAGTCATGCTCCAACTGAATTCATACAGAAAACACAACAGCCCTGTTTCTCCTACATGGAAATAAGGTTGAAAAATTGTTTGTGTTTAACACAATACACACATCTTGTTTTTGTAAGCCATTTTATGATTATGGTTTATGTATGATTTTTGTCTTATCAGAATTCAACAGCCACACGCACGCACGCACATACACACACACACACAGGTTTTGTACTAAAAGGACACTGCACCTCAAAAAACAAGTGTATTGCATCGTTAGATGGACACCCCTTTCCACTTGTTTCACAAAGATGTGTTTTACATCAAACAATCGACACGCAAATGATTGGATTCATATGTTCTGATGTTTAACGTCACACTCAGGAGCCTATGTGGTTGTTTGGCTTTTTGTTGTCCTCGTGGCATGAATAGGACCATAACTGCATATGTAACATTCTCTATCTATATGAGGGCCGCATGGATGACTCAGGAGTTACCTTTGTGGTTTTTAAGTAGGAATGTTCTGGAAACCACATGGGCTGCTGCTGCCTTCCTGTGAGAAAGTTGCATGTTTATCCCATGCAAGTGTCCTAATTTGCGACCCACACAGTCCAAAGACATGCAGATAAAGTGAACTGATTATTTTAGATTGCCTATAGGTGTGAAAATGTGGGTCTGTCTCCCGACAGACTGGTAACATGTCCAGCCTACACATTGTCTGTGCGCCTCTCGCCGTATATGCTCTCGGATACTGCGCCACAAGTCCACGTTATCACTGTCTACTTTCTCTTTAGCTGGAAAGCAGTGGACTGGCTTATCAGTTCCAATGGCTTTAACCCTTTGGTTGTGTTGGCAACCTGTGTGTGCAGGCTTCTCAGGCACAGTGGCGATCACGACCCTTATTGGTTAATATGACCCCTGGCAGAGGATTTGCATCCACGCTGACGTTATTTAAGAAAACAAGCATTATCTTCCTCCAACAAAAACTCATTTGTTAATATACTTACAAGGAATAGGCTAAATGACATCACCATAAGTGAAGATTGAAGATTGAAAACTTGTTGCTACCAAAACACACATTTTAAATCTAAGTTTCAGTAAATACTGTTTGTTCCTGCTGCAATTTAGATGTCACTCCATGACGAGCTCTGAGGGCTATGTTTACTCAGAAAAAAAGCATAGAGGATGCCAGTCTTCCTTGTTTTTTATTATACTAGTGTCTTAACATTAATAGGATAATAATTGACTGATGTTTTCAATTATACACATTCAGGCACATGCTGCTGTAATCAGAGTCGATCTCCTGTCAGAATAAAGGACGACTTGATTTGGGTGGAAAATGTTCAGAAAAAGATAGGAGCATGAATGTTTTATTGGTAAAGTATTGACTTGTAGCTGGTTTCTTCCTCTCGATCAGCATGTTGAATGGTGTATGGGCATTCACGCGTTAACTTCTGTGAATTATTTCTGCCACAGATCAGAGAGCAGAGTTGTGTGTGTATCTGTAAGAGCTTAACTGCAGATAAATGGGTTAGCTACACTATGCAGCTTTGTTACTGAGCCATTTAAAATTGCTCAGACTCTCTTCTTTGTCAGAATAAGCTTTTAAGTGCCTCATGGGTATCATTTTAGCTTTGCCTTTTATAGAAATACTGTATTTCTAATGGTCAATCTGCCATAGGGAACTGAATTTATTTTATTTTATTTTATGACTGTTTTATCTTTTGCTCTAGTGTATTCCCTACTTTATGTCTTTAGTTCTCGCCTCTTAAATTGTCTGATAGTATGCTATTATTTTATAGTTTTATTTCATTTAATTGATTAAATGTATTTAGTTGTATTTCATTTCATTTTAATAAACGGGCCATATAAATGATTAATTGAGTACTTGATTTGTTGAAATCTACTCAAACCTCCAAGTAAGTTGAGGGAGAAAAGTTATAAAGACTGAAGATATAGCACTCTGCTGGAGTGCAGGCTGAGGGTTTCTCTGGGATTTATTATGAACCTATATCTCACGGTTTATAGGTGTATCTGTCTAATATTATATTATTACAGAGCTGGGCAACAATAGAATGAAGAGACTTGTTCTTTTATGACACGACTGTTCTGGTTCTGTTGACGTGTGAGGCCATATATATTATTGATTGCTAATATATGTTACTGATGGTCACCATATTAATACACATTATACCCACATTTAGATATTCTCTTTTAATCGTTTGAACAGTTGTTTCTTTTGGTTTGTCTTTAAAGAGAGTTTCATGTTTAATTTGTTCAACTAGCCGATGTTACATTTATACTTCACACTCTATGTGTTGTTCTCATTTTCTCAATTATCACTGTGAGATTGAAATCCATCAACAAATGCCCATAAATCATTCGGAAGAGCTATCGAAACTACTGCAGATGAAAAAAAGCAAAATGATTCTCCATCAACAAATATATATTTTTAATCAGTTTTGAAAATTGGAAATGGAAAGCCGGTTTGTTGACATTTACCTGGAGGGGAGATCAGCCATGTATTGTATCGATTGACATGTTTATCAAGCAAAGTCATACGTGGCCTTGCTACAACACAGCAGATACTTCATGTCACTGCAGATGCTATTCAGCACACTTCTGGCACGATACAGGGACAAAGAAGACCGCGCAGTATTATACTAATATTATACAAAGAACAAAGAAAATGACGTTTAATAAAAAATGCATAATGCAAAAACAAGTTGGGTACTGCAGTCCTAAATGCATATTTGCGGTGCCTGTTGGTCTGAGTGGGGCTATTGCCAGTAATGTAGTTGTCAAAGTGGAATGATGTTGCACTGGCACTCTGCAATCAACCACCAGCAGTGGCGTAGATTGAACAGATTGTTGGTGAATTGCCATGCAACGGCAGTGAGTTCACACTTGGTGAAGAATGTTTGCAATCAGACCCACTGCAGAAACAGATGGGCTGCTCTCTGGGCACACAGGAGGCCGGAGGACACCCAGGATCCATGAAAAAACAAAAAGGGGTGCATAAATGTCTAAATTAGCAAAACTGCACCACAAGTCTTTCACCAGGCCTCGTGTTTGTTTTTACATGTGTGTTAGACGTGTGTGTGTCTCTCTCTCTCCAATTCTGGAGCACTTTAACTTTGCAGTAACACAGACGTTTACTTTAATCCTCTGAGACCGGCAGGATAACATCTAAAGAGGAGACACTGACATCATATGAAACTAGACAACCTAATGAATCCTTTGGTTCAATGACATGCTCACTTGTTGGGAAGGGGTCCTTTTGCCTCTCGCTTCTCGTAATGTGAATACAAATGGGTCCAGACAAGTATCAATAGACACGCACCCATTACATTTTGGATGCAGTATCAATGTGTTATTTTTGCCGATTCTAAGAATGATATATTTGAATATATCTGCATACTGGAGTCGTTAAACACTCTTGAAATGGCATACTTTGGGGTTGACTGGCAAGCCTCTCGTGGGCTCAAATATCTATCACAAATGTTATCAACCCTAAAATTGCTGAAATAACATATAAGACATATGTGCAAATGGGAATGGCTATTTTATGCTTCCATCATAATGTTTTGAGCCCTTTTACACTTTCATAATTCATTCATTCTTTTTTGTAGTTTGGTGGGCTGCTGATAGATGTAATATATCAACAAGACTACTGACTCTACAGACGTTCTAGCGGCTCATTGAAGTACAGGTTGGAGCTGAATGCCAACAGAACTTACCCCAAAGAACAGCTGAGGACGACGATGACGTCATTAGACATGCAGGCTTCCTTCAGTTCTTCATTAAAACATCTATCCTAAACCCTCAGAAGTGTCTTGATGCTCTAAATACCATTCCAAAGACATTTCAAAACAGGCAATAGAACAGTGAAAGGGGAAACAGAATTTTATGAATTACATTTTGCATTACAAGTTGTGAAATATGATAGATATGTCAAAAGCTTCTGGCAAACTCCGGTCGTGGTGGTTGCACTCGCTTGGATTGTCACTCTTTATTATGACAGAATGCAAATCATGCGTGGGGGCCAGTGATTCCCATCAAATGCTTTATTTGGTTAGTGATGACATTTACATCTGACAGAAGAGGCTGTCTTTCTTTCTTTCTTTTTATAAACAATATGTAGCAACGCTAACATGTCGATGACTGCCGCATATTGATGGTTGCTGAGAACAGAACGAGACCCAGAGCTCGCTTATATAATACGATTCAATGATGCAGAGCAGACAATCAATCATAAGAAAGATTTTTCAGCCGTTGGACAGCTTGACAGTTTGTATCTGTTACTTGTCCTGATATTAAAAGTGACAGTTTTGGAGAGGAACACATGCCTTTCAGCTGCTCTACTATTACTTCCATGCTCATGCTCATCTATTATTGCTCATCAGATATAATGGACAGGACTAATTATTTGAAGCCTGAAGTGAAATGTATTGAGTAGTTAGGTCTAATAGTCTTAATGGAGGTCTTTGAAATTAAAAATGAATTTTCCCCCTCATTAGACAAAATAGTTGGAGCTGGTGTTTTGGGGTATTATATTTCATTTTGAAGAAAGAAATCCATGTCAGTCCACAGTGCAACGTTCCTACTATTTTCTAATATTCATAAGGCAATGTTGATGACATAATGTTTCTAGTGTTGCCACATTCACGTTTGATTTCATGGAAACAATTTGGAAAGATTATCTCTCAAAAGACGCATTAGTAGATCACATAGCACCCACGGGACATTTAGTGTTTTGCGGATTGTAAGGGTGAGTACTGCAGTAGGGTTGCCATCTATAATATATGACATTATTTCGTCAAATATAATACAAGATAAGACAGACTGAGGGAAACTGGGTACACCCAAATGAGAATTACAACACTTAAATCAAAAAATGACTCCTAAACTGAACATTACTGACTAATGACATAACTGATAACTGTGCAGCTCTGCACAGTCTGATGCTTCTTCACTGTCCTCAACCCTCAAAAGCTCTCTGTGCAGCGTTTATCGTTACTATTGAACAGCAACCACTGTGTGCTGGTGAGATGTCATGGATGAAAAGGAAAGGGAGGGAATAAATGTACATCAGAAGACCGAAGGCAAGAAAGGAAATAACTTTTCTTTCTGCGCTTCCTCCTCAGTGGGAGACGACGCAGCTGCAGCGGATTTAGACTCTTTTTGGGTCTTCATGTCTGTACTGTATGTGCCGAGCCTAAATGTGCTGCATTTGCATACAAATGACATGCTAAAGGTTAGAAATATAGAATAGTTTTTTTAAATTGAACAACACAATAATCATGTTTGTATTTTGCATTCTACTTGCACAGAATGTGTTGTTTCTTGTAGAAAAACAATTACTCAGGTCTAACCTTCAGAGTTTAGCTATAGTGACGTAGAAAAAACATTAGTGTGCACCATTCCCTTAAGGGGCTTCCAAATAAAGAGAAGAATTAAAGTTTAATATGCTTTTAAATAATTATTCCCGGGGGTCATTTAGAGTGCCTTCTAAATATGCATTACAGGCAGAAGGGCTTCCTTGCCACTGGTCATACAGTAGACCACTTTTGACTGATTAGCTATTACTTTAAGATAATTTCCCTCTAAATGAAATACAGTCAAACTATAGGGACGAGGTAATTAATCCATCCTGCATACAGTGCTGTGGATACAGTGCGTGTTATGTAACAAGTAGTTTAGAAAGAGCCGAGGACTTGTTTATATTGTGATAGAAAGCAGGTGGGAAAAAAATGGTAAACACAATTATGTTGTGTCGCTGTTATTACTGAACATGCCATATTTGCCATTCATAATACTTACTTTTTTGATAGACTTTTTTTTTCTCGCTGTTCTGTTTCACAACTTGTATTGTTTACAAAGTGACAGATTTGTCTTTGATACTATTTGAGAAAAAAAAATACCTGATGATGATAATGGGTCGGTTTATCTCGCTTATCTTCATTTCTGTATGCAGAATTAATAAAGCTCATTAAGCTCTGCTCATTTTGCAGTGGGCTGCGATCCACTGCTATTAACAAAGTGAATGATGGATGCTGCTGTCTATGACCGCTGACAGTGACCTCACAATGATGATCCAAATAAACAATGTATGCTGAGTTTATAGTTTACTGCAGGCTAGTCTGCTGACCTGCTGCCATTGGAGTATTGTGAATGCATTATGAAAGATCAAAGATAAATGAACAAATATGTTTTAATCAAATTTTTAGATAAGAATTTCTCCTATTTTTGGCACTCAATATATATATATTTTTAAATTGAAACAATGAACCTGGCCCATTAATGCCACATCCATTCAGTGTTCATCAGACTTCCAGGGCACTGCCGTTCTCCATGGTTTTGTTCATCTTCTCCTCAGGTCGCAGTAAAAAGAAGGAGCATTGCCTGAATAAGGAGCTGTACCCACTGAAGGAGACTGAGCTGTGTCCCTGTGATGAGTTCTTGTCGCAGCCCTATGGGAACTGGTCTGCATGCATCCTCCATGACCATTCAGCTCCGGGGTCGCTGCATGGCTGGATGAGCCACCGAGAGGTGAAGGAGTGTGGCCAAGGTTTGCGCTACCGAGCAGTGGCCTGCATTGACCAGCAGGGACACCTGGTCAACCCCGCACCCTGCACAGACTCAGGTAGGACTCACAATAACATATAGCAGCTACTGAGGACATTATTAGATGAGCAGGATTTACAAACCTACAAACACGTAGTATGATAACTCTTAATTTAGTTTCACATTATTCAGTCTGAGATTGTGTTCACATTAGCCGGGAGGATGGGGTTATTTTATTTAATTTAGCTCCAATCAGTGGTGCAAAACATCCCCGTTTTTAATCCCCCCAACCTACCAGGATAAATAAAAGCTCATATTTTGTACTTGTCAGTATGTAGGCTTGACATTAATATTCAGAACATTCAGAAATTGTTAAATACAGTTGTTAAAAGTTAATTATGTTAAGCAATGCCAACATGCAATGGTGTTTATTTGAAATTATTAGTTTATTTGACTTTTTACTATGGTTATGCACAGTTAAGAGACAGCAAACAAAAACAGACATATACAGACTCTTGAGCAGTTTACGATGCCAAGTTAGCACACAAGGAGACACTCATTAGTCAGATAATTACCTCTTGGTGTCAGAGTGAGCAAGTCCCAGGGCTGGCGGAGTGTAAGCCAGTGGCTTGTCTGTTTGACATTATTATTGCCATCCTTGCTGCAGCTGCTGAGCAAGTCTGAATGAGGCCTCTCCCTCCCGTCTGCTGTTCAATTTCAGGCTACATGGTGGAGGTGTGCCATGTCCCTTGCCCCCTAGACTGTAAGCTCAGTGACTGGTCAGCCTGGTCAGCCTGCAGTGCGTCCTGTGGCAGTGGGTTGAAGATCCGGTCCAAGTGGCTCAGGGAAAAATCTTTCAATGGAGGACGGCCATGCCCCAAGCTGGATTTGAAAAACCAGGTAAGGCGTGCCCCAGTGCTTGTGTATCCGTAGCGTCCTGTACAGTACAATAGACACTTTGTGGAAGGTGACTCTCAGTGTGACAGCATGCTGACGCCTACGTTAGCAGTCTGTCTTGGAAGTGGAAAGTCTAATGAAGCATTTGGAGCAATTGTTTGAATGTATTGTTGTTCAATACTTGCTCATGTACAGTTCATTAACATTAGAATATTGTGTTATAGTTTCCATATGGAGACACATAATCAAATACAGTTCACCTCATCATCCATCTACATTGTTCTCAAGTCACTTCCTCCTAGAATTGATTGTTTCCAAGGGCACATAGAATGCAGATGAGGGCGATCTGCACCCCGAATCCACTCATTTTCACCACTATAGTACATGTATTAGGGAGAAGTCATGTTGGCCTCGGTGTATTGATAACCTTGAACTATTTAAGAAGGTAGTGCTTTGCTCATTCTTTGAGCAGTCTTAGATATGCAATTTGTCTACCTTCCTTGCAATGAATAAATGTCCTGATTGATGATTTTACCACCAGGTGTCGAGTACATGTTTCTAATAGGAGTCTACGCAAAATCTAATAGTTTCAGCCGGTCACCATGTTTTACACAGACTTACTGGGATCATTAATATGGTGCCAGCTGTAGTTTTGCATTTAAATGTTTTTGACATTTTCGGTGTCTTTTTGAAAAAAATACTGTCCTCAAGCCCTGTTGGTCCAATGCTGTCGCGTGAATACAAAGTTAAGCCGCCGTGTTCTGCTCACATTTCAATGATACGGTTTATCACCCATCTGCCAGTGGGACTCCTGGGTGACCTGTTCATTTTCTGGTGTCTTCAGTCAAACCGAATCAATTGCCGTACAAGACATGCCCTTTCCCTGACATAAAAACAGGGTGGTGTCAAGGAACAGAAAGATAGGGGGGCAGAGAGGGAGAATTGGACAGATGGGAGCTTTTGATATTCCATAGTCGGGTTCTGTTCGTACTTAGCTTTGAATGTTTTGCGACGGCACACCTCTCATGGGGTCACGGTTTTAAAGAGGGGAAGTGTTTCATGAATGCTGCCTGTATGCTTGAATGGGCTTGAAAGGACACTTAAGTGTGTAGAGGTCAGTATGGAAATGAGGCACGGCTGTGCACAAAATATTCCACTGTGTTGTAGTGGACGTTTGTGTACAGATGGTTAAGTGCCCACTAACAAGGTCTTATATGGCCCCTGTAGTAATGCCCTGCAACAACCCTCGCCATTGAAATTGGAGCTATCTGTTCTCAAAGCTCTTGTGGATTTATCCTGAGTGTGGACAAGGCCTCATTGTTAACATTATCAAATTGGCCATTTAAAGTGAAGTACATCTTTCTGAGTGGGTGGAACAATACAGTATGACCTCTACTCTAGTTCTACAGGCATTGCTGTTGTGTTTAACAAATAAAGTCCAAGATGGTCAACAGCGACATTTTGATAGGGTCTTAAAAAAACCCTGCTTTCCCCTTAAGCCATTCCACTTCACTACTCAGACTACATGCATTTGGTCTGTGATACTTAATCTCTCGTAGGATGCAGTGTTTAAAGAATATTCACATTCCTAATGGACCACTTCCTCTCTCGCAAAAACTTGCTCTCTCATCGCCCCCACTGTGAACTATTCTCTAACCAAAGTGTGGCCTCGCTCCCACCAGCAGATGTTTCCCCTCAAGCCTCGGCCAGAGGTGACCGGCTTGACAGGGATGAAATTTACAGTGCACCACTACTCATCCTCTCATCACATGGTTGAGTGAGCAAGTAAGATAGGGAGAGAGATAGAGAGGCAGACGCAGAGAAAGAGAAAGTGCCACCATGAAAATAACGAGCAGAGAAGATGTCGAAAAGCTGTGTAGGAGTTGGGCTGTAAAGTAAACTTAAAACATGCCGTTAATGAGTTAAGATTGTCTGCATTGGTAAAAGACGATCAACAACAAGTGTTATCCAGATGAATAATTCATGTATCACCTCACTAAGAACCTGTCATTGTGGATTTCTCGGGCTCCCTCACCCAGTGTAAAAGTGGAAAAGAATAATTAAAGAACTGTTTTTCGATGGCGCGTTTTCAATAAACCCCAGATCCTTTTCAGTGCAGCAGTTGTTGTTTTGCAGATTTGCAACTGTAATCAGCACAGCAGGCCTGTCAAGTTGTATTCCCGCAAATGCTGAAGCGGTGTGCGAGGGAATGTAATAAGGACTGTCCTGTTCTTTATTACATTAGGTGATGTTTACACTCCACAAGCCATAACAAGACTTGTAACATTTAAAGTAAAACAGGCTTAAAATGTGTTAAAAAAAACAGCGTAATCTGTCTTTCTCTAAAAATAAATAATGTGAGCTCAGCAGACCAGAAAAACAGCTGCATGTTCTGAAAGTAAAAGTAAGGAAGAAGGTTGAACTCTTGTCTTCTTTTAGGACAGTTTGAGAAAACTGTAACTGTTACGTCTGTTGTGAAATATACTTTTAAGACCTCTATTTTAATATAGTCACACTCGGGCATGCTGCAACTTATGTCTTATCTCTATTGCCCACACCCTTCTGAGAATAAATTATTCATTTTCTCAGTGGCATGTTCATAATATTTCACTCCGTTCACTAAGTTCTAATTGATTATAAGTGAGCGAGGGTGTGCAGCATGTTTCTTCATTGTAAATGCATGTGTCTGTCCGTAAAACTTTCGGTGTGGAAAAAAAACTTTGTCCATACTCTGAGCATCAACTTCATATACAAATAACAGCAAATATCCAAATGCTGATGAAGTAATGGATCTTCACAGATTGATTTTACAGCACAGCTATTTGTAGCACCAATACAGGATGCTGTGTGAGAGCGCGAGAGCTCACAGATTTCAAGGTGTAGCTCGGGAAATCAAATCTATATTTACAGGAGACATTGAAAGAAGTGTTTGCCACCAAATGTGTTGAGTTATGAAGTGATATATGCAATATTTCCATATAGTGTAAGAGAACTGTCTTGACTGTCGGACACTGTGCCCGTCAGATTGTTATTTTCATTCTATTAGCTCCTGGCCTCCACTCTATCCACACTGGCCCTGTCCTTTTCAGAAACATCCTGCCTGTCCAACTCCCAGTCTCCTCTACCGTGTGTGTGTGTGTGTGTGTGTGTGCGTGTGTGTGTGCGTGCGTGTGTGACAGAGTGCTCTATAAGGTTACAAGACAGATGCTGTTGTTTGTGTGTGGGTGATGAGCTGGCATGGGACACAGAAGAAATGTGTCTCACCATTCTCTACGTGTACTATGTAACTAAAGCAGCAGGAGAACACTCATTTATTTATTAAATATATGTTAGATTATATCACCCATTTTGTGGACTTTTGACATTAATTCTCCAATAACAGTTTTTATATATTTCTATTCTTAGGATACCACTTCCTGCTGTCACAGTATGCTCCCTCATTCTATAGGACAACATACTCCTATAGAATACAATACAATCAATATGTTTTTCATGTGTGCTTTCATCTGCTTGTTGCAACTGGAAGTTGGTTGAATGAGATGCTCTGTCCTGATGCTCTGCGTCCCACTGATGGCCTTCGCGTTGTGAATACTGTGTAAATAAAGAATGTTTCTTTATTTGGTTCAAGTAATGTGTAAATAAACATTCAGGCCTGCATCCTCAAGTTAAGTGTCACGGTTGAACTTCAGGTGTTTAGGTAAGGGATGCAGCACATTTTGTAATATTGAAATAAGAACATAACAAAAAAAAACAAACACTGATTACTTCATAAAAAGCCTTTAAGCTTCCGGCAGACAATTCAAGTGAAGCTAACCGAGTGTCACTGCCATCAATATATGCAATTCCCCTTTAGGAAGTCGGTTGAAGCTGTCTTGCTCTCCTAATCCTTTTTTTCTCCACCTAGCTGCTGATGCTCTAAATAGATTTTAATCAGCAAGCCTGCATGCCAACAGCCTGATCATGCCACTTCTGACCAGATTTATGACGGACATGATCATGTGTGTGCGCTCCACAGTCACTGCTGCTGTCGGCAGTCTGACACTCCCCACAGTGACCGATTGGATATTAGTGGTAGCCCACACACTCACACTTCAAGACAGAAGTCAATGTGTTTCTACCTGTGCTGTTGTATATGGGGTTAGTTCAGGCTTATGATTGGCTAATGCACGCAGAGCAATTCACAAATATATTTGATTTACAAATGCACACAGAGGGATATATATATATATATACAAATATCTTTCTGCATTTGTATATTTGATGCTCAGAGTAAGGGTTAACCCTAACCCTAAGTATCAAAGAAGCATGGCAGCGGAGTCTCAAAGAGCCATGAAGCTATTCACAAACAAATGCAGTGCAATCCACAAATAAATAGAAAAATCCACGCCGAAATACATACAAATGCAGAAATATATTTGATTTTCTTTTAGAGTTATATAAATCATTGGAATGTATTTGTAAATCCCTCTGTGTGCATTTGTAAATCGAATATATTTGGGAATTGTTCTGTGCGCATTTGCCAATTATAAGCCTGAACTAACCCCATAGTTAGAGACTTGTAATCATTGCAAGTCTCGCAAATTGTTTTATTCCCCGTATGTATCAACAGTGTTCACGTTGATGTACAAAGCTCGCTGCTTTAATTCACCAAATTAAGAAATTTGGTGCACACGTATCAACATTAGACGTCTTGGCTGAGTTCAGCTGGAGGTTTGTGTTCTTGGCAAATGTCAGTAAGCTATAAGACTGCTGATGCTGCTGGCTGTTTATCTCAGAACACTTTGAGCTTTGCTGCGGTGCCTGTTTAAGAAGAACAGGCGAGAAAACAGATACAGCTCATTATAGGCATTCATTTGTTGAGGGCTTTTTATTGCTTACCCACAGATCTGCTTGTGGGCGATGTCATGGTGCATGCTTGTATAGCTGCCAAGCTCTTATGGTGCTGCTATCTATCAACGCCGAAGAGTTTGGTTATTTTATCTTAGGAAATACATTGAAATGATTCATGCTTTTGGTCAAACATTATCTTGGCAAGCTTCCTCTTTGTCTCACTTAATAAACAGAGATTCCTAGAGGGTGATGTTTGTAAATTGGCTTTACATATTTTAAACTCATTAAATCGGCTTTATGGGAAACACAAACATTTATTTTATCCTCACACTGCTGTATGTTGTTCATATATGATAAATTAGACCCAAACAGCTGAACTCTTGTCAAACTTGGATTAGCTGCTGGACTACGATCACTCCCAATGAATTCATGGCCATCTGCTGTTTATAAATGCTGCTTTTCAAAGAGGAGACGATGTATGCTCAAAGCCACGACTCTTGAACTTGATATCAGAAGGTTCAGACATTTTCCACTGCAAAGCTGATGTGTTTTAGCATTATGATGCTTATCAGATGGGATCCACGCACTTCAGTTCACTAGATCGTACATATCCCTCGGTGGTACACTGTGAGGGAAAGGCCAGGCGGTGCTCCGTTCCCAGTCAGAGCTCATAACAAGTCTGTAAACACTCCTTTCTCAGACCACTGCATAGTGAGCTCACCTATGGATGTTCCAGCAATGTGTCACTCTGTCTCCTTTCGTTATCTGGAAAGTTAGATCTGCAAAAGCATTCAAACAACTCAGTTTTGTCTACTGTGTCCGCATGCACAAGAATACAACATAACCCTGAGGTGAAGGTTGGAAGGGTAACCTATAGGATGACTACACCGGTTAAAATACAGAAGAGCTCAGGCCTCACCGTTGGAGAATTTAGGGTTCTGTGTCCTGCTCAAGTGCATCATGTCATGACTCGAATAGTCTTGTCTTGTGAGACTTTACAAACCAATGAGTGAGTTTGGCTCTGTCCTGCAGTGCTCTTTGGTTTCCCTCAAGTCTGTAGATTTGAAAGAGTAATGATCCAACTATGTATGCAAAGAAGTGTTTGTGCTTTTGGCAGCTCCGGTGCCAGGATGCTCCACATACAGTATGAGACCCCTCCTCCCTGTTGTTTTGAGGCTCTACAATCAGTGGACCACAATCACATCTGAACCATAACATCCAGGTGTTTTTAACTGTTTGCTCTCTCCATACATCTGGATATTGGTCTCTGCCTTACCAACGTTATCATTATCTACTGTTAGTGCGCTCAGGACAGCTGCTGTTAAAAATATGCTGCTTTGCTTATTACCGTATTCAAGAGCAATTTTGAGTTTTTTTTACTAAACAAGTGCAACTCTGTTCATTAACTTGTCCCTTTCATATTTGATATATTTTATAGTTTCTGTTGCTCTCTTTAATACTGTTTTCCTCTCTGTGTAATGTACTGTGTTCACAAATTGTACCGTAGCTGCTGATTTATTTCCTTAGTGTAGCTAATTTTAGCATGGCGTGGCCTTTAATTGACCTGATCTTCTGTTCTCTTTACCACTGAGGAGAATTTATCCAGGCTTTGCTGTTAATTCATGAATAATGAATTACTTGTATTAACTGGTTTGGTCAATAACATATTAATCAGAGAAGTGTGGGTGAAATTGAAGAAACGAGAGCATGAGGCAACATCAGAAGTCAGCATTATTCAACGACTAAAAGTAACATTTAACAAAATTAGGTTTTGTTTTATTTTGATGATTTTGTTCAGCATGATGGTGTTTTTTTCACTGAAGATAAGTGATTTCCCAAAGAAATTGGGTGCCATCATCTAGGAACCATCACCATGTATAGCAGATTTCATAACAATCAAATCTTTAATCCATTTACATGCTGTTCATCTGTCCGTACCCAAGAACTGCTAATAGAGAGTTTAAAAAATGGATAAATCCCAAATATTACAAATAAATAAAAGAGAATATGTGTTCTTGTTTTTCACCCGAGTGCACACGGATGTCAAACTCATCTCTCTCCATCATCGGGATGAAATACTTTTGGTGCCAACTGCTGATGAAGCTACCTAAGGCCAATGAGGTGTAATTAACGTGAAGCAGTGCTTGGGCATGTGTTGTTCTCTCCCTGTAGGCCCGGGGCAAAACACGAGGTGTCTCCTTGCATTACAAACCATGCATATTGTTAAGGCAGCCCGAAGCGCTGCCACCCAAAAAGGCTACATTTTAGAGCCTCTCTATCTTCTTTAAAGCCGCTAGCTACCCAGATGCTCCACAGCATTTAATTCAGATACAAAGGTTAATCACAGCTTCTATCTGCTAATAAACTAGTTAGTGGTTGGGCGAATATTAAATACATGCTCATCATTTGATGAATGTGAATATTTTTTTTTACTATGAACTTTGTAATAAAAAATAATATAACTACAACCACAGCAGTCTAGGTTTTACTCGCATACATTAATAATCAACACAATACACTGGATTTTACCATATAGTATAGTACCATATGTTTTTGACGCCATAAAATCCTGAATTGCATATCTCTTTATGTTTTATTCCGGTACTAAAGGTTTGTTTAAAACCTGTGTATTGTCCTAATAAATCCAAATAAAACAAGTACAGTAGAAAACAGATATCAGGAAGAAACATAAGAGAAAAGGGCCCAGATGGGGATGCAGGTGTTGTTGTGAACTGTGTTGTGAATGTACCAGTGTTTTCGGTGTAAACATTGCTCATATTTGAACTGAGAGGAGAAGGGTTAGGGGAACTCATTCCCAAATGTTTGACCGGAGCTATTATTAAAGGTGGATGTAGGGTTAAGTGCTATTGCATTACTGTCATGCTAAGCTGTGTCTTGGTAATGGAGAACAAAGTAAATGACAAATGGAAATTATTTTAGAGCTAGAAAAAGAGCTTGATGGCCACATTTTTTTGCGGAATTATGGAAAGTCACGGCATTGCCCTGCGGTGTGCCAAGAAGGATAGCAGACATAAATCTTATAAAGCCTTGTAATATTTATTGATGTCCTCTGGGGTAGGATACCTAATTGGAAGAGAGTAGAAGAGATAAAGAGATAGAGAGAGCATGATATATAAACCACCTCAGTGGTCAAAGAGCCAAAATAATTTAGGAGCAGTTACAGTTGTGTATCTGGAGTCCACGTGCGCATGCTCGTGTGATCAACTATTTATAACATGGAACCACTAGAAATCTGTACTTTGTAGAGTCTGTCTACAACAACCACTGCTATATTGGTTGATGGATTAAATAAAAACCATAGTAATTGGCCCCTGTCTGTACTACAAGAGTTGCAAGTTGCACTTTTCACTCCAATGTCTAACGAGACAGATACACTCTGGTTTTAATCTATGCAGCTGCCCGCACCGGCTCAGTGATGCTAAACTGCAGTCCTCTTGTGCCACACTTCATGTTGAATGTTTTACACCTTCTCTGAACAGGAATTGTCTATCCTGCTGTGTGCTTAGTCTCTTCATTTCTGTTAGCTGTATTAGGCCTCTTAGCTGCTAGGTCTGCTAGCCAAACACCCTGCAGGACTCTGGGGTCCACCACCTGCAGAGACAGCTAACTATAGAGCTCCTCCTGCTGAGATGACACCATTTGTAATGTGCTAAGCGATGGTTCAATTACACTCACACACACACACACACGTGCGCGCGCCCACACACACACACAGACAGACAGACAGGCCTCTAACGGCTAGTTAAACGTGTCATGTCCTGTGCACAGCTTGTACCAAAATACTATGACGTCATCAAAGGTGGAGAATGTATCCACCATTTAAAGCCATGGTATGTGCAGTATGTTGGTTATTTGAAAGGCCTACACACATTTTTCTGTAGAATTTTGTCGGCCTTGTGATTGCATTGCACATGTTCAACTTTTTTTTATGTGAGGTTATTTGAGAGGTCATCATCACATGTGAACAGATTCCAATGTTTTTCTCAGATGAGCCATTGTTCTCTAACTCATCCATGGGCCGGCTGACACTAATAGTGCAGTCTCTTTGAAGCTGTGGTGACACTATGACAATAAGAGACATTTAGTAGTGCTGCCAATACTGTGGTAGGAAATCATAACGACTTAGTGTCTGCTCACTCTGTGAACTGTAGACTTCCAGATGCTGGAATGGTTGTTTGTCATTACTTGTGTAAATGGTTGGTAAATAGTTAGCACAGATGGGTATGTATGTTAAATTCATCTACGTACAGGGAGACCTGCATGTTTTGTTCTTTATTACTAGCTGCATCACTACAAGCAACCACGACACATTTGACTGATAATACATGTTAAATACCACACACCATTAAAGGCTACATGTTCTGTTTGAGAAACCAACCGAATGATAATGATGGTCGGAGATTGTATTTCACAATTAGCACAGTCAGGTGATTAAGTTAATGTATTCTGTGGGACCCCCCGGTCAGTGTCTTATCCCACTTACGATCGCTAAGCTGGCGTGATGAAGTTTGCCACGACTGTTCGAGCAGCTGAGAACTACACCGGTTTTTCCCCAAATTCTGAATATCGTTGTTAAAAGTAACGTTACTTAGTAAGTAAAGGTCATAGTAGAAACGTGTACACAATTAAATGCAATGGCAGCTTGCATTAAAACAAGCACTCGTAAGCAGACACAACCGCAGCAATGGAGACTTGTGCATTTCTGGTATGTAGAAGAGTTTCTTTAAGGCTTTCCATCCAATTTTCTTTGTGTTATCAATAATAATGTGCCATTCCTGCAGGAGGGCTTGTTGGCGCTTTGCGTGTCCTGTTTTATAAGTGAATGTATTCACATGCATCATCATCATGTTTGGCACCTCCAGTGTGTATATATGTGTGTCTATGTGCATGGGGTTTTCATCACATTTTTGGAAGTAAGTCATAGCCATTATCTCATACAATAATTGAGAGAGTTTAATATTAAAGCAATTCCAACTGTATATGCCATGAAGTTGGACATTTCAACGCACACATGTTCTATAAACCTGGGTTTTTTAATCCACCAGAAATAAAGATAAGATTAACCTTGTCATGGGTTTGTTCCATTTAGATCGTTGAGTGGTCAAGGAATGAATGAAGGTGGATGAAGTGACTTTTGGCATCCAAAGGACTGGGTGCATGCTCTTGCTATGACCGTTAGTCACTGCATGCCTCCAGTATCTGGCACAATCGGAAATGTCCGTACTCTCTTGGATCATGGGATTTTATTTCAATGTCCGTTTAACTCTGAAAAAAGTCAATCAGGACAGCCTGAGTAGTTTCTTGTCAGCAACATAAGTTACTTTTTGGAAACCTTGTTTAGATACAGAACACACAGCCTCTCTGAGCATATGCTCATTCGCGCCGACTTCCCTCTCACCATCTCCAGACAAATTAGTTCATCAGAGTTGCCTTCAGCTGGCCATTGCACAGCTGTTGCAACCAACTGCAGCATTTTAAAACTATGAATCATACATCTTGTCCAAATATACAGGGCCACTAGATTCACTGCAGATGATGAAGTATTTAATCATCCTTTACCCTCATTAATGAAGCACAGAGCAGTATGCAGTATTTTTTTAAAAATCCAATTTAAGCGAAACTATACATCTGTCACAGCAGGCAAAATCTAAACTAATGATCATATCACTGTTCTTCTCTCCCCTGCCCAACTTCTGGCTTGTCATGCACTGCTAATATGGACATCCACGCAGGCTCAGGTCAGTGCCGTTCATTCTGTACACATACTCTGCCCAAGCTAATGAAGACGAAATGCATGCCAGATCTGTCCGAGTCACATCTACTCCTGTGACCCTTTTGGTCGAGAGAAAGGACAGTAGCTTGATTGGAGAAAGTTTTACATGGATGGAAATCAGTTATGTAGTGCATTTGGATAATATCCCGCTCTGCTTTTTCACTGTAGGAACTCAGATTGACATTTTCTAAAGAAGAACTTTGTTCAATTACATGTCGGTATGTCGATAAGGCTTTTGAGAGTATGCTCAAATAAACTGGACTCATCCAAAAAGATGTATTTGATTTAAGAAGTGTTTGAAAAAAAACTAAATAGCAGAAAATAGAAATTGCCCGCATATCGTTTCACCGACGAGAGAATCCGGTCTGAAGTTACATTCGGTTTGAAAAGACAAAAAGGTCAAATAACCAAAAGCATCAGCCAATAATTGACTCAGCTGATTCTAACTGGTCGTCTATTCTGCTTTCCAATGCAATGAAATCTCGTCGTAAATGTGTGTGCATAGATGTACTTGGGAGAAAATCTTCTGCTCCGTCTGTTTATTCTCATGCACCAGATTTAACCTGCCAACACATGATTAAATATCTATCTGACATCGTATGTGTTGTGGCATACTAACCTATTTGGTTTGTGCTAAAGTCACATGATTTATCGATGAACAAATGGTGTCGGTGCACAATAAATAGTGCATATATCGTGGAATATGACTGGAAAGTCTTTTTTCTGTCTATGAAAATTAGCGGTTAAGCTGAAATTGTGTTTCCACAGTAGTAAAGGAGAAAGTGGGAGCAGAGCATTTGCCAGTTTACCCAACAGGGGCATCTGCAGGGACAGATGGGAGATGATGAGGGTGTGTAATAGGCATCTGTGTGGCCCGTAGGGGAGGGAATACTCAACACTCACTACCTTTCTATAGTCTGAACACACACACACCTACACACTCATACACTTACAGACACCCATTACGGCTTGTCTTTGCTTTTTCCACAAATTGTCCTCCAGAGTACACCTTTTACTGTGACAGACTGTTACATAGATTGAGAGTAAACATGTGTTTACAGGAACATCGCGCTCACTGGTCCCTTGGTTTTACAGACATGCCAGAGTCACTAGATGAGTGGGGAGAAGTGAAAATGCTCAACATCCAACCAGTTTCATCCTCAGCTGAGGGGCCTATTACCATGGTCATTGTCGTTTTAAACACCGCATGCATTCTGTCCTCTCCATATCATGCAGAGAGTTTATTTGTGTATGAACAATTATAATAATACCACATTCTTGTCCTTTTCTGCAGTGTTATCGTGCCAGCAGTTAGTTCAGAACCCATCTGCAGTAAAAGAGGCACTTTCTTTAGCTCAGGGGTGAAACATTCATTTTAATGTCTGACTCTCACTGTCTATTCTTACGCTCATGTGATAAATACAAGCGAGACCATCTTGATATGAACTCTAGCATCATTGGCAACACATGAATGATTCTTGTCTTAACTGGGAGTAGTATACACTTCAAAATGTCCCAGGGAAGCGATATACATATCCATAACTCTTTTAAGTGCTTTATTTTGAATATGAATGCATTAAAAAACATACAAGCCGATGTTGTATTTTGAAACTGATTGCAGACATGGATAGCTTCTAGATTAAGAGACAAAATGATACATTGAGTGTTTTTTTGTTGTTGTTGTTAGATTTACCAAATGAAATCCCATAAGGAATTGTGGTTTTAACCTGGAGCTACCTCTTTAGTGTACTATGAAAAGTGAAAGTGATCCCGGTATCTTCTACCTTCCCTGCAAGTGTAGGCTATGCACCAACTCTATAAATGCACATACTTGCTTTTGTATGCGTCTGTGAGGGCCGATTTGTATGCATGTCCTTTTTCTGCTTTCTTTCTATAATCCCTTGTGTGTATCCCTTTCTCTCTGTGTGTGTGTGTGTCTGTCTGTCTGTTCATGTGTTTGTGTTTGCATATACACACGTGCAGGTATATGAGGCCGCGCCGTGCTACAGTGAATGCGGCCAATACGAGTGGAGGATCGAGCCCTGGTCCATTTGTACCATCAACGCTGTGGACGACCTGCCAGCCTGCGGGGAGGGAGTCCAAAGCCGCAAGATCAGGTGAGTGAGCGGGTTCGGCTTGGCACGCGGCCGGCCTGGCACCACAACACAAGTTAACTGGCAGTGTTCCTCTCGCTGGCACTCGCACTGGTCCTGACACTTGCAATGCCAGGGGAAAACAAACAGTCAAAACAAACTACTGCTTCCTGATGAGTTGTTCGATTTTGAACTGGCTTTTTGTGCAACTACAAATAGCCACAGAGAAGAGCAGTGAAGCAGTGCCCTTTTCCTGCAGGCAACATGTTCAGGTGTTGGAATTGGTATTGGAATATGCACCATAGTTTATAAGAAAGGCCAAACTGGGCATCGGTATTATTGTGTCAAAAGCAACTTAAATTGTCCCACATTTAAGCCACTAAGTGTGACAGCCACATTTCTAAAACTGGTAACAATGCTGAAAAAGAGCAGAAATCAAATTAAAAAAATCATCAACTCAAGTTTATATTCTGTTTCAGGACATTTGCGTACAGTTTTAGTCACTTATCGCACCTGCCAGCTCCTGGATGTGTTAACGGCTTTGAACAGTACACTGTCAAAGTCCGATGAGAAAATGTTTGAAGTATTTATATTAATCTAAATATATATTATGTATATATGATTTGTGATGACTTTACCACTACTCACCAAAAAAGATCATTAATAACTCCTCACAGTTCAACACGGTTAACCGAGAACGGCCTTCACACTAGACCGGAAAGCGAGAGAAAGATGCCAACATTGACTGTTTCCAAGAAATTTAACAAAAACTTAGGTTTCCAACGTCAAGATCACAAGCGTGGTAAATCCAACCATTCAGCCTGACATCACTGTACTGTTGCAAGATAATAATAATAACTTTTTACCATTGCCATTGAAGTGTAAACATAGGCATTCACATAAACACAATGTGTTGCTCGCCAACAAACATTCATTTGAAATCATTAGAACAATCAATGTTATCATGTGTGTCGTTTAAACAGTAAATAGACTTGTTAAACCCATGTTCCAGTTGTACACATCTAAATGTTTGGAGAAACCAATCACATGGGACAAACTGTAGACGAGTAGCACAATCTCACCTGAGAGCAAAAGGAGGGAAATCTATTTTAAGTCGGGAGACTTCGCAATGTATTGCAAAACTCAAAAAAGGACCTAGTTAGGAGTGCCCCAGAGACTAGTTATACCTCTGTGTCTGCTGCTTCGCTAGGTGCGTAAAGCAGGGAACAACGAGTGGGGAGAACGGCACGTTGGAGGACAGTCTGTGTGATCAGGAGGAAATGCCACCGAGAGCCCAAGTCTGCTCCCTGGCCTGCCCAGAGGACTGCGTCGTGGCCTCCTGGGGAGCTTGGAGCAACTGCCCTCTGGTAAGCGGTAATAATTTGTTGAAGGTTTTCTTGGTTGGTTGACAGGTTGTGTGCCAAGGGGAGTCATTTATTTTCATTGAAAACATGCCCATAATCATCAGCATATAGGCAAACATGTGTGTAAAATGGCCAGATAGACCATTACCAATGAGCAAAATTGAACAGAAGCTTTTTGAATAACAAATTTGAGAACACATGTTGACATGCGTGTGTATTTACACTGTGACAGCTGTCTGGTTTTAGACAGGCTCGTGATATTGCATACTATTAAATAAACATATGATATACAGATTAACAGTGTATGGTAAGATAACAGTTGATTGACATTTTTTGTCAATATTTTTTCACAAAGTGACATGTTAAAAAATCAATTATTACCTCAGTTCATTGATGGAAAACATATTAGTTGTAACAAATAGTTTGATTGAAAAACATGCCAAAATACACTGTCTTTCCTCTTTCAAATCATGTTTCGACCTGACGTCCTACAATCCAATATTTAGAAAATGTATATATCTGTCAATAATAATCAACAGCAGCATTACTATTAACATACGAGAAAACACCATTAAATGCATGGTGTTTCATGAGACTCCCATCTTAAACATAACGTTTAAAAACATCACATTCTAATCACACATCAGGGGAAGTGTTTATAACGGTTTAAATTATAAAGAGCTCTTGTGTGCATCCAACCAGCTGCGTTGAAACCTTGTATAGTTTAAAACACATTTTGCACACATTTTTAACAACGTTAGATACTGTGAATGTTATTAAATCTGCTAATGTGCCTCCTTGTTCCTGTGCCCTGAGTCCTAAACTACGTAACACAGGTTCCCTCGTGTTTCCAGCCACAGGCTGCTGGGCTTCTGGCCGCGTAGCTGTGTTATGTGTTTCCTGTCAAACGTAGCAGTTCACTGGGCTGGAACATTGGAGTCACAGAAAGAACAGGGTGGGGAAAAAAGAGATGTAGAGATTATGCACTTAGACTGAGATTTCTCCACAGATATTTTGCCTCAATCAATCCTTCAACCTGGTATCTAAAGCAACACTCTTCACATCATATTTGTTCCTCAAATAATGTCAAAACGGTTGTTAAACTGTAACAGCCATATAAACTAGAAGGGTTGATATATTTCTCAAGCTAAATTGACCTTGAAACATGTAACACATGTACAACAATAGAGTGTGTTTGAGATGATGGTATTTGTATGTTTATTCATTAGTCCAAATTAATAACTTCTGACGTATGCAGGGCTCATTCACAAGGATTGCATGTGGTTTAGCAAAATAGTATAGTTGTGATAATATCTTTACATTCTACAGCAGATCATAGAAATATATAAAATATATTTTTTAACTAGTTGTTATGTTAAAATACTTTGTACATTTATATATACATATTTTGCCCATATATTTAATTACATGTAACTACTTTTCAATGAAATTATTTTGTATAGCCCAAAAACACAAATTACAAGTGACCCTCTGAGGGATCTGTACACATACGTCATCCTCTTTCTGGGACCTCAAATCGGATGTCACACGAATGAGCGATGGACATCTTAAATGTGCACATCTTAACTTCTGACATACTGGAAGGGAAATATTTCTTTGTATATGGTGTGAGTAAAAACACTCACTCAAAACACCCCATTAGCGTGAAATATGCTAGTGTCTCGTAATTGGAGATAGTTGTACAGCCCTGGGCCATTCCTGTACACGGCTGGAATGAGGATGTTGTGTAGTTTGTGCAGGATTGTTATGAGAATAGCGCTGTTGTGGGGTCCAGAGGTTGCACCGCGATGTAGGAAAGCACTCTGGTTAATAACACTGTGATGGTTCCCTACATTCTCTCCATACTGTACATTCACAATGGCATGATGGCCAATGATGTTCCTTATCTGTAGCCTTATTTGAGTTCGGGTTAAAGCCAACTGTGCCAATAAAAATACAGTTAAGGTGGAATGTGTTGAGCTCCAATTCCCTCTGAAACGGTAACAAATCACATAGTAAGAATAAACCCATATTAGCCTTAATAGTGAAGCACAAACACTGCATTGCAGTATTTTCTTTACATCCCACTCATAGGATACACTTTGCACTTCATCGAGTCTCTAAGGTTCATTGAAATTCATCTTTTGTTACATTATTCCCCAACCTGGCCGCCTGGAGTGAATGGCTGTGTTTTGATTTTCATAGAGATGATTTTAGAAAAGTCATTCAATTGAGAATATGCATTTCAGCGGCTTCGGGATTGCGTCATATATTTCAAACTGAAAGGAAGAGAAAACAAACGGCATGAAAACATATTCTGCAATTATCAACACTACTACGTGAATTGAAAAATATTAAGTATTGCTACTAACTCATTCTTAAATTATAGGCCTAGATTAGGCTAAAACACTGGTTTTATAAGCAACAGTGAGCACATTTTAAGAACGATTTGAGCTTAATGTGAAATGGTCAAGAGCAGAATCCACACAATTTCAACACAGATGTCATACTGTAGCTCGCTGCAGTAAAAACTAATTTAATTGTCCCCTCCAGGTTTGGTTTAGCTGCTTTAAGTGAAAGAGATTAGTTTATAAGGAGAGGGTTGGGCACAGTTTTTAAACAAGCAGACTGTTGCGTCCACTGATCCATCAGATGTGTCTGAAGAGCTACGAGATCGTTATTGCTCAGGTTCTTTTGGGGTTTAGTATCACCAGCTTCCCATTTAGTTCATTTCACTCACACTTTTGTTTCTCACAATCATACGGAAACTTATTTTAACATTGTTCAGGATTGGGGAATTACAGATAATGAGAAACACTGGCAAATAATCCCCAAACGGTATGCATGTGTTATAAAATCAAAGACAGTTCAATAGACATGCAGTCACACATAGCCTGCAGTAACTCAGCTTGCTGATTACAAAAACAAGATGGCATAGTTTATTGATTTTGTGAACTCAGTAGGTTTTCTTGGGGTTGGTATTCTTGGGTGAAAATGGTTCAGAACCTCATCATAATCCCTCATTGACCAAAGGCAGGGCCTCATGTATTTAGCACACAAATGCATGAGCATGGGAGTGACAGTGGGTGTATAAGCATTAGCGGCACATGACTGCCGGTGATTCACCAGCCTGACACAGAGGTCTCTCATTAGGAGGTGACAGTGATTGAGGTGCATGGCATGATGCATCAAGAGCAAAGAGACAAATGCAGCTTAACGCAAAGACCTTCATCAGGAGAATCTGTCTTTTTCCCTCTGAGCTGACATTTCCTCTCCACACCCCCATGTTCACACATCCTTCGCTTCTCTGTTCTCAGATTTACATTCCCATGTAGGGAGTTGAGTGACGCGCATGCTACCACCGTCATTTGGTAAATGTGGCCCTCTTCCAATTCTCATGATTGATCTCTCATTTGTTATAACACACGTCTTCGTCTGCCTTCAACTGCACTGTGTGAATTATTTCACGACGGTGAATTCAGGTTTCTGCCGGTTTACCTGCTTTGCAGGAATACTTAGACCTTCAGCTTAAAAATAGATAATTTACAGCACACTGAAGACAGCAGTTGTAGTGTATGTGAATTCCCTTCCAACAAGTGTTCCAGTTCTTTCCGAGGTTGCAGTTTTGCGCCATAAGAGGACCATTATTACACCAAAGTATTGACAACTTGTTGTCAAACAGAAACCACTGTACTTTGGCATAAACAATGTGAACTGCAGCTTCAGTACATGATTTTAGGAGGCTTAGTCACAATGCTGATATGTTATCTGATTGCATATCACAGGTTGAAAATGTGTCATGTTAATACAAAAGAAATGTTGTTTTTGTATTATCAAGAGCAGAAATAGGTTGCGATGCGTGTACCATTGCAAGCACACCAGGACTCATGACACACCGTGACATTGGAGTGAAAACAACAGTAGCCGCTCGACAATCATTTTACATTAAATGTAAAACATTATTATGAGAAAAAGGTTAGGATGATGAGGTTTAGTTGACAACAGGGACAGAAACACATGTATTCAAATTGGATCAAGCGGAAATATCTTGCTATATAGATTTGGGGTGGTTTTTAATTCCCATTTGATCTTTCCTTACAGTAAAAGCTCAACCTAGGGGTATACAGGGTGGAAAGAAGAGGCATAATTTACAATTTGCAATGGTTTTCCTTTATTTCTAACGATCAAGTTTGATCACATTAAAAGATAAAAAAATAAATGTAATGTAGGTTTGCTAGCTCCAGACAAGCTTCCTCCCTTTCCAACAAGATAACATCTCTCCATGGCTTTAAAAGTATAATAAGTAGTTTTTAATCCATACAGGAACTACTCTTCTCAGTTATTTTCAACTTACCCATAACAGTTATTCAGTGGCATCTTAGAATCATTGCTGATTTAATTAAAGAATCAACTTTCTCATCATTTCCATGTTCAAAAGGGCCATGATGAGCATTTAGGTGACAATTACTTTTATATCATTGACATTTCATCTCTAAAGCAAGAACATGATTGTAAATAAGCAGCAACTGCATGTCATAATTTAATTACGTCTTCAGACAAAACTATATCAGGTAGTTATTTTTTCTCAAAGAAGACACAATGTGTCTTCAATGTGTTGTTTTGATAGCACTAAAGTAAACAGAATGATCTTGAATTAAATTTAACTATTTTTTTCTTTCATTACATTTTTTTTTGCCAGGGATGAAAAAATAATCTCAAAGAAAGAGTTGATGCTTTGTACCAGACTTTGCTTTTATATCACCTGCCATCCCCAATACCACATGTCCACAAAATGATTTCCTTTGCTGATTTTCTTTTATACTAATAATAACTAATGATGAGAAACCCTGAGCCATCCTATTATTTATCCCACATTTTAAAATACAAGTTGCCTGCTCAAAAGGCAATTGTTTAAATATGGATTTAATCTAACACAGTGTATTGATATGAATGGTTTGCTATAAACAATAACTTAATGTACCTTTACAATATAAAATGTATTTACATATAACAGTAAAGCTAAAAAATGGTGTTGTAACACATTAGTATACTAATTCCAAAAGCTTACTTCCGGTTGCTTGTATGATGACACAAAGCATGATTACAATTCAGCCATAATGTGTGATTCGATAACTCTTAGGGCAGCAGACAGCTTTCCGTTTTCCACTTTCTTTGGCCGACTGAGGGAACCCTTAACTCCAACCAGCGTCATCCCCATCTCCCTCATCTCTGAAAATAAACCTGCGCTCTTGACAAATTCATGTTTGTGGGGATGCTGTCATTGTTGTGCAGCAATGTCACAGAGGAACAGCTCGGAACAGGAGCAGACACATCCTCCGCCTCCCAGCCTCGGAAAAGTCAGCCTGTCCAGAGCTGGTCCAGTCAGAGCCGTGTGTTCTCAACAGCACCTGCTTCTCCTTCCAGCACAGAGTCTCAGGTAGGACCATCTGGACGTCAGGCCAGAGCTACGCGTGGATGACTGGTGGCAGGGCATGTCCCAGTGACTGGCAGTAGACTTTTTAATCCCAATGCTAATATATTGAACTGAATAAACGTAAAGCTAGGTATGTGTGCTCGTCCAGATTTCCCCATGTGAGACACGGGTGACAGAAGTAAAGATGATTAGTTTAGCCCACTGCTGTTGGCTGGAACTGACAGTGATCCTGCTGGCATGAGCATGCAAGCTGGTCTGTCTGTGAGACAAATGTCAAGATATGTTGGTGTGTGTGTGTGTGTGTGTGTGTGTGTGTGTGTGTGTGTGTGTGTGTGTGTGTGTGTGTGTTGCAGACTGGAGTACATGCCAGCTGAGCGAAAATGCCATCTGTGGTCAGGGTTCACGTTTTCGTCTCGTAGACTGTATTCGCAGCGACGGCAAGATAGTGGAGTTGCAGAAATGCAAGCAGGTAATCACTGTGTAGTCTGTGTTCCCTTCACATCCCGCTATTAGAAAAATCATCATCCCACAAAGTTTTTTCACTATGGCCAAAGCAATAGAATTGTATTATTTTCCTCTCCACTATATTTGGAAATCTTAAGCAATGTAGATATGGCCAAATTATTCAAATTATTTTGTGCTCATACATTATTGAAAGCCCAGTTGCCCAATTTGTTTAAGTGAAAAGGTAGTAACATCTTTATGTTTCACTAAGCAGTTTGCCACTAAGCCCAACGCAACCTAACTTAACTCCCTTGACTTATGTGCAAAGATACGTAATGGTCTTGAAGAAGCAGCAAGTTACTGTAAATGCAACACAGCTCCTTCATTGCTGTGACATTTCTTACTGGTGGTTTGCAAAACGGATTGCACAATCTGCAGTTAAGTTCTGGTAGCCCCGAAATCATCATAGCACATGAAGGCTGTGATGTGGTTGCCTCTGTGTGAAGTATAATGTACATTACTAGTGTAATTCCCTCTCAAAGAACTTCATAGAATGGAGCTCAATAACATTTGGAAGCAAGGTTAATGGTAAACTTGTTTCATTGCTACATCTCCACTGTCCTAAAATGAACTGCAGCACATTTGAGAAATGGAAATATGGGCGCACCCTCATTCTTCTCAGTGGAAATAATTAGCTCTCCCTTCTCACAGCTCGGCTCTTGTTTTTCTACAGTTGGGTCTAATCAACAAGTGGAGGCTGTCAGAGACCTGCGTGGTTAACTGTCCTGTCAACTGCATCCTTTCTGAATGGTCGCAGTGGGCTGAATGTTCGCACACCTGCGGTAACCAAGGTAAACAACTTAACTTTAAAACCAAGGGGAGCACCAACCTCATAAACAGACACAGAGTCGACGACATGGTGCGGCGCCTCATTATTCCTTCTACTTAGACATTCACCAAGATGTTAAACTATGCATGAATACATTTAAATGCATTAAAATATTTATGAGAATGTGTAAACCAAAACCTTATTATACAGGGAAACAGTGTGTTTTTTACTATATATATATATATATATATATATATATATATATATATATATATATATATATATATATATATATATATATATATATAGACAGAGAGAGATATAGATATATAGATATAGATAATTAAGTAAATTGACATGAGGTTAGATTTTAGGAACAGCAGGTTGACATTAAACTAATTAATACAGCGCCCCTTTATGGGTGTCATAAATTATTCCATGTTCTTAAATAAAATATGTACCCTTTCTTTGTATGGTTTCAAAAATGCACTTCGTAATAACAAACATGTGGCGTGCTCGTCATCATTTTCATGTGATATACAGAAGTTAATGATATAGCCAGATAAATTGTTTTTTAGGGCTCCCATACCCAATTATGGGCTATTATCTCAATTAGAGAGACTCAAAGTCGGTATCGTCTTCGGTTCATTCATTTTAATCTGCCGTCAACTATCTGTCTCTCACAATCAACCCCTCAGTCCAATAAGCGTGCACTTACACAGGCTATCAACTGGGGATTTGAAGGCGGACTCTCTTTCTGTCTGTCTATCTCTGCTGTGTCACTCACTTTCTGCCACTCTCTCTCTCTCTCTCTCTCTCTCTCTCTCTCTCTCTCTCTCTCTCTCTCTCTCTCTCTCTCTCTCTCTCTCTCTGTTCATCCTCACACAATGTGAAACACATCTGTCAGGCTTGATGAGGGATTTGCGTCGTATCTGTGTCAGACGACGCAAGGATCTTGTTCTGTCAGGATCTCGTGGGAGTGCTAATGTTTTGGTTTGATTTCTGAGATGGCAGAGCTGAATGTCCTTTTGCTGTGTCTGCCCGGGGCCCACGGAGCTCAGCATCTCCCCCGGCGTAACACAAACACACACAGCTTCTGTCTTAACTGGATGGCTGATGGAGGCCTTGCCTTCACTGAGCCTTGAAGGACCTCGACGCTGAGCTGCTACAGCATAACAAACCCACTCTGTGGCCAGTCCTTTTAACTTCTGCCATTTAACAAACTTTCCCTTCTACCTATTATGAACGGCCCTTTTGAGCAAAACACCTACAAAGATTAATTGTACTTATTTCTGTTTGCCATGAGGAAAATATTTCAAGAGAACAGTTTCTTTTTACTCCTAATAATAATAATCTATTTCTGTTACTCATGGGTCCTTATGTGGGTGTCATGATATTTAGTTTTCTAGCCCTAACTCACATATAGTCCTTTGTCTCCCACAGGGCTTTTGTTCTGTGTCATGTGAAGAGAATGCCGCTATGTTTTGGATTCATACAAACAAAGGCGAAACAGCTATTCAGTTTGAGCATTGAAGCTCTGTACACACAGCTGGGCCTCCTTTGAGCTATCGTTCCTAACAGTGTCGTCCTCCTGATGTTCTGCAGGTCAGTCGATGCGCAGTCGGAGGGTCCTGCAGGAGGCTCACGAGGAGGGTCGGCCCTGTGCCAACCAGCTCACGCAGACCAAGCCATGTCCCATAAGGCCTTGCTATACATGGCTACTCAGTGACTGGTCCCCATGCACTGTGGAGGTACTGTGAATGCTTGATTAAAAGGAAGGGGTGATTGATGATAACCGTGATATTTAAAAATGAAATACTAATATCATGTTAACAATACATCATACATATGATAATATTGTTTAAAGAAGCCAGTGCCTCTTAAGGCGTCGCAGACGCTCTCCTGCCTCATACTATTTAAAGTGTAATTAATTTGCCAAAAAAAGGCAGTGCTCAAGATACATTTGACAAACAAGTAATGTAATGTGCAGTTTGGAATGACATCATATTTCTGAAAGGTACCCTGTGGAGTTTCTGACCATAAATGGTGGTATGGACTGTGGAGTGTATGTTTCCATACACTGTATGGTTCTATGGAGTGTATGGTTCTATACACTGTATGGTTCTATGGAGTGTATGGTTCCATACACTGTATGGTTCTATGGAGTGTATGATTCCATACACTGTATGGTTCTATGGTGTGTATGGTTCCATACACTGTATGGTTCTATGGAGTGTATGATTCCATACACTGTATGGTTCTATGGTGTGTATGGTTCTATACACTCCAGAGCACTGATGGTCATGCATACGCTCCACAGTATTCACACTATCTTACTGATCAGCAGGTGGCGCTAACGAATTAAGAAACATGGGAACAAAAGAATAACCCCAGCAAGTAAAAATGGATGTAAACAAAGCAAAATTGTCTTTGTAAATCTTCCATGAAGAAGGAAATGGATTCAATATGTTTGTTAGATTTTTTTTTTAAAAATACACACAATGCATCTTGGTGATTAGTATTCAAGATTAAAGAAACTTTTCTTGGTTCCAGAATAATTCCACATGGCACCTCAATGATGTGACGTGGATGAGCATTATTACCCTGAGAACTCTGTCCCGAGGGTGGAAGACAAAACGATAATAGTAGTAAAAATAGTAATTATATTCAATGGAGTCGAATGTGAACCAGTTATTAGTCATTCTAAGCAACACTCAACTAGTTTAAATGTTTTTTATCCAGTACATCAATGCATTATGGTCAGTGAGGACTTCTTTCTCTTGCCTAAGTTAAGTTGAGGAAACATCTTTGGGTGATGTGACAAAAAGAATCATATTTGTCTGTGTTGGTCCAGGGTGCAGAGTGTGGGGAGGGGCTTCGGAGGAGGAGCCTGTCATGTGTCACCCACCAGGGCAACTGGCCTGAGTCTGCTCCTCAGTCGGTGGCTGTGGAGCTTTGTGGAGACGAGCTGCGGCAGCAGATCCAACAGGAGATGGAGCAGCCCTGCTTCGTTCCTTGTCCAGGTGAAGCTGCACTCAAATATACTGGATTAACCAGTACCATCCTCGAGTTCTACAGCTCATATGATTTGATATAATACCAGACTCTATTGTCCTTGATCTGTAACGAATACGCAACTCTTTGGTTTAAAAAAAAGAAAAGATGTTTAAACTTATTTTCAGCATAAATATGATCAAAAGTCAAGAGTCTGAGCAAAATTCCCCAAAAATTACTCCTCGATTGCTCCCCTAGTTTTTTTAATTGTATTGTTTGGTACCTTCCCATCATCCCACAGAGTAATACACATCTTTATAAGGATATACATTAGACGTATTAGACTCCCACAGGCCCGTACGGTTACAGGGATGTGTCTTTAACTGAAATCCGTCGTTGTAAGGGGGACTTATGAATGTTTTAGTGAAACGTTATAATCGCTTCGTCATTTTAAGGAGATTACAGAAACAATCTTTAAACAAAAATAATAACTTCTCTTCTCACAACGGTTACGGTACTTTAGCAATTCAAATAAATTAAATCTGAACTGTGGATGAGGAGATTGCACAGTTTTAGTTTTTAAAAAAACAACACAATTCTCAGTCTCAGAAGAAGGGGGAAAAAATAACTGCGGGCTTATTAACATCTTTGCTTTTCAAATGTATTAATGTTCAGTACATAGAGTGTTATAATGTATGTCATTGCATGAACTATACATTGGATTATTATTTTGTAATATGGTAAAATATAGCAAAACTTCTACGACTTCAAGCTACTGTTGCAACTTTTGGATTCATCATGACACAAATGATTTGGCCTGGCTCACCTGCTCCATAATGAATCATTTTGTTTTTGAATGCCAACTCGTTTCCTGGAATCTGCCAAAGCACTGTCCTCTCTACAGAGTGCTTGACATTTCCAGCTGCTTAATAATTATTGCAAAATCTATAAAACTCATAGATTAAATAATGACCCTTTTACCTTTACGTTATCTGACTGAACATGTCCAATAACAAATTAGGCAAAAAAAAAAAAAAACAATGTCCACATCAATAGAAGAAAGTTCACATTTGTAGTTAATAGAGTATAAAGAGCATCGGAGCTGCAAAAGTCAATGCAGAGCAACTAAACGAGACACGGACGTTACCTACATCCTGTAACAACCTAGAAACACATCAAGTGTGTAAAATCATCCTCTGCTAACGGAAGCCATTACAGCTCTGGCATTCTGCATGCAGAGAGCTTGTGTGACAATGCAAAAGCAATGATTTTCCAACATTAATAATGCATTAACAAAAGGCAACTAGTTTTTAAATCAGAACATCCTTGATAACATTCATAGTTTATTCATTGCTATTGCAAAAGCAGGAGGGAAAAAAAATATGAGATGACAAAACTAAATTAGGTTTATTCTCATTTATCCTAATTCCTCATTTTGCATCGCAACGATGAATACATTTCGAACGACGATCTTACAAGGTGAGGGCAGGACATCATTATACAGCTCCAAAGGCAGGCACGACGCTGTGGGCGGGCAGCGTTGGCGCCCGGAGATAGCGAAGGCTGGGCTTGAGAAAAAACAATGATCTGTATGCGTCTGCTGCTGAAATCATGAACTTCGTCACAATTTAACCCAAAGTTATCTGAGACTGTGAGTTCCAGGATAGAAATCTAAAGGGAACAATTGGCTCATCTAAAAATGTTCTCTTTTAAATGGGAACTGCATCACAGCATTTTTATCTGAGACAAATTACATCACTGAACTCCATAATTTAAGCTCCACTGTCCCGGTCAATAATACGGAGTAAATCTGGGGCTAATTACACAGAAATGACACATATAAGTGGAATGAATGGCCCTGCAAATATATCAACAAAGCACTGTGCAGTCACTACTGGTGATGTGTGTCAGGAGCAGGTCTGGATCAACTTGTGACCCTTGCATTGTAAACAGTGTGACTACATTAACTGTTGGCAGTCTGCGGTACACATCAAACCACATGCACGTTGTTTTCGCCGGTAGATAATGACACAAATCCACCAGCGCTGGCAATGTACTGCCGCCCCTCTTCCTGTGTGCTGTAGCGTAACAGTGGCGTTAACTAGATAGTGAAAACCTGTTAGTTAAAAAAGAAAAGTTGATTTACTGTAACTTCATGTTCCTATTGGTTTAGTCTCCTCCATTGTTCAAATAAATGAGGAGCATAATGCCAAATTCGGGCTTGCTGGAATTCTTCCACTTTACCGGCTCCGGTGTATTGTAATTGAGACAAAAAGAGAATATAGACATGCATTATTTATTTAGTGAAACACTGACATCAACTGTCACACAGTGCTTTTAGTTGATCCTCTCGACCTGTGGCATGAAACATTGCCATGGTTTTTAATTGTGTCTGGCCAATGGTATCATTATAAAAATCACCACTGCTACAAGAAGCCAGCAGAACATCGTCAACTTGAATGACATTCCAAGATTCCGACTGATGCTTTTTTCTTTTTTTATCCATATTCAGGCCACTTTGTGGATGGCCCTTTTTTCGTTAGCAGGGGAGCTGCTGGCCAGACAGCAATGACCTGCTTCACTTGTCACCGTCTGGCTTTCCACACTGAAAATCTATAATGAAGCTTTATTGTCCGTAGGCACAATTAGTTGGCGAGCAAGCCAGCTACACAAGTACTGGAATATATCAGATTTCCCTTTTTTCTTTTTTAAGAGAAATCGTCATTATCATCCGATAAAAAGGCAACTCTGAACTCCTTTGTCATGGCCGCAGCCAAGCGAGGCTCTTGTTAGCTTTTTCTACGACGAGACCCTTTTGCAGCGCTTGCTTCTGCTCATCCATCTCTCGCGCTCCTCTGATCCTCGCCGTGATTCATCACTCTACTCGCCTTTGCTGTGAGCTTTGGCTCAGGATCAGAAGTGTTTGATGGCCTGAGCAGATGTGCGTGTGTGTGTGTGTATTTGTGTCCATGTGTCGGTTCGCGGTAAGGTGGCAGGCGCAGTGCGGGGGCCACAGGAGAGGTTGTCAACATGTATGTGATGTACAGTGCGTGTGTGTGTTTATGTGTGTTGCTTTTTGCTGTATCCTGCAGCTTTAGCCACAGCATGTTTCCACAGGCGTAGCAGCATGACGGATGGAGTCGATCCGTATAAAGATGAAAGATAATAATATGCGTCAATCCACAGTCACTAATGGGTGTTCAGGGCAGAGAATCAGAGGGTTCTTCTGGCTGAGAGGCGGTAACAGCGGGTGATATCACTACATGCTGACCCTAAAAGGATTGCATGGGATATTTATGCTTGACCTTCAAGGAAACAAGTGTTGAAATGGTGTTTGTAGACTCACAGAATACATCAAGCAGCGTTTATCCACTAAAAACATTCCCCAAATCAAATGTGCTTTGCTCCCCCTCAGAGACACGTTCCAGTATTGGGGTTTGCCTTTACAGTTGTGCTCGGAGTTATAGCTTGTATTGTATAATTTATAACTTTTGGTGTGTCTATTACTTCTGAATACCCACTGGGCCATCCGAGTAATTTGTTTTTGCGCATTTGGTACATTATCTGCCGCAGCTGTGTGTTGAAGTTCTTTCCGATCTGTTTTTAAAATGTTCCCGGAGCTAGCAGGGGAGCCATAAAATATTCCCGGAATTTGTGTTGGCAAGCTGCATACAGACCACCCTCAAGTATCAGAAAAGACCTTTGACAGTGTCATTGATTGAATTGTGCCGACCAGTTATGCTTTTCTGTCTCTTTTTGTCCTCAGGAGACTGCCATTTGACTGTATGGTCGTCTTGGAGCTCCTGCCAGCTGACCTGCGTGGAAGGGCGGAGCTTTGAGACCACTGGTCGCCAAGCTCGCTCTCGAGCTGTGATCATTCAGGTCATGGAAAACCAGGGCAGCTGCCCACACCAAGTGTTTGAGACGCAGCCTTGCATAGGTACTGGGGAAACAAGTACACATGTCGGAAAAACTTTGTGTTATTGATGTGTGTTGTCCTAACTTAGCTTGATTTGAAAGCCTTTAATGAAAATATAATACGTATTGTTATAAAGGGGTCACATGACGATACAATGCAGATAGTTGATCACCTGCACTGAATTGAGTCCTATCTCTGCTTTTCCCCTCAGCTAGCATATTTCAACGTATTGTTTTGGTGTTTTTGCATCTGTTTTCAGTGAATAGGTTCTGATAAATAAAAAATAACAAATGCTACCTGCTCACCATTAAACAGCAGACATGCAAAGCCAACGCTGCTGAACATAGTGGAGTATTTATCAGCCAAAGTGCTTAAGATTTCCCTCAGGGCCTGGTAACTTTGATTGAATCCTAATGCTTCTCTGTGTGTTTGGAAGGTAAACATGTTTCATTGCTTACCTTAAATATAACTGTAAATCTATCAGCTTATAATTAAAAGTAGTTTTTCAATGACCTCTTCTAGTTGTATGCTGCTTCAAGGCCTTTACACCTGTTTCCACAACCAGCTGGGATTTCAGGGTGTACTGGACACACAGAGCACAGTTCTACATCACTGCAGCCAGTAAAACTAAGCTTTGATTGAGGTCAAGTTGTGCTTTATTCTCTCGATAAGTGGACACTTTATTAGTGAACAAACCTTGGATATTCAAGACTGAAAGCTTTGGATTCTTAAGATAGATAAATAAAGTGGAAACTTTCAATTTGCTGCAGATCTTCTCATGACGGCCACAGACAGATGTATTTCATCCTGTTGACCTTGTACACACATACCAATATTAATCAGTGTGTACGGGTGCTCTATTACCTTGGAATATCATGGGAGCATTTTTGCACCGTGAGACAGCCCACACACAGCCACACAGAGGTATTATGGATTGGCTAACTAGAAGCCTGTCTGTATGCAGGTAAAAGGCTTACAGATATTACAAGTACTTTCTAAATGGCCAGCCTTGCATGACAGTGATGTCATGGCAAAGTAATCATTGAAGCTGGGTCACAAGTAAACACTTAACAACTACAAATACGCTGAAGTGGCTAACATTTTTATGGCCGTATTTCAACCTGGCTGCTACACCAGGTGTACAATTTTGATGAAAGATGGAGTCATCGGATTACTGACCGACCAAGTCTCCAGGTAGACGTGTGTAGACTATGTGGATTTATTGTGTTTTAATCTCTACTTAGTTGTACTTTTTAACAGCCATTTTGAGTATCACTTTGGCTTGATTCACATGCTGGTGTGCTGAGTTCATATTTGCTTCTATTATCATCTGTTATCTTCTCAGCTGCCGTTGTGTCATTAGATAATATTGTGCTGTTTCCATTGCTGCACCTACATTCTTATAGCATATCAGCCAGCAAGTATTTAACCTCTTGCCAGCTCTTTTTTTCCCTCACGTCTGTTTGAAAAATGTGCAAATATAATGGTAATTTTGCCGGCACGTGGCAATCCCAATAACACTCCACATCTGTTTGGCTAAATATGTCATTTTATGTAGTATTATTAAGTAATTTGCCATGACATTCAACATGACGTGTGACTAAGGTATATTTTTTCTTTCATTCATAAAATTAGGCTGAAGTGTATTTGGCTGTTCCTCTCTTCAAATCAATATTCTCCCTTTACATATACATCTCCAACCATTTGCACTGTTTTCTTATTATTACGAACATAATGTATTAATGTATTACCTTAGAATATGAAGTACTGTAATGGTGCAGCAGGAGAAGTGGTGGAAGTCTGACGAAAGAACCGGATGCCAAACACAAACAGCTAAAGAGACTAAACTGTCTGTGCCTCTCTGACATTGCTACAGGGGGGAAATGCCACAGTTACCAGTGGAGGATGGGAGGATGGAGCAACAATGAAAGACTGGTGTGGTGTCAGCGCTCAGACGGTGTCAATGTCACAGGTGAGCAGTCGCTGTGTCTTCAGGCCATCCCAGAGGCGTCGTGCAGGAGCACTCACAGGAGCTTACTCAGACCTTCGTGTAGAAATATGAGTATCTATGTATATCTGGCCTGATGCGGACTGCAGCTGAAAGTGTCCCAGTTCTTTATTTGTTCCCCGACACTGAGCTGAACGGTGAGAACTACGGAAAGCTGCACAAGGTCTCGTATTTGTATGCAGCCGGGATCACATGGATATGCACATTGTTTGATCACTCAAAAAGGAAATTGTAAGTGTTACTATGACAGTCAGGTAATATTTTTTCCATTCATCTTAGTTAGTACATCTGTAATTTTGGCAAAGGTGGCAAGTGGTTTAGAAATACATGAAGAATGAATTTCCTTGTAAACTGAAACATTTTTAACAAGTGAGAAGAGTGTGTACAACTGTGCACGTCCCAATTGTTAATTTCAGTTTACAATATCATTATACTTTTTTTAAGATACACCCTAGAACAGGTATAATCAGTGACTTTAAAATCAAATGGCATCATTTAAAAATTGTGAACGACAGCCCGCAGTGTAATCTCTCTGTACTTTCTGTTTCTCGCACTCTCAGACACACATAGAGCAACACACATACACACACCATTGAATCATTTTTAGTTTAGTGTTCTTGTTGAATTTAACACCTTATTTGATCTGTGTATCCTCCATTGATTCCTCCCCTGCTTCTTAACTTACGTAATCAATAAGCCAGACTCTTAGCTGCGAGGCTTTCAATCCATATAAAAATAATCATGCATTTGTATTTGTGGGAAGATGAGCAGGCATAGAGCAACGGAACAAAGGTGAAAGCGCTGTGGAAAGAAAGCTTTAGGCGAGCTTGATGTGCTGTAAATAGTTGGTAAATGTGATCTTATCGCCGTGAGGAAGTGTTTCTGGCAAATATGAGCCCAGAAGGAATAACCTTCCTCAGCAGAGAAGGCAAGATCCCAAAGCATTTCTCTTTGATATTTTGATGTGCAATTTTCCATGTTGGAATTAAAATGTTCACAAATTGATCACAGACTCTGATAGGCGACTAAGCCCATTAATCAGGTGTGACAGTACATTCATTTAGTGATCAATGGCGAAATGAACAGAAATAAGAACCTGTTGTGTACCTTTAGGGGGATGTTTCCCGCAGAAGAGGCCGACCACGGTCAGACACTGCCATCCACCGTGCACTAAACCCTTCTCGCACTGCACGCCGGTAAGATCATCGTACTTTGATTAGGCAGCTGTGAGCTGTGTGATTCTCACTGTGTTTTGCTGTTTCCTGCTGCTGCCACATTCCAGGTAAATGGATTTTGACAAATGACATTTCTAATTATCAAGAACAGGCATTCCAAGAATCCATTAATAGCAATGAACGTGTCAATTGTCTGTGTCAATTAGGGACTGCACCTCGATGGGGGAAACTGCTCACAAGCAGCTCTGAAAATGACAAAGAATAGCCTCAGCTTGAAGTTTTACTGCCCCTTAGAGTACCCTTAACGTAACTGCACTCTTCAACAATGCACAGTAATGACTTAGGAAATATTGAATGTGTTTTTCTTTCAAAGTATTTAGATGCAGATGAAAGGCCTAATAAGATATTTAAAATTAAAGCCCATAATGCGAATGCTGGGAGCTACTGTATTGCATTTCCTTCCAGCGTGTGTGCATGTGCGTGTTTGTGTGCGTGCGTGAGTGCGTGTGCTTGTTGCTGTTGTAATCCGCCCACTTACGAGGTTGGGATGAATCAACCTGCGTTAAGGAGAAATCATTTTTAAAAGAGTCGATTGGAGCAGAGTCGTGTCTTTGCATGGCAGTTGTAAGCAATGTTTTTTGCAACAAAAGGAAAGTAAAAATTGTCTTGTGTTGGCTTTAAATTATGTTCTCCCCCCAATGCAGAGCGGAGTGTGTGGGTGTGAGAAGGGTTACACTGAAGTAATGACCACGCACGGCTTCTTGGACTACTGCACCAGAACCCCGGGAATGGACAACAACAAGAAAGCTGACGTGAAAACCAACTCTGGAAGAATAAAACCTGGACCTTCTAAGGCCCAGGACCTCTTCACTGAGTGGACCTTGAGACCTGTTGGACCAGGTACTGAAATGGAAACCATCTCTGCAGCTAGACCACGGTGCCAGAGATCATCCCTCTCTTTGAAACTGCCTTTGTAGCTCGAGGATCACTGGGCCGAAGATGGAATCCATTTCAGGCCGATGTCTTTACTTCGGCTCATCATTATATGCTGTGAAAAAAATGAAAGAAAATATCTCAGTTGACCATAAAAATATCAAGAAATCCAACTCGCTCTTCTGCAGTATGTTTTAAATGAGAACAGAACTGCTCCTTTTTCTAAAATGTGAGTTGGGAAAAAGACCAAAATATATTGAAAACTTTGTATTGAAACTGCTTTTTGATTGCACAGATGGAAGAGTAAAGCTGTGGGTTTACGCCGTGACTGCCGTTGGATTCATCTTAATACTCTTCATTATTGCATTATCGTTCCTGGTTTGGTATGTACTTCACTGACTTCTTGAGATTTCTTCATGCACTACACTAATTTTCGGGAACAAAAGCACCACTGTAGGCCACACACATTGTAGGTGAGAAAGCCTGAACACTGAGAGGCAAAGCTAATTCGTAACCATCTGCTCTCCTCGAAAGAGACCCTGTCAAGTATGAGTTATATTCCTCACAGTATTTTGTCTGCTGTGTGCAGCTACTATCAGATAATGGAATTCTTTGTAAAGACTGCAATCAGGTTGTGCTGCCTTGTGCTGCTAAGTCAGATACACTGTCAACTTTTCTTTCTTGTCTATTTATTTCAGTAAGCCATCTAAATCTACGAAGACATCTCCTCCACCGCAGAAGCCCTTGACCCTGGCCTACGATGGTGACATGGATATGTGAGGCGGCTGTACCGCGCACGACGTCTTTCAGACAGACTCCAGACTACTTCTCCTGGTTTGTTAGCAAGCGCGTCCATCACATGCAGCTGACTGTTGGCCAGTTTGAGCTGGGTGACTATTTGCGGTCGTGCCAACTGTAATGCAAAAAAAATGCAGCGGACATATAACGACGATTGCACCTGATTTGCTGCTAAAGGGCAATATGGCCCGGAATTTTGGCATCAGCCAACTAACTTTCCTTACCCGAAGAAGAGGAACCAAAGCCGAACATGGTGCAAATGAGACTAAAGGCCTCTAGACGTAGGTAACAAATGGACCTCTAGTTTCTTTTTTTAATTGCTTGCAATGTGAACACACATTTACAGCACTGTTTGCAACCAACAAGTCATGAGGACTCCTCAAAGGCAAAGACAAAGTGGATCCACAGGTGTTTGAGTTTGTTGTGTGTCAAGAATCAGAGAAACCACCTGATTATTTGTCTGGTATTTGTGTCGTGAGGGAGACAAATCATCTCGAGTCAGCAATCGCTCGTGACGTTCAAAGACAAAACAACAGACCATTCGGCATTTGACTTTGTCTCATCAGTGCTGGATCTTTGTGAAAAGAAATGTCACACGCCTTTTGGCTAAACAAACAGCCTTTTTTTGAATTTCTGAGAATAAACAAGATGCTCTATGCACTACGTTAGTGCTGATACACTTTAGTTTGTTTTTTTTTCCTTTCAGAGAACTTTTCTAGTGTTTTAATCGTAATGCAAGTTGTTGCTGTCAGATTGTGTTTTGTTGATGACATGTTGTGTATATGTGGAATCCAAAAGCAGGTTTTTCTTGAGTTTAACAATACAATGATGCAGTAATTTCTCCTCCCTGAATCACATGAAAGTCGACCACTGAAGTCTAACTTAAAAACAAATTTGTGGAATTTTGCCCTGTATGATTGCAGACTGCTTTGACGTCGAATGCAGTCAATAATTAAGCAGTGTCGCGCAGCCAAACCAATCTCCACAGCGCTGTGTCAGCGCTAAAGAAAGGTCTGGCTCCACACATTATCATTCTGCTATGGGGAAGGGGAGTGGGGACACTCTGGCTTGTTTGTATTTCTTCAAACCAATTACAATCGTCTTGGACGAAGCACAGGATGCAGCAACGGTGCCCTTGCAGAATAGATAGCGGAAGGGGAGGAGGATCCCAGCTGGCAGCCAATGGCAGGCTTTTACACACAGTCCACATCTGGCAGGTCAGTCTGAGAATTAACAGAAAACAACAGACACAGACATTTAATGCAAATTATTAAATACCAGCATGATAAAGATCATACCTCATACACACGTGTTCATCAAATGCAAAACAAAAAAGCATTGATCACCAAAGTAAATACAAGAATAGAGATAACCAACAGTGTATTTTTAGCACAAATAGGCTTTACGTCTTTCAAAAGGATGTCACACTTCATTTTCTTTTTACACCATTTATTACATCCAAATACAAAGTCAGCTGACAGAGCAAGGGCAGAAAATCTTTTTGATAGCTGTTTTTCTTCTTTTTTCTTTTTTTTGCATCGCAAAGACGAGGCTTAAAACATGAAAGACAGACAATACCAAATATTTCTGAGCAGACATTAGTTAAGTAGATTATATCATATTTCTGTTTTTCCTACTCATGCACAAAAGTAACAGCTTTTTTTTTATTCAGCCCTGAAATAGTTTCAGATGTACACTTACAGTACGAGACATCCATGACTTCTAGTGAAGCATCTTAGTTGACCATAAAAGCACACATTTAGGAGAATTTAAACATCCAGTGCATTATCCATATGATCCAGTTGAGAATTACATTTCTAATACATGGTGGTTTTGGGATTGAACACAGCTTACGCTGTTTCCCTTTCTGACTCCACAAACCGAACATTTGGTCTGGTGTAAGCTGACCTCCTTTTGAATGTATTTTACCAGTGACTCTATAATCGTAATGGTTGTGCAAATATAGTTGCTACATGTTGTAACAATTGTATTTACACAGCTGATTGTATGTAAGCATGCTTGATCCATTTTGGCAGAAAGTGCTCCGAGTGGCCTTGCAAAGATTATGTTTTACAAGTCTAATATTTGGCCAACAAAGGGACACACAGTATGGTAAATGTGAAGTCAATGTGAAACCCAATTGTGAGATAATTTCTAGATAACAGGAAAAACCAGTAAACTGGGCCCATTTCATTATAAAACAAAGAACAGCCAACTTCTGACCTGATTCTATTAGGTTGTATCCAAGAAAATCTAAAAGTATGTTCAATCATTGTTTACAGTACCATGCTATTTGTGTTACTATTGTGTGTACATGGATAGCTGGACAAAAATGCAAATAAATTGTGGAACCATGTGAAAATATATAACGCTGCACTCTTTCCTCTTTGTTGCACATTTTCAGGGTTCGAACAGAGGGAGATCTTTGTGAAAGAGATGCTCTCTTCCTGCTCTGATCTTCATCGGCTCCTTGACTCCCAAATTGTAATTGCTGATACAGGCTTCGAGGCAGAGTCCAGAATATATAAGCAGCTGATAAGATTCAGCTTGCCCTCCAGTCAGATCCCCGCTCTGATAGTCCCAGGATGCTCGCAGGTTGTAAGGGAAAGTGTTTAAAACTTTCGTCTCATCGAGCTCATTTATTTAATACTGTCACTTTTGTTTAAGAAGAGGTTGGATTCAAACGCTCGGCATGCTTTGGGTGGCAAAGACAAGAGCTGATCTTGTCTCGTCCAATTCATGTCATTTTCGTAGCTCTCAAGGAAGATTTTGACGCTCAAGACATTAAAAGCCAGACAGCAGAGAGACTTCAGTGAAGACTTTAAACAATGTCGGTGTCTAGTTATAATCAGGATCCATCTATTTTTCGCACGCCGGATAATATGAGTCAACGCAGTATGCCTATCAGAGAGATTCATGAATATTTAGCAGAAATACATAACCTTTTCAAATTATGAATGTTTATCATAATGTAATACTGAGTTCAGCACAGTGACGGAACTATTTTCATCACTTTAATGAGGATGTTTTGTCTTTCCAGACGAAATCTTCTACTGTAATCGTCAAAAGAAAACCCTGAATGATTTTTGGACTGTATTTATATTGATGGAATTTAGCCTTCGTTGAACATTCAGGTTTGATGGTGAAGAAAAAAAGGAAGACAGAATAGGAAGCCACATCACAGGGGTCTTCATAATACTAACATCAAGGTGTAATGGCCAAATGGGTGTAAACACAGTCAATATTGATCAATAGGTGAAATGTCTGCGGTATGAAACAGCAAGTGCTTTTGCCTTTGACTTTAGTAAATCACTACAGACAAAACCATGTTAAGGTTTAGGGTTTGGGAATGGGTAGTATTTTTAAGTCCAGTGTCATTTCCTCTCTTATTAAACTGCTATAAAACAAAAAGCACAGGGCTTGTTAGGGCAATGCTGGTCTGTAGCGTGGTCCTCCACTTTGATAAAGAATTAAATACCTCAACAACTACTACTAAATTGTGTACAGACATTATTCCGTCATTGATTGTTGGTGTATGTGCAGCATTATACATATAGTGTGTGTGAGAGACAGACAGTCAGTTGCTTTACTTTGATATCTTTCTGGTACTGAATCAGACAGAATTTCAGCTTCATCAGTTGCAAAAGGAAGTTCGATCCAAAGGCGTGAAGCTTAGAAAAATAATCTTTCGTCCGCTTGCTTGTCTTTTCGGTTTAACATTCTGGGGACAACGAACGCGCAAGAGTGTTTTCTCAGTGTTCACTCAATGTTTCCAGTTGTCCTTGATATTTGAAGATTAGCACCTTGTGATCTGAAAGCACGGAGGTGACACATGGAGTACATCCTCTATCTCGGATAGATAAGATAGAGCATGCTCATATAAAGAGACTCTGAAGTTTGAACTCTGAACCAATGAAGGAAGGAAACATTAATAAATAAAGTTTCCTAGTTTTAGTTCATGTTCTGGCTATATAGTATCCTACAAGCCAAATGTTCCACCTTCTCAAAGGGCCAGAAAATATGATTTTCCAATGAAACATTACGTGAGAATTTATGATGTCTATATTGCTGTTATCCTCTGTTTTTAGATACAATGACATAACGTAAACCCAAAGTAAAATCACTTTTAATCACAAGAAAAGATGTTTTTTAATGTTTAAATTGGTGGTATTGTGTGAATTGAAGAAACAAAGTCTGTAAACTATTTCTCTAATAGGTGGTGGGGTTGTCACTTGAGAATGAAGTAACGCTTTTGTTGTGTACGCAGCATGAGGATGCACTCATGTCCTTGAGAAATATTCACATTCAGAGGGGCACATGTCGAAAAATTTAAATTTCAGAGTCTAAACAATTACATTATAAACTTTTGGCAACCAAATCTTATCTGACTAAAATCTCCTTCCAGCATTCACTCCCTGGTCTCTGATATTATCAGATAAGGTCTGTGGCCCATTTACAACCCGATCAGGGTTACTGGCCTATTTCCTATCTGACGTTACGACGACTGGGAAATCTGGGGGACATGGACGTGCCAAGAAACATTCCTCTCATAATCTTTCCCTGAAGCTTGAGTCTTGTTTTAATCCCAGACTGATCATCCTTTGTTGGGAATGTATACAATATATCCCATCTGCCTTGATTATTGTAATCTTTTTGAGCATGATTAGAATGCCATACCCCACATTGCTGCTGATCAAAGCACGCTGAAATGTCTTTGACTTTAAAAAAAGATCTGTCCATGCAGCTTGCTGAGACTTGAAATAAATCACAGTCACATAGTCAAAGTTACATTCTCTTTATTCTGGAACGCAGAAGTGCGGGCTTGTACTGTGTTAATGTGCAACAAACATGTTGTTTGACAACTAAAACTGGCAGTCATGGTGGATTACTTCAGTTGAGCGGGTTGTTGGAAGCTTATTTGCATTCTGTAGCCTATAGTGAATGAATGGATACCAATGGAAACACTTTGCATGCAAAAATGTTTTTGTATCATTAGTATTTCATACTAAATGCTAATAAGACTCTCCCTGTTAAAAGCATGTATGGAAATTCATGTGATATGAAGATACCTATAATGCGAATATTCACCAAGGCAAACATGCCGCTCAGATTGTCACGTTATTTACTTACAGATATCAGAACAATGATTAATCTCCCTCAATAATTCTTTGTTTGTACTTGAATGTTTGCTCATGCTAATTAAGCAATGTGCAAACATTTTTTTCATAATTGTTTGTTTTTCCCAATGGGCGTAAATGTCGCTTGTAGTTTATCGACGTGGTGTTTCGTCACCGGGTTGCTTTTCCTTTGACGTACCTCGGGGACTCTCCTTCAAGGAAGCGAGGCTTATGCTTAGTGGGAGGGTTTTATTCCAGCCCTCAGACCTCTCTGGACTCCCTCCTGCACGACATGTAAGTGGACGATGTCGCGTTTTAAACCCCACATGCACAAAGAATATGACAACACAAGAGAACAGCCGCTGTGACGTCAACTATTCCGATCAACACACACACACACACACACACACACACACACACACACACACACACACACACACACACACACACACACACACACACACGCACTCACACATCGATCGGACGCGACGGGCTGCGTATCGATCTGTGCGTTTGGCTGCTGTGTGTTTGTTTTTCCGCCGCTGTCGGACTCCTCTTCGACGGTGGCAAACAGGTGCAGCTGCACGGAGACTTGGTTCCGGTCCAGCGGTCTCACGGTCGACAATAAGAGCAATCCGACGGATTGTTCGGTTTTTTTTTTCTTCTTCTTATTTTGTATTTAAATCAGGTGGTTTAGCAACCGATTCAGCACACTGAGAGCAGAAGTTGAAGCAGCTGTACCGCGATTGAAGAAAAGCAAAATGGGGGGAATCAATATCTAATGGCTGCATTCTGTTGTATAATGAAGTGAGTGCAATAAGGAAGTTCGAGCTACGACAGGAAAACTACATACACTTAAATTACACATTATTTGGTTAAATTGAATAGTTGTTGTTGATGATAAATCTGACAGCAACTGTAACCTCCTTACTCAGGCGTCACAGTACCACGAGCTGGACAACAGCTTCTGCACATTTAAAGGACAAAAACAACACGTTTTAGAGATTACTGTTCTGACTCTCTTTGTTGATGAGAATATTCTCCGATTTGTTCATTGTTTTGCCAGTTTATTTGCCATGGCATCTCCACTGACGAGTCTGGTAAATGATGATAGCAGATACCAGAAAAGCTTCCAGCTTTTTCTGGAGCGCTCCTCTGAGCATCAGTGTATGCGGGACTTCATCCACAACATGCTGCCAGATATACTGGCCAGGTAATCTGCCACTCACACACACACACACACACACACACACACACACACTCTCTCTCTCTCTCTCTCTCTCTCTCTCCCTCTCTCTCTCTCTCTCTCTCTCTCTCTCTCTCTCTCTCTCTCTCCAACCATTGACAATATCATATCCAATAATGTGCAATGCAATGTGGTCTATTAAAATAGTTTATATTTAGGTTCCCCAATATTTTTGGAGTTTATTTTACTGTAAACAGATATAACGCCTGATACATCCGACAATATGTATATATTGGTATATAGTATACTATATCCATATATGGCGGGTGATAATTAACAAGATATTCAGTAAAAGAACGACCCAATAATAAATGTGTGATCAATTAGAAGCAATGTATAGTTATAGTTGCCCAAAATAAAACACTGACAAGTTACTTTTTAATCTTTTAGATGTTCAGCATTGTACATTTTAAAAACAGATTACTGGTACTGTAAACCTGGGCTGCGGTCGAATAGTCCTTTTTGGTAATTTTTTTTGTTTATGATTATCATCTTTTTAATCAACTATTTTGTTACATTACAATAAAGCACTATCAAGTTGTGTGGTGTTTCATAAACTGTTGTCTGCATATTTTTATGATCAGATTATAATCTGCATATAAACTAGAACAACATAAATGGATATGAGACACACATATGACACACATCGTTAGTGGGTCAACGTATTTAATTCAGTTGGTTTGAAACTGAAAAATCAGTTTAGTAACTTTGTACTCTGTGTAAAATCCCTTGGTGTTACTTTCATATTAATTCGTTAATTTCTATTCCAACCTTGTTAATAAAGTAATATATGAACCAGGTTGTTTAAATCGTCTGCATAACACAACACTGTAAGAAGACAGATTAAGTATTTAAGATGTGCTTTATTGTGGTTCGAATCGTTGTAGTTTCACCGCTGCAGACAGAGGGACGTCACGAACATCGCCTGCCGTCGCGTCATAACTACGTCGCTTTGTAAAAGTGGAGTCGGATTCTCTAAACACCGCATTTCTCTTTCTCTAACTCCATATGAATTCTCCTTACCATCTTTCCTTGACCCTGTGACCTTTCCACAGAGGTCAAGGAAAAGTGCTTAGGTTTAGACATTACGAGGTGATTATTTGACTATTCGACCGCAGCCCTAGTCTTAAACCTTAAACCTGGTATAAACTGGTCTTAACCCTTAGGAAACAAAGAAAAAAATATTGTACAGAATACAATAAAGTAATAGGTAAGAGAAGAAGAAGGCAGATTGAGGAGGGAAAAAAAATCACTTCCATTTAACTCCTGAATTGTGACTAACATGACAGATAATTAAAAAAAGGCTGATTAACACTCAGGAGGAACCTCGTCATACTCCATCTCTCATTATTTCCAAACAGAACTCTGGGAAGTGTGATGTCGTTCCTTTGCTGGAAGAAAGTTTGTGCTCATTAGACTGTACCTCATAAGCATTTATCTGTCAAACAACTTCAAATTCTTCCTTCAGATGTAATCAGAAAAAGGAGCGTACACACCTCAGCCAATTACACTGTCAAGTATGTGAAAACATAGATGTGATAAGATACAGTGTGAGGAAGTGAAGCACAAAGAGACTCAAGCAACATAACCTTTTCAAATCGACTTATCATGACAACTGAAAGCGAATATTATGTTTAGTTGTTATAATATACATGTTTTACCTTGTTGTTTCTTACTGTTACCAAACCGTGAATATACAAAGATGAACCAATTCAGTAAGGTGTGTGAATGTGAACGGCATTGATTGAGTGTTTGCGGAAGGTTTACTTGCACATTTGTCAATGTTGATACAAGCCTTCGCCGTGTGAGGCCAATGGCAGGTGCAGAGAGCTGAACCCTGTGGCTGTCTCAGAAGCTCACCGGGGAGGCATCTGGAGGTATACACCCCACATGTGAATCGGAAAGTGTGATCTGCCTCTGCATCGGAGACGCTTCACACGCTATACCAGAACATCCCACACGTGTCAGGCAAAATTGACAGTTACAAGCCCTAAAATGTGTCCCACATTCGGCGGGTTGGAGGATGTGAATTTCAAGACTTGACTGTTCTGAAGACTCAAAGTGCTTTTTTCCCTGCTCTCTTCCTCAGCATTGGAAATGGAAAGTCCCACATAAATGTCATAGGAGTTGGGAGCAGAGCTGGTAAGTGCAGAAGGTGTAGAACACTTTTACTGTTGAACCTATCGTATGCGCTGTGTGACTGTGACAGACAGCAGAAGTGAGAGGGCGTTGGTGGATCAGCCTGCTGTAACTCTTCCTATTGGCCTTCTGTCATTTATTGGTGTGACCTTAAAGACCTTTACCCGTGGTATTGCTGCCAAGAGTTTGTATGCATCCGTCCAGTAGTCCGATAAAGTTTGGACCTTAGTCGCAGACAAAGGGACGTCTGTCTGTGCTTTTTACTGCAATTTATTTCCAGCACTCATCATACATACATAATGTGTTCCTGACACTACAGTATGTGCCCATGAGTGCTATTACCCTTCACTTATATCAATGCTAATTCTTTTAATTTACCTGAGCTGTCATGTCAGTATCGCAATGAAGTGAGGCTACTGATTCTCTAATGGACTGTAAAATCCATTAGGACTACTCCCCCGCAAGGTATTATTCTATCTAATCAGAAAGACTCACCGCCTGTCCAAATCAGCTCCTTGGCTTGGATTTACTCCCGTACGTGACAACTTGTCAGCTATAATAAGAACTAGAACAAAATCACCTGCCTGCAGCTCAATAATAATTAAATAAATATTATAGTGATCACGCTCTGGTTTTGAACTTTTGAAAAACACACATTGGATGTGTGTTTTTCTGCTAAACTGACAAATGCTGTTAACTATTTTACTGCTTAAATCTGCAGCCATGTTTGAATTGAGATGATACGCAGGTTGACTAAATATAGTGTGCAGACACACCTCCAGATCCAGTAGAGTGAGCTTTTTGTAGTTTTTTTTATTATGAAACAGTTTGGCTAGTGTGGAGAGACACGGTCAGCATTTTAATTGCAAGAAGAGAAAGGTGGTTTATGAAATACAAACTGTATTGGAACCTGTAGGTGGGATTGACCTCGAGATGCTCTCTGAGCTCCGTCTGAAGCACCCAGGGGTGACAGTGGATAACGAGGTGGTGGAGCCCAGCAGCATTCAGCTGCAGAACTACAAAGGTACAGTCTTTATGGGCACACACGTATTTCACCTATACACACACACACACACAAAATGTACACTGTGTAAAAATTATATATATATATATATATATATATATATATATATATATATATATATATATATATATATATATATATATATATATATATATATATATATATATATATATACCCACATCCACTTTTCTGAATTATCTGAAACTAACACTGAATCCCATCCAGCTCCAAATGATGTATGTGTGTATATATGTATATATGTGTGTATATTTATCTATATATGAAATATAACAGATTACAGTACAGTACGCAGGAAGTTAATAAGGCAGGTTGGAAAAAATAAGTTCACCACACAAATGAACTCCTGGAATGTGATTAGACAAATGAACACTGGGATCCACCTCATACTTTGCTTCATTATAGCAAAACACAACTCTGGGAAACTTGTACATTTATTGTAATACAAGGTTATGCCTGGGCAGAAAGTAGGTTTGTGATGCATCACAGTTGTAGAGTTGTTTTTTTTTTTTACCCCAATTGTATCTGTTGGGAAATATGACCTTTATGAAACAGTTTTTATGAAGTTAATTGATTGTTGATATCATTATTGTAATTATTATTCAATATTGTGATCAATATTGATCAGAATTAACCAGATATTGTGATGGTAAGCCAAGTACTTGGTTGACGCCTTCAGAGAGCAGCAGACTATAATATTCATTCTATTATAACAGGAGATGGATCATGGTCGCTCTAATCATTTTTCCCATTATCTGGCCAGGATTAGACGAGAACAATTGCTTTTATTCATTTATCTAAGTAACTTTGGAACATAATAAAGGTCAGATTTTTAAACTTTGCAATCAGAGAGACAAAATGATACCGTGCACGGCATGGAAAAATTGAAAGACGTTTTAATAATTAAAATCAATTTATAAGAATAATTAGAATAATTTAAAAAAAGATCTACAGCGGACAAAACAAAAAACATTTCATCAAATAATTAGGATACAATATTTTACTTAAACAAATATCTATGATTTAAAATCATAGATATTTCATGGACAAATGAAATCATAGACACATATCTATGATTTATCTGCAGAAGTTGCTTAATTATTTATTTCTAAATGGAATTTAAACATTAAACACAGCATTCATGGAACGAAACACAGACAAACATAACTTTAAATTTAAGCAATTTGCAGAAGGGTTTTCAGAACATCCGACATCCTTCATGGCTGAGCATCAGCTGGTTCCCAGTCCATAACTAGAAGATGTTGAATATGTAATTAGTCTGCTCTTCATTCTGAGGATCACTCCTTCAACTGAGGTGCAACATATAAATGAGTCAACAGTGTGACAAGCAACTGTTATGTCCTATAAGAAAAATAGTCAATGGAAGCACTACAATACAATGTTAGTGTTACTATTACTGTGTAACACAGGGAATTGTAAGTAATAATGCAGATTGTTGTTGAATTAGTTATGTTATGCTTTCCTGTTATATGTAATGGAGATTACACAAAGCAACATGTTGTCACAATACAGATTGTTTTTTGATGTTGTCACAATATTGTGATAATGATGTTTCCATCCAATTCCATAACTCTGTTTTGTGTCTATTGATGCAGTTGTGGTGTCACAGAAACCAGGTTTAGATCACATCAAATTTACCTGGAACCAGATGACTGCCACTGAGTTTGAGGAGCACTGGAAAGGGAAAAAGATGACGAAGAAGGCTGACTTCATTCACATGATACAGGTTTGTGTTGTGCCAATGTAGCGCCTCTGGCCCACAAACTGTATTTTTGACACATCTAGGTCATATTCTTCCGGCAGTGCTCCACAGCAATTAATCCCATTAGAACATCCGTCTAGCGTAACGTAATAATTGGGTGCACCATGAATACAGTTACCAGCTCGTTATCTGCTGTGAATTTGACAGATGCTGTACTACGTGAAGGATCCTGGAGCTACCATGAGCTTCTTCAGGAGTCTCCTGGACAAGAACGGGAAGCTTCTTATCATTCTAGTGTCTGGTAAGTGGGTGGATTTTATCTCAAACTATCAAGACATTTAATCTTTTCCTTCTCCCTGAGTCTTGGGCTTATTTTTGCTGTGTAGAGCCGGTATGCCTAGTACGGATACATCTTTAATATATTGGGATGAAAACCAGTAGATGTATTTAAACCAGCAATTTATTTGTTAGAAAAATTCACTCGAAAATCATTAAAACAGGAACTTTTATTCGTTGCAAGGAAGGAGCAGAGTCAGAAGTACAACATGATGGACAAATTGCATATCCAAGACTGCTCCAAGATCTCTCAAAGAACCACATCTTAAATACTCATCATGACCCACTAACAGAAACCCTCATGACGTCTTCGGCCTAATCGGGAACCTTTCCCTTCGTCCCATAGAGCGGTTTGCAAGAAATGGTCATACGATAACAAAGGAACTGCTCGTTCCTTCAGACAGAAACATACAGATTCCCCAGTCTCACTGCTGTCAGGAGACATGCTGAGTTTGTGTGTAACATTAAACAGAGACAGTAAGATGAGAAGTCTGAATATAACGGTGAAACAGTAAATGATTAAGCGTGAGTAATTTTTTCTTCCAACATTATTCAATCTAAAAATGAATACTATGATACATACATTCATTGTATGTATCATTTCCGTATAAAGTCAGTCGGATGTATCTTCTGTGATGCCCTGGCTTTTCCACTGGTGCCTCCCAACGAGGCAAAGTTTTTAGTTAAGTTTAATATCTTAACATTCAGAAGATGGATTGGATGACACCGATATTCGTTAATGCAATATTATGTATTTTAATGACTTTGGTGATCCATTGACACTAGCACCAAAACTAGGGTCGCGTATCTTTACCTTAGCTCATTATTAAATACCTGCAAAACTAATGACATTCCCATCAGTCTCATTCCTACTTATATTGACTGCAAATTAGTAAATGCTAGCCTGCTAACATGTTAAACTAGGATCCCGTGACATTTGGACATGTTCAATATGAATAGACTTTGAATTACTAAGCATTGCAATTCACTTTTGCTGCTGGATCCTGGGTGTAGCCTGCTAATGCTACATGAATAGATAACGTTACAACTGAACTTTTCTTCACTTCCCTGGAGACAATGAGCACGCATGGACACATGAACAGCGGCACTTTGCCATTGCAACTCAAATTGTGTATGTTTTTTCCCAAAACTAACTTATAACCGTACTGCTATCAAAATACATCTACTCATCACATCCCTGCGCTATTTTTTAGTACTGCTTTGCCCAGTAAGTAATTAGTTTACCGCTTATTTTTGAAGTGCATTGGGGAACTTGTTTAAGTTAGTTCAGGGAACAATGAGTTAGAATAGTATTAAATTGAGTATTGCTGAGCACTCGAGGAAATGCAGCATTGAGTGTGAAGTGTTTTTTATGAGCAGTTCTGGAGAAAGCTGCAGGCAGTGACACCACGGCCAGATTCCGCCTGTTATCAACAGGCAAATTTTCAACCGGCTCTGCACATTGTGTAATCAATTGATGAAACATGACAAGTTTAGTTTTCTATTCAAGCCAAACGACTCAACTGTGTTAAAAGTATGAAGCCAACATGCCTCTCTGCAGAACAGCGAGTTGATAATGTCAAACCCCTCGAGGAGAGAGTGAGATTGGCCACCATCAACCAGACAACAGGAACATTTTTAGCATGTGGGCAAATGTGTGGGCTGAAAGATGAACGGAGAAGCCCTTTTCTTCTGTGAGCATTGTCATTGTGAATATCTTAGCATGCTGACATCAGCTTGTACCTCAATGCTCAGCTCAGCCAAAGTACAGGCTCATGGAGCAGCTACTTTTAGTCTTGATTTCAGGTCGTCTTTTACAGGTGAGAGCGGTTGGGGAAAGCTTTGGCGGACCTACAGTGACGAACTCTGTAACCAAGAAATAAGTCAGTGTGTGACCACCGGAGACATCAAAAGCCTCCTGGACTCCGGGGGGGTGAGCTACCAGAGCTACGAGCTGCCTTCTCAAATGGATATCACCGAGTGTTTCACCGAGGGGGATGAAAAGGGAGAACTTCTGCTTGATTTTCTCACTGAGGTGCTGCACTTCAGTAAGACAGCCTCCTCTGAACTAAAAGCAGGTGTTTTAGAGTTACTTCGGCACCCCGACTGTAGCGTGGAGTCCAACGGTAAAGTTATCTTCAACAACAACCTTGGAGTGATAGTCATCGATCCGCTTACTTAAAAACAAGCGGTTCATATAGTGAAGGTGAAATTTGCAGCAGATTAACATACTTGTAGTTAAAGGTGCTTGTTGAACAACGTACAATTTATAATTTGAAAGAGTGTAACACATTGTTGGCCTATGCCTTGTATTACATGATCCGTTCTGTTTTGTTAGAACATTTATGTTATAGGTTGATACCGATTATTATGTCTTGATTTTATCTGTGCTTGTGAAAAATAAAAAATTTATTGATTGTGTTTTAGTTTTTTTCAACCAAACACATTTTGTTTAAGTGTCATGAACCACAAAATGGGAAGTTCAGACATTAGCTTCATATTCCATCATGATATCATTTTTAATGGGCTACAGCTGGCAGGCTGTGCTACCAACCCTATCGCCATATTGCTCCCATTGGATCATATTACTTTAGAAATATGAAGATAAATTGAACGTTTAATTTTGCATGCAGATTGAGCTGTTAAGTTTGATAAAATGAGCTCTATTATTTTCGTTGATTTTTCAAGTCATGTCATGACAAGTGTCTCAATTTCCGGAAGCAGTGAGATATAGCTAGCTTCCCCTAAATCCTGCGCTACTGCTGGAATACGGTGAGGAGCAGATCTGCAGAAACGATTCTGCCAATAAAGAGTGTATAACGATAATGACTATATATAGATTTTGTGATAATCAATTTAGAAAGTAGAACTCACTAGAGTAGGGATTGCCATGTGTGTCTGCAACGACTGCTGTTGTGATATTGTGACTAAATATACAACTCTTTTGTACAACCCTTGAAAGTGAGTATATAAACGTGTACAATCCTTTCCTGTGACTCACTTGAGATTTACTTAACTGTCCACAAAGTTCTCAGCTGCTGCATGAATTCACCAGGGAGGTAATCAGCAGAACCGTTTCTGCCAAACAGACGCCTGTCAAAAGATTGGAGCTAAAAATAATCATATTTGTATCCTCTGAAGTGTCTATGGTTAAACACATTGCTCTGGGATTGCATGATATCAATTTCAATCAAAAAGGTCACAATACCAGTCCCCCATAACTCTTTCTTCGCAGAAGATCTACTATGTGGATAACCTCACGGACACCATCAACTGCAGTTCATACTGGTATGGATAGCCTGCAAGTCTTGAAATGCTATTGTTGCATCTTGTTTTCACAGTTAAGGGCCAGAGAACATTTTTGCTTTTCCTAGGTTCTGCTGAAAGTGGTGTTTAAGGTCAAATCAAGCAGTTCTAAAAGTAGACAATGTTGATGGAGCATAAAGGTGGAGATTTTGCAACTGGAAAAAAAATGGACAAACATAAGTGTGTTGAGTTTGCTCAAAATATTTTACACGTTGGTGCTCTGCTTCTGGTGCAGATACTTATGAGGATTAGTGGGATTATTTTGTCTTGTGTGAACAGTTTAGAAGATACTTTCCGGGCCACTTTGCTACTTATGTTCAAAACATGCTGTTGCCCTAGAACTTGGGCCGATTTCAGCCACATCCAAGTGAAATACGAAAGCTCTGGGCTTGTAAAAACAACACCAGAAACACTAAACATTTGAGACTAATTTCTGAGAATCTCTAAGATACTTGTGAACGACTGATTTCAAAATAGCCACTGGAAATAAAAAACAAAACCCAAAAACCAGCTGGCTCTGGTGCGCAGACAAAGTTCATCTTTCAAGAGTTACGTAACAGTACGTCACGTGAGTTTGTATGCGCCAGCCAGTGGGAGGGGCCTTGCGACTCTATAACTGCACAAGACTGGAAAACAGTCGTCTCTCTGTCCTTACTCTCCGCATCTTAAAGGTAATTGGTCGTATTTGCAGATCGTCTTTAAATAGTTGTGTTTTTTAAATGCATAAATCATTGTTACGGTTTCTAACCACTGTGTGTGTAACGCTTTGCAGGAAGCAGTCATGGCTGAGGAAGCAAAGACGACTTGTTATGATGGCGGTTGTGCGAAAAGTTTTCAGTTCTATTTACAACACTCGGGAGAACACAAGGCCATTTTCCAATGTCTTCACAACCTCTTGCCAGGAGAATTTAAAAGGTAACTTACAAGAGGAAAGGCTCTGATTGCTGAACTGAACGTGTTTGTCAGGACATTCTCACTATGGCCATAAACAAGCTGCAACTCCAATAGAAATATGGAAATGTCATCGTCCACTGTCTGCACGTCAGTAGAGCAATAGTAACAAATCAGAAAAGAAATTAGAATGTGTACTTTTCCGCTATAAAAGTATAAATACAATACTTTTAGACACAAAATATATATATACAAATAAATATGTTAATATGTATATATAAAAGCTAATGATATTGGAGCTGAGGGTTAAGACCCTGTTTTCTGTGTAATAGAATGGAAAGTGAAGTCAACATCAAATTAAACCACACGCATATATACTGTAAAGTGTTTCTACTGTGTCTTGTTATGTATTTTTTAATTCACTTTTGTCTTTTAATTTTAAGTAACAATTTTATCCTTTTACTTTTCCACCTCTCATATGTTGCAGAATCGGATTAGACAAAAGCAGCCTGGATGTTCTTGGTGTTGGAAGTGGTGGAGGTATGTGACGAGATACAGCAACTGGTAACTGTTGCTTGGACACATGTTGTGGTTTGTAGAAGTCACTTTGGCTCGGTTACAAACTGTTGTGTGCCGTGGCAAAGCTCCACGAGTGTAAGGGATTGCATTATCGTGTGGTTTATGTTCTCCAAGAAGTAGCTCAGTGGAAAATGCTCTCTACCTTGATTTTGATCATAATGATGCCATCGAAATTGATTTCATTTCACCCCCCCTCAACCCCCCTCCATAGTTGGCTTTGATGTAAAAAAAAAAAAAAAAAATGCCCAGAGTTTATTAATTCAAATTGCCCCATATAAACATTGTGATAAGGTTTCAGGTCCAAATGTGGACCCAAATAAAAAGACATGTCAGGACATGAAATGAACAAAGGCGAGCGTTGATAACAAAAAGCTGGTTGCAAAAAATAACCAGGAAACAAACAGAGAGCAGGCTGAGACAAACTAAACTGAGAACAAACACAAGTGGGTTGACGAGAGGAGCGCCAGTTACAAAGTTCACAATATCGTGACCCTAGTTCTAAACCCAAAAGCTGTGCCCTCTACATTAAGCTGACTTTTTTGATGTAAATCAAATTCCGTTTTTACTCTATATAAACAGCAACTGGGAGCAATTAGGAGTAAAGTGTCTTGCTTAAGGACACATCAACGTGGGTTAGCAGAGCAGGGTGCGAACCACCTGCCCTCTGATTGATTGACTGGAATGCTAACCACTGAGCCACAGTCACCCTCTCCTGGACTCTATGGGTAATACTCCTCTCGAATCTCAAGCAAGCATTCCCCCACTATGTACACGTATATCCTTGCCTCTCATCTTGTGAAGCAAGATCGTTTGAGGTTCAAGTCAAAGAGAAGAAAGTATGAAAGAAATCTCACAATTGTACGTAATATTTTACAATGTTAAATGTAGTAGAAAAGTGCTTCCAATTGCTATTCACTAAATATCAGTCTAAAGCCTCATATTTACTTATAATATCATACAATATTTAAATAAATTTTACAAAGTAACACATTTGTTAAATGTATGCCCCATCACTTATATTTCAGGCATATAAAGTATTCGTTTTAAGATGATAGATCCCAAGAAATTGTCAAAAATTTGAACTAGCCCTTTGAGTAGACGGGACATTTCTGGGTTACAGGAGGAAACGTTGGTCAAAGTGCTTGCAGTCTCAACTCTGCGACACTAAAAGATGCATGTTTGAACAGCACCAACATCAAAGTCATTTTTCTTATCTAAAATGTCTGTCTGTAGAACAAACACCACCTCTCCCTTTCCAACACACACACGCAGTTTCTCAGGTTTAGTAGTTCAGCGTCTGTCACCGCCTTGCTAAACCTGCATTTTTCCTGTTTGTACAAGTCCGTGTCCCCACTCTTGAGTGCCCGAATCCTGAGTTTTCACAATGCAGCAGCATTACACTGAAGGAACAGGTCTTTAAAGTCTAAAGATGTCCTGGTTTCTTCCAGGGGAGGTGGATGTGCAGATACTCACTCTGCTGCAGTCTACATTCCCTGCTGTCCCGATCACTACTGACATTGTGGAGGGCAGTGCTGAGCTCACAGACAACTTCAAAGGTAGTAAACAGAGTGATTTTGTATTCTGATTTTTAGATTTCTATTTGTGTCTTTATTGCCTTCATCTGATCGTAATATGTGTTTCTGTTGTAGCTATTGTCATCTGTTATATTGCATGTTCTCACTGTGTATATACAGTGTTTCTTAGTTGGATTGTCTGCATTATCTGTTTTTTTGTACAACTTCTAGCTTTGGTTGCAAAGACCACCAACCTTCAGAAGATCCAATTTGCTTGGCATTTGATGGGCAGTGAGAACTATGAAAAACAAGTCAAAGCTAAGGGAGAAATGAAGAAATTTGACTTCATACAAATGGTTCAGGTATTAATACATTTATCTTCAGTTTAACAATGTCATAATGATGAATTCATCTCACTCTGTGTATGCCATGAGATATATTTAGCAGTCCCTAAAGTATTCACATAATACCATTTCCCCAGACAAAACTACGTTGTTAGGAAACACTTTAAGCGCAAATCAAAACATCAAATTAAAGGTTGCTCCCAACTCTCTCCTTAACAGATGATCTACTATGTGGAAAACCTGGCTGGTACCATCACATTCTACCGCAGCCTCCTGAAGAACAATGGCAGGCTGATGATCATAGTTGAAGCAGGTCAGTAGAACTACATGTTCCAGACTGTTTCCCACCATTCTTCTTCCTCACCTGTTTCTGAATAAAGTGCACAAACAAACAGATAACAGGACTTTGAACAAATGTACTGTAAGTGTATGTTCTGTTATGAGCGAGCTTGCGATGCAGCAGAGACAAGATTATGGTGTTGAAGGCATAGCTCAAATCTACAAAAAGGATCCTGTTTAGGTTCCTGGGGAGTCCAGATTCTGGAAGATGAAGTTGAGGGCCATGTTGACAGCATCTTCAGGGGGTCCAGGAGTGGGTCAGTGAGGGGTTTGAGGTGGGACAGGACTGGGCGTTCAAAGGACTTCATGACCACAGAGGTCAGGGCAGCGGGCCTGTCGTCATTTAGTCCTGTGATAGGTTTAAGGGACAAGGATGATGGTGGGGGCCTTGAAGCAGGCTGGTACGTGGCATGTCTCAAGGGAGGTGTTGAAGATGTCTGTGAACACCAGAGAAAGCTGACCAGCACAGCTTGTTAATGTCTCTCTCGAGAATAGAGAGAGTTGTCACTGGGGAAGGGGTTGGGACGCTGGAAAGGGTGGGATAGAAGCATGACCCTGCCAGGCAGAGGTCATTTATAGAGTAGGGGTTTTTAGGCTTGTTTTTGTGATCTGTCTGAGGCCTCTCCAGACGGAAGCAGAGTCACTTGCTGAGAGCTGGTGTTGCAGTTTCTCAGTTATAGTAGTTTAGCGTCTCTCACCGCCTTGCTAAACCTGTATTTTCCCTGTTTGTACAAGGCCTTGTACCCACTCCTAAATACCTGAGCCTTGTGCAGCCGTAGCTTTCTAAATTCTGCTGTAAACCAGGGTTTGTCATTGTTGTGACATGCATGTGATTTGCATCTTACTAAGCCCGATACTTACTCATATTCTGTGTAGGAAGAACTGTGTCTTCTTGGATTTTTGAGTTGATGACTGTTGAACCCTCTTGACTGTTGTTCAAGATCCTCAGACGTCCAATAGTCTCTCATGACTGTAATAAAAAGCATTGGTGTTTTATTGTCTGTTAATATATTTCTTCCAGATTTATTTCATTATTTAATCTCTTAATTTCCAGCTCACTCTGGTTGGGACATCTTGTGGAAGACTTACAAGAAGGAGCTCGCTGTCGATGCCATCACAGAGTACCGCTCATCAGCCGAGGTCATTGCCTATCTGAAGAGCCAGGGTCTGAAATATGAGGAGCACGTCATCCCCAACTCCTTCGACATCACGGAGTGCTTCGACCCAAGCAGCCAGACCGGAGAGAGTCTCCTGGATTTTATGACAGCGAAAACACACTTCTATCAGTCCTTCACCCCGGAGATCAGAGCAGGAATTCTAGACCTGCTCAGAAGCAAGTGCAGCACTGAAAAAGATGGCAAAGTTATCTTCAACAGTAATTTGAGCTGCATACTCATTTATGCTTGAGGCGTCTTATGGAAAATGGTTCATCCATTCTGATTTATATTCTTGCATTCACTTGACCCTGCTATTGGATCATGCCGTAGTCAGCCATTGTCTAATTGCAGCTAATTTTGTGTGTATGTAAACCATCAATAAATACAATTTATATCCAAAATCTCATTCTGTACTCTAATGATAGACATTCAAAGTCAAAAAAATGGTTTCACTGTATATTACATGAACACGTTCGATATTTTAGTAGCTCTGAAATAAAGAGCAGCTTTGAATAACTTTCTGATAAAGACATTTAATAAAAAGGTTAAGCATGAAAAAGTATGGATTACCTCTGTTGACATTGTTTACATGGATGATTGAAAATTTCTATTAAAAAAACAAATGTTCTGTAATTTAAAAGAGTTCAACCATTGAAATAGTAAAATTTGCCGTGCGGCTCCAGACACATTTTCTTGGTGGGCAAAATGGCTCAGGGGATAAGAACGGTTGCTGACCCCTAGATGAGATGGACACATTTAATACAATGAAAATACTGGGTTCAGGATGTCAGTGAACGTTTCATGAGCTTTTATGCCCGGAAGCAGAGGTGGAGCATGTACAGAGGTTTTAACGGTATTGATTCTTGTCGTAGGCTCCGCCCACAGTATCCTGTTCTTGTTATAGAACAAACACGCATGTGTTAGGTGTTTGTTTTGCTCCTGGTATGTGCTCCCCGGTTTGTTTCCCTCCTGTTGGTGTTGTAGGCCATGTGGTGGGTTGTCAGTAAGGTCACACCCAGAATTCCGCCCACTGCCACGCCCCCTCCTTAGGCCCAGCTGTGGTGTGTTTAAGGTGATCACCAGGCAGCTGATATAAGGACCATTGCCTTCCCCGGTAGATTGTCAGGTCGTTAAGGTATCCTAGCTGTTCTTGCGTCTGGAGAATAGGAGCATGGTCATGAGGTCGGTCGAGTTGCTCTCCCGATACTGGAACTGAAGAGAAGGACGTCAGGTGGAAAGGATCCCCTGTTGTCTGATGGACATTAAGACGTAGTCAGTTTTGTTTGTTTATGTTTTTGTGGCATTTTAAAATAAAGTCTGCTCTTTTTTGGGAAGTTGCTGTGCAAGTGTGCGTTTGGGTCCTCTACACCACACCCCACCTTAACAGCATGACCATTAACATGCACTGTGATTGGTCAGTGAAGCTCGCGGCCCACCTAGATTATAGAATCTCAGGATTTACTGATGACCCCTTTCCCACTGATGACCCCTTTCCAAAGCAAGCTTCTGCAAACCAAAGTTATTGGATGGGAACTTCATTTTATGAGAGTGCCATGCTGGCTTGTCCAACATGCTAAAGAATCTAATGGTAATCTGTCGCATTGGTTCCTAACCCCAAGTTCAGTCTGACGGTCTACATCACCCTACAGCTCCAGAGGTCATTCTCAAGGGTCATGAAAAAGGTATCATAGTAGCAAAGAAGTGAATGAAACCAATTCATCTGGTTTGTGCTCTTGTAAGATTTAGTCAAAATGTTTGTATCTCATTGGCATTTGGACCCCAGCTTTTGGCCAACACTACATCTTCTCATCTTGGCCCTTTGACCTCTTCTGTACCACTCAATGAAGGATTTAAGTGACAAATCTATCAACAAAATAAGTATGTTTGGTTCTAAAATGACACAAATATAACAAGTAAATACATGATGTATACAACTATACTGCAAATAAACCATGCACATTGAATATCAGAGGAAATAAACACATCTTACTCATTTAAGGAAGATTGGTGTCCTCTTGGATTTTTGAGTTGAGGACTGTTGAGCCCTCTTGACTGTTATTCAAGATCCTCAGACGTCCAATAGTCTCTCATGACTGTAATAAGTAGCGTTGGTGTTTTTATTGTCTGTCAATATATTTCTTCCGGATTTATTTCATTATTTAATCTCCTTATTTCCAGCTCACTCTGGTTGGGACATCTTGTGGAAGACTTACGAGAAGGAGCTCGCAAACGATGAAATGAAAGAGTGCCGCTCATCAGCCGAGGTCATTGCCTATCTGAAGAGCCAGGGTCTGAAATATGAGGAGCACGACATCCCCAACTCCTTCGACATCACGGAGTGCTTCGACCCAAGCAGCAAGACCAGAGAGAGTCTCCTGGATTTCTTTACAATGAAAACAAACTTCCACCAGTCCTTCACCCCGGAGATCAGAGCAGGAATTCTAGACCTGCTCAGAAGCAAGTGCAGCACTGAAAAAGATGGCAAAGTTATCTTCAACAATAATGTAAACTGCATACTCGTTTATGCTTGAAGTGTCTTATAGAAAATGATTCATGCATTCTAATTTGAATTCTTGCATTCATTTGACCCTGCTATTGGATCATGCAGTAGTCAAGTCATTTTAGCTATCTACTTCATTTTGTCTGTATGTAAACCAACATTATCAATAAATACAATTTCTGTCCAAAATCTCTTTCTCTATTCCTATGACAGACATTCAACAGAGTGAATGTGATGACAGCCCCAAGACAACTGCCTTTGTCAAATATAATTGGTACAGAGATTGAACGGTTGAAAGTTTTTTTCACATTGATATGTTTGCTATTGTATTTTAGAAGTTCTGCAGAAAAGAGCAGCTTTGACTGACTTCTAATATAAAATAATAATAATATAACTATTTATTTAGCACCTTCAAAAACAAAGTTTACAAAGTGCTCTACAGATAAGCAAAGTACAGACATAAGTTAAATAGTGCCAAACAAAAAGGACCAAACCATAAAAACAATTAAAACCAAACAAATAGCCAAAAAGAACAGTAGAAAACAAACAAATATATAAAATATACAAACAAAACCATGGGCACAAAATAACTGCATAATAGATCATAAAAGGACAGCATCACTTTAAAGCAATTCTATAAAATGGGTTTTAAGAAGTGATTTAAAAGAAGTTATTGATTCTCCCAGCCTTATCTCCTCCGGTACGTTGTTTCAAAGTTGAGGCCTGTGATGACAAAAGCACGGTCACCCTTTGATTTAAGCCTCAGCTTGTGTCATGGAAGACCAGTGGTTACCTATGGCGACCGAAAAGGTTCTTTCTGAAAGGTATGAGTAGAACCAGCTGAGTGCAGCGTCCTTCATGCCAACCCAGGTTTTTAAGGCGATCAATTAAAATGGCATGAGCTCCCCCTGTCGACTTTAAGAATTGGGGTGTTAGTTACCTTGTGGAGGACAGTTTCTGTCCTGTGTCGTGGTCTAAAACCTGACAGACATTTTTCCAAATATGTAATGACATTTAATGATAAGCAAGGAAAAGGACCTCTGACACATTGTGTCAAAGGGTTGAATATGAAATGTAAAAGAACACTGCAATTCATGATTAATAATTATGTGATCTTTGGTTCTATTTCCATAGGTACATAGATAGATAGATAAATTATTAAAATTAAAATTAAAAATTACTTTATTGATCCCCAAAGGGAAATTCAAGGTCCAAGTAGCTTGACACATCACACAACGTAATATATACATACACACACTATTACAAAAGAGTTACAAAAGATTGTCCAAGAGAAAAATTACTAAAAAAAAAAAAAAAAATGGATGGAGGGAGGGGGCGTGTTGTGCAGAGGGCTAACATAGCCAGTAGCCAGTAGGGGGGAGTGTTGTGCAGGCTAACATAGCCAGTAGCCAGTAGGGGGGAGTGTTGTGCAGGGGGCTAACATAGCCAGTAGCCATTAGGGGGGAGTGTTGTGCAGGGGGCTAACATAGCCAGTAGCCAGTAGGGGGGAGTGTTGCGCAGGGGGCTAACATAGCCAGTAGCCATTAGGGGGGAGTGTTGTGCAGGCTAACATAGCCAGTAGCCAGTAGGGGGGAGTGTTGTGCAGGCTAACATAGCCAGTAGCCAGTAGGGGGGAGTGTTGTGCAGGCTAACATAGCCAGTCGCTAGTAGGGGGGAGTGTTGTGCAGGGGGCTAACATAGCCAGTAGCCAGTAGGGGAGAGTGTTGTGCAGGGGGCTAACATAGCCAGTAGCCAGTAGGGGCGTTGTGCAGGGGGCTAACATAGCCAGTAGCCAGTAGGGGGGAGTGTTGTGCAGGCTAACATAGCCAGTAGCCAGTAGGGGGGAGTGTTGTGCAGGGGGCTAACATAGCCAGTAGCCAGTAGGGGGGAGTGTTGTGCAGGCTAACATAGCCAGTAGCCAGTAGGGGGGAGTGTTGTGCAGGGGGCTAACATAGCCAGTAGCCAGTAGGGGGGAGTGTTGTGCAGGCTAACATAGCCAGTAGCCAGTAGGGGGGAGTGTTGTGCAGGCTAACATAGCCAGTAGCCAGTAGGGGGGAGTGTTGTGCAGGGGGCTAACATAGCCAGTAGCCAGTAGGGGCGTTGTGCAGGGGGCTAACATAGCCAGTAGCCAGTAGGGGGGAGTGTTGTGCAGGGGGCTAACATAGCCAGTAGCCAGTAGGGGGGAGTGTTGTGCAGGGGGCTAACATAGCCAGTAGCCAGTAGGGGGGAGTGTTGTGCAGGGGGCTAACATAGCCAGTAGATAGTGAACCCCGTATATAAGTTGTGAGTGAGTGGGTTGGGGGCTGTGCATATTTGAGAGGGTGGAGACTATGCAGAGAAGTCTAGGTATGACACTAGGTGTCATTGTTAAACAATTTGACAAAAAAAAAACACAAGTAAAATTACTGTTAAACCAACGTTTTTAACATAAAATACATAAAGGTATGGTGGCAAACTGTCCTGGACAAATTGACTGGAAGATAAAGTAGTTTCACTGTTCATGTCCTTGATATTTGCGTCATTATTTCTTTCCATGTCAATTAATTTTTGCCTTTATTTTTCCTTTATTTGGGGTCCCCATAGTGTAGCTTCGATTCAAAATTAAGCATATCAACCAACCAGACAAGTACGTTCTTTATACTAACTGTGATCACAATTTTAAGTAATCATACCTTACTAAACCTTGTCTCTTCAGCTTGACATATGACTCGTACAATGTATTAGTTAGATAAGGAAACACAATGGTCGCTGCTGGCCTCACTATTTGTCTTCAGGCATATCACTTGTGTATAAAGTATTAGCACCATCTTGAGGGAATTATCAGTAACTGTCTTTTAAATACAATGATGTGGAGATCAAAGACAAATAATATATATATATATATATATATATATATATATATATATATATATATATATATATATATATATATATATATATATGTGTGTGTGTGGATCACATCCACTCTGCAGCAATCCCTGCAATTACTTCCAATGCTGCAATATAATCTGTGAAAATTAAACTGAACATGAAAAAAAAAATTGAAAGCTACATGGAAACAAAAATGTAAGTACATTTTTAAAACTGAAAACATATTTTTCAGTCTTTCACCTGATATGACTACACAGATCAAACTCGAGTACCTGCATTAAAGCGGTATGAACTGTGGCCCAGCTCAAGTTGTTTGTTTCATTGCTCTTGACTGCACCACGTACACACGTCATTTTCTCTTTTCTTTGGAAAAGTGGGAGAATTCTAGACCTGTTCACAAGCAAGTACAGCACTGAAAAAGATGGCAAAGTTATCTTCAACAGTAATATAAGCTGCACACTCATTTATGCTTGAGGTGTCTTATGAAAAATGGTTCACGCATTCTGATTTATATTCTTGCATTCACTTTACCCTGCTATTGGATCATGCAGTAGTAGGGTTGGGTACCGAGAACCGGCGCTAACGTGGCACCGGTTCCAAGACGTCCGGTACCTACCCGACCGAAACACGACGCAGATTTCAGTGCTTCCTTTCGGTGCTTGAGCCAATTTCAATACTTTTTTTTAAACTACTGTGTAAAGTTGCACGGTATACCGATACTAAAAAGGTAGTGCGGTACCCGTGCATTAAAAACGATAGAATTTAGCATATTTTTAGTATCGATACTTTATTAAAATAGAGCGCTGTAACTTCTCAGCTTGCTCTCATGTTGCTGCATGCAGCAGGGCTCAGAGGGGCGGGGCTACCAGCGCACTCACAAAGTGATCGCTTGGGAGACAACATGAGTGCAGGAGCTTTTGCCGTCCTATGCTTGTTGGAACAAAGCTGCAGTCTAGTAAAGCTCGCCAGTTGATATTAATCAACTGATATTAATCAACTGGCCTGTTGTTCAGTAAAGCAGCAGAGTTTGAAGAATCCAACCGTTTCTGAGTGGAGTTCTGTTGCAAACGTTCCCGATCAGGTCACCTTAAACTGGTCTGTTCTTTTTTTAAATAAATAAATATATATCGTTTATAGTTTGGAGTTAAAAAGTTTAAAGTTGTAGTTTGAAGTGTTTTGTATGTATGTATATTCATAGTGTACTATAAACAGTTAATATATTGTTCAATTTGAAGAAAAAATGGCCTTGGCAATAAAAAAGTATCAGTTCAGGCACCGATATCCTTTTAGCACCGGTATCAGAAAAAAAAAACCCAATACCCATCCCTGTGCAGTAGTCAGTCAGTGTCTATTTTCACCTAATTATGTCTGTATTCAAACCAACATTATCAATAAATACAATTTCTATCCAAAATATCATTCTGTACTCCAATGACTGACATTCAACACGTTAAAAAAATGGTTTCACTTTATATTACATTAACATGTTCAATGTTTAGTAGCTCTGAAATAAAGAGCAGCTTTGAATAACTTTCTGATAAAGACATTTAATACAAGGTTAAGCATGAAAAAGTATGGATTACCTCTGACACATTGCTTACATGAATGGATTAAACATTTCTATGAAAAAAGCAAATTTTCTGTATTTTAAAAGAGTTCAACCATTCAAATTGAAAAAAATTTGTGCGGCTCCAGACACATTTTCTTGGTGGAAAAAGGGGCAAAATGGCTCATCGGTTAAGAGAGGTTGCTGACGCGTGGATCAGATGGACACATGGAATACAATGATACTGCTATTATAACACTCCAAGATAGGTATATTTTTCGAGATGAATATGCTTACTGGCAGAATTGAAAGACCACACAATAAAGAAACTGGAATCAGACGGTAGAATTTGTATGAGCTCTACTGTAGAAATGAACAGAACATACTGTAACGAACAAGAAGAAGTTGTTCTAGATAAGAAGACTGGTTTTATTGTAAATACTGGGTTCAGGATGTCAGTGAAGGTCTCATGAGCTTCTATGCCCAGAAGCAGAGGTGGAGCACGTAAAGAGGGTTTAAGGGTGTAGACTCTTGTCGTTGGCTCCGGTCACAGTATCCTGTTCTTGTTATAGAACAAACATCACATTAAGCAAGCTAACGTCTCGGACAGGAAGAAGTCGTTCTTAATAAGAAGAGCGGTTGTATTGTAAATGCTGGGTTCAGGATGTCAGTTTTTACAGTTTACTAATTGTTAATTTGTGTGCTTGTTTTATTTTAAAGGGAAATATTGTTTGTTTTATAAATTTAAAAAAAAATGATTTTTTTTATTTTTTCTTCTCCTCAAATCTGACTAAATGTTACAAATGTGAGCTCTCGCCTGACTTTTTTCTGTACTAAATCCTCTCTAACTTTGTTCTAGTTCACTTTATCAAAGTAAAACAATGCAAAAATTATGTTGAAACTTTGGAGGTAGGATTTGGGAAAATTTAAAAGCTTACGAACGCATTATTTTCGGTAAAAATCATGCTAAAAGTGCTTTTTTTCTAGGCGGACTTGAAACTTTACATTCCTTTCTGTGTGTCATCTTCATTTACTCTTAACCAGTAACACTTAGACTGATATTTACACATCTGAGCAAAACTTAACATTATACTTGTTTTTTAACTCCAAGATTATTCAAATGGCTCTAGTGGTTGCAGAGACACACCCATTTTAGTTTGTATGTCATTTTCAAGCAGAAACCTAAAAAGAGGCCCGTGGCTTAAAAGGTTAGTCTAATGTGGTTCTATACCCGGGAGCAGAGGTGAAGCACGTAAAGAGGTTTTAACGGTATTGATTCTTGTCGTAGGCTCCGCCCACAGTATCCTGTTCTTGTTATAGAACAAACAACACAATCAACAAGCTAACATCTCGGACAACAAGAAGTTGTTATAGATAAGAAGACTGGTTGTATTGTAAATACTGGGTTCCGGATGTCAGTGAAGGTCTTAAAAGCTTCTATGCCTGTGATAATATAAATCAAAAATTTCTGTAGATGCTTTTCATATTCATGTTTAGTGAAGTTCAGGTTAGGTTAGCGAGGTCAGTACAACACAGCTATGCAGCTGTAGTTGAAATGTCTAGAAATGTCTGGTTCTCAAGGGAACTTCAGTCACACAAAATTCTCACATTCTCACATCTCGTAGTTTACCGACCCGGGGTTGCTACAATATGATGGGGTGTGAACATCAGTGAGATCAGTAGTGTTGCATGCTGGGGTTGTAATTGTGTGTGTATTTGGAGGTTTCAACGTTTCAAAAACATAAAAACGGCTCAAAAACGCCTTTGTCTGCAAGCGAGTGACGCAAGTGTTGAGTAGGCTCAACCAAAAAGGTCACAATAACGGTTCCACACCACTCTCTCCTCCCAGAAGATCTACTATGTGGAGGATAATGTATGGATAATCTCTAAAATGCTTGAAAATAAGATAATCCTTTATTAGTCCCTCAATGGGGATATTACAGGATTACAGCAGCACTGCTCACAAGTAAATGAAGATACAAAATCAAGCAATATAAATAAACAGTAAAACAATAAAACAAAATGAAACACTAAGAGGAAAATTAAATATCCAGATAGAATACATATAAGAATGTGTATAAAAGTACTTAAGCATAATGGATATTGCACATATTACAACAGGTGATGAATTAAAAGTGTTCACAAGTGTTTAGAAGTGTTCAAGTGATGTGTGGCCGACTGGGGGCTCAGCTTATTGTGCAGCCTGACAGCAGTGGGGAGAAAGGACTTGTGCTACCTCTCCCTCAGACACCGGGGATGAATCAACCCCCTTTTGTAAACTTCTCACTATAACGCCGATTTTGAAATAGCCACTGGAAAAACCCCGAAAATAGGAATCTTACAGTATGGCTGCAGCTGGCTCAGGTGTGCAGACAAAATTCATCTTTCAAGAGTTACGTAACAGAACGTCATGTGAGTTTGTACAAGCCAGCCAGTGGGAGGGGCCTTGCTCTCTGCAACTGCATAAAAGTGGGAACTCTTTGTACGTACTCTCCACATCTTGAAGGTAATTGGTAAATACTTGAAACATATGTTAAAGATATATTTATTGTGTTTGCATGCATAAATCATTGCTATGAATTTCTAACCGCTTTGTGTAACGCATTGCAGGAAGCAGTCATGGCTGAGGAAGTAAAGACCACTTGTTTTGAAGGCAATGGGGTGAAACGCTTTCAGGTCTTCTTACAACTCTCGGAAGAACATAAGGTCCTTCTCCCATGTCTTCTTCACAACATCCTGCCAGAAGAATTTAAAAGGTAAGTTATAAAAGGAAAGGCTCTGGTCATTAACAATCTGCAACTACAATAGAAATATGGAAATGTCATCGTCACTGCTCTTCCTCTGTCTGCACATCAGTAAAGCAATAGTAAAAATCATTAAAAAAAAATAGAATGCGTACTTTCCTGCTGTAAAAGTATAAATGTAATATTTTTACACTGTGGATTTATTGTAACATTGGCCGTAACAACTCACAGACATTGGTTTTAACTAATGGTCAACAAGGTCCAGTTTGAGAAAATGTCCTCATGCAAAGATCCTGTACGTCACAAAAATGCCCAACTTGCGCTATGATTTAGTCCCATGAGTATTGAAGTATCCAGCACTTCTTTTAACATCTTTTCTTCTTTTAACATCTATTCCTTCATTTTGGATGTGAGTCGATACTTTTGCTCAAAAGAGTTGTGCTTTGTCTCGCAGCAAAGCTTCACATTGCGCTTTTAATAAGTCTCTGAACACATGAGACATACAAGTTTTGAACTGCCTCTAAGAAGAATGAACGTAGAAGAGTTTGGTTAAAGACTGTGGTTAAAGTGTCAGGTAAAGAGTCTCGTTAAAGATTCTGGTTTCTGGTCCACGTTTCTCTTTTTGGAGAACGCCATGTGAAATAACTTCTCTCACTCGCAGACTTACCGACTTTTCATCCTCTCGTGCAGTGTTTCCCGTCACGTCTCGCACACAAGTGAGCACAGAGTGGACAGAGAGAGAGAGACAGAGCGGCAAAAAATATGCTGCGTGCTTTGCACAAAGAGATTTGCTGCTTTAAGCTATTGCTAATTTAAGCTATCAGTGATCACCTTGCAGTTAATGCAATGCAACAGGCTGCAGCCTGTGGACCTCAATAAATGGATGTGTATATGTACACACTGCCATACTATGTTTGCATCTTAGAAGACTGTAAATAACAGTTTTGTTTTCTCGTTTTTGGACGAGGAAACCATGGTTTTTTCATTTTTTTCAAAGACACTATTATCGTTTTAGATTATGTGTTTTCTGTGTAAGAGAATGGAAAGTGAAGTCAACATCATAACTAAACACATTATATACTGTATAGTTTATTTATTATGTATTGGTAGTTATTGTACTTATTCATTTATTCATTCATGTTTGCCCTTCAATTTTAAGTAACAATTCTATAATTTTACTTTTCCACCTCTCATATGTTGCAGAATCGGATTAGACAAAAGCAGCCTGGATGTTCTTGGTGTTGGAAGTGGTGGAGGTATGTGACGAGATACAGCAACTGGTAACTGTTGCTTGGACACATGTTGTGGTTTGTAGAAGTCACTTTGGCTCGGTTACAAACTGTTGTGTGCCGTGGCAAAGCTCCACGAGTGTAAGGGATTGCATTATCGTGTGGTTTATGTTCTCCAAGAAGTAGCTCAGTGGAAAATGCACTCTACCTTGATTTTGATAATAATGATGCCATCGAAATTGATTTGATTTCACTCTCTCACTCACACACACACACACACACACACACACACACACACACACACACACACACACACACAACCTAATATATATTTGACAAGTCCACCTGAAATTCATTCACAACATTTTAGGAATGTTTGCAATATTCCAAACAAATACATTTTGGTGCATGAGGTTTTCACAATGCAGCAGCATTACACTGAAGCAATAGGTCATTAAAGTCTAAAGATGTCCTGGTTCCTTCCAGGTGAGATGGATGTGCAGATACTCACTCTGCTGCAGTCTACATTCCCTGCTGTCCCGATCACTACTGACATTGTGGAGGGCAGTGCTGAGCTCACAGATAACTTCAAAGGTAATAAACAGAGTGATTTTTTTTTCTAATTTTTTGACTTGTATTTGTGCCTCTTGTGTCTTTGTCGTTTTCATCTTATCATAATCTGCTTCTCGGTTGTAGCTATTGTCATCTGTCATATCACATACACGTATACACTGTATATGTTATGTTTCTTTATTGCATTGTCTGAATCATCTGTTTTTTATGTACAACTTCTAGCTTTGATTGCAAAGACCACCAACCTTCAGAAGATCCCATTTGCTTGGCATTTGATGACCAGTCAGAACTATGAAAAACAATCCAAAGCGAAGGGAGATATGAAGAAATTTGACTTCATACACATGATTCAGGTATTATGACCTCACATTTTTTTTTCTCTTCAGTTTAACAATGATGTAATGATGAATGTGTCTCACTGTATGCCATGAAATATTTGAATCATTCCCTAAATCCTCTGCTGATGCTAGAGGAGAAAATTAACAGAAGTGTGTAACGATAAATGTTATAAATATTCACATTATGTTGTTTCCACTGACAAGCGTCCCAGACAGAACTATGTTGTTTAGAAACGCTTAAAGTACAATCCAAAACATCAAATTACAGGTTGTTTACAACTCTCTCCTTAACAGATGATCTACTTTGTGGATGACTTCGGCGATACCATCAAGTTCTACCACAGCCTCCTGAAGAACAATGGCATGCTGATGATTGTCATTGACTCAAGTCAGTAGAACTAAGTTTTTCAGACTGCATTTCCCACATTTCTTTATCCTAACCTGTTTCTTATCAATGTGCACAAACATAAAACAGAACTTCAAATAAGTGTCATGGAAAAGTGACAAGTGTACAAGGGATGTGCAGGGGAGTGACCAGTAGGAAATTGTCATGGGAATGACAATCCGTCTGTTAATGAGCCCAACTGCCGATGGGGAAAAAAATGTCGTGGCGTGATGTCTTGATCCTGATGGACTGCAGCCTCCTGCCAGATGGAAGGGACACAAACAGTTTGTGTTCATGGTGATAGGGATTGGCTACAATCTTTGTTACTCGCTTCAGGGTCCTTGAAGCACAAGCCCTGGAGGGAAAGCAGATTGCAGACAATCACTCTCTCAACAGAGAGGATGATGTTTTGCGGCCTGCCCTTGTCCTTGGCAGTGGCTGCAGTGTACCAGGCAATGATGGAGAAGCAAAGGATGGACTCAATGATGGCTGTGTAAAGGTGCACCATCATTGCCTTAGTTCATAGCAATAAATACTGGTTCCCAGTGGAAGCCGGAGTTGTAGAAAAAGGCACATTGGTGTTCAGTCTGGCATATTCAACTTATTCGAAAACGTTGATGATTAAAGATGGTACATGGAGCAGAGAAATGCAAGCAGAGACTATATCTCACAGACGTATTCATCAAACAAATGTATTGAGTTATTGAAGCTGAGGGTGGTGTCATTGAAGCTGAGGGTGGTGTCATTCGCAAACTTCAGGAGCTTTCAGGAGCTTCAGGAGCTTGGTGACTGAAGGGGCAGCTGTTGGTGTACAGGGAGAAGAGAAAAGGGGGAAAGAACACAGCCTTGGGGGGAAATTGGTGCTGATGGACCGAAAGGGTGAGACATGCTTCTGGAGGATGAAGTGGAGGGCCATGTTGACAGCATCTGCAGGGGGTCCAGGAGTGGGTCAGTGAGGGTTTCGAGGTGGGACAGGACTAGGCGTTCAAAGGACTCCATGACCTCATAGGTCAGGGCAGCGGGCCTGTCGTCATTGAGTCCTGTGATAGGTTATTGGAGGCCTTGAAACAGGCTGGTACTTAGCATGTCTTAAGGGAGGTGTTGAAGATGTCTGTGAACACCAGAGCTGACCAGCACAATGCTTCAGAGTGGAGGGAGAGACAGAGTCCAGGCCGGCTGCTTTGGGGGGGGTTCAGTTTTTAAAAAAAGCTTGTTGATGTCTCTCTCCAGAATAGAGGGAACTGTCACTGGGGAAGGGGTTGGGAAGCTGGGACGGGTGGGATAGAGACATGACCCTGCCAGGCAGAGGTCATTCATAAAGTAGGGGGTTTTAGGCTTGTTGTTTGTGATCTGTCTGAGGCTTCTCCAGACAGAAGCAGAGTCACTTGCTTCCTGTTTGTTCAAGGCCTTGTCCGCCGACGACCAATAGTCTCTCATGACTGTAATAAGTAGCATTGCTGTTTTATTGTCTGTCAATATATTTTTTCCGGATTTATTTCATTATTTATTCTCCTAATATACAGCTCACTCTGGTTGGGACATCTTGTGGAAGACTTACAAGAAGGAGCTCGCTGTCGATGCCATCACAGAGTGGCGCGCATCAGCCGAGGTCATTGCTTGCCTGAAGAGCCAGGGTCTGAAATATGAGGAGCACGTCATTCCCAACCCTTTCGACATCACGGAGTGCTTCGATCCAAGCAGCAAGACCGGAGGACTTCTCCTGGATTTCTTTACACTGAAAGCAAACTTCCACCAGTCCTTCACCCCGGAGATCAGAGCAGGAATTCTAGACCTGCTCAGAAGCAAGTGCAGCACTGAAAAAGATGGCAAAGTTATCTTCAACAATAATTTAAGCTGCATACTCGTTTACGCTTGAAGTGTCTTATAGAAAATGATTCATGCATTCTAATTTGAATTCTTGCATTCATTTGACCCTGCTATTGGATCATGCAGTAGTCAAGTCATTTTAGCTATCTACTTCATTTTGTCTGTATGTAAACCAACATTATCAATAAATACAATTTCTGTCCAAAATCTCTTTCTCTATTCCTATGACAGACATTCAACAGAGTGAATGTGATGACAGCCCCAAGACAACTGCCTTTGTCAAATATAATTGGTACAGAGATTGAACGGTTGAAAGTTTTTTTCACATTGATATGTTTGCTATTGTATTTTAGAAGTTCTGCAGAAAAGAGCAGCTTTGACTGACTTCTAATATAAAATAATAATATAACTATTTATTTAGCACCTTCAAAAACAAAGTTTACAAAGTGCTCTACAGATAAGCAAAGTACAGACATAAGTTAAATAGTGCCAAACAAAAAGGACCAAACCATAAAAACAATTAAAACCAAACAAATAGCCAAAAAGAACAGTAGAAAACAAACAAATATATAAAATATACAAACAAAACCATGGGCACAAAATAACTGCATAATAGATCATAAAAGGACAGCATCACTTTAAAGCAATTCTATAAAATGGGTTTTAAGAAGTGATTTAAAAGAAGTTATTGATTCTCCCAGCCTTATCTCCTCCGGAACGTTGTTTCAAAGTTGAGGCCTGTGATGACAAAAGCACGGTCACCCTTTGATTTAAGCCTCAGCTTGTGTCATGGAAGACCAGTGGTTACCTATGGCGACCGAAAAGGTTCTTTCTGAAAGGTATGAGTAGAACCAGCTGAGTGCAGCGTCCTTCATGCCAACCCAGGTTTTTAAGGCGATCAATTAAAATGGCATGAGCTCCCCCTGTCGACTTTAAGAATTGGGGTGTTAGTTACCTTGTGGAGGACAGTTTCTGTCCTGGGTCGTGGTCTAAAACCTGACAGACATTTTTCCAAATATGTAATGACATTTAATGATAAGCAAGGAAAAGGACCTCTGACACATTGTGTCAAAGGGTTGAATATGAAATGTAAAAGAACACTGCAATTCATGATTAATAATTATGTGATCTTTGGTTCTATTTCCATAGGTAGATAGATAGATAGATAAATAGATAATTACTTTATTGATCCCCAGAAGCAGAGGTGAAGCATGTTAACAGATTTTAACGGTGTTGACTCCGCCCACAGTACCCTGTTCTTGTTATAGAATAAAGAACACAATAAGCAAGCTAACATATTGAACATCAGTGGGATCAGTAGTGTTGCATGCTGGGGTTGTGATTGTGTTTGTATTGTAGCGACCCTGTACAGATGTCTGTTGGGGGGGATGTTCGGGCAGGGGTCTCTCTCTCCGGCCAATCACAGAAAAGCAGCCTCCGTTTGGTGGGGTTGTGGCCTGTGATTGGTGGAGCAGTGGGGGAGGCGGGTGTTTTTAGGGCTAATACGTGTGTTGTGGGTTGCTTTAGGGGTAGTGTTGGGAAAGCTTTGTGAGCTACCGTTAGCAAAGAGCATCATTTCAGTATCAGTTTGTGTGGACCTTGGTACAATAAACCAACAAGTGAATGAGACCAACGTCTGCGAGTCTTCCTGTCGTGGACGTTACAGCATGTAGGGGTGTTTAAGTGCATAAAAACGTTTCAAAAACATAAAAACGACTCAAAAACATCGTTGTCTGCGAGCGAGAAACACAAGTGTTGAGTAGGCTCAACCAAAAAGGTCACAATAACGGTTCCACACCACTCGCTCCTTGCAGAAGATCTACTATGTAGATAATGTAGGGATAATCTCTAAGAATCTTAACAAATAAAAAATTCTTTATTAGTTAATTACAGTACTCCCCTAAAAGCTCAGAACCCTTTAGAATTAGTGGTGGAATTGCGATTACATTCCTGTATTTGACTCGTATTGCTGTATCTCAATTTTTCTGTCCAGTGTTATTGGATGGGAACTTCATTTTTATGAGACAGTGCCATGCTGGTTGATCCAACATGCAAAAGAGGTAATCTGTTGTGTTGTCCCAAGTCCAGCCTGACGGTCTGCATCTCTACAGCTGTCAAACATCACATTAGGCTCCGGTCACAGTATCCTGTTCTTGTTTTAGAACAAACAACACAATAAGCAAGCTAACGTCTCGGAGAGGAAGAAGTCGTTTGAAATAAGAAGAGCGGTTATATTGTAAATACTGAGTTCAGGACCAGGGTACCCATATATGGTTGTTTTGACTTATTTTTGCAAATAAAACATATACATCACAATACAATATATTGATGTTATACACCAAATTAAACATCAAAGCCTTTGCTACAAGAATCAGTCAGCCATTTAAAAAAAAACTCAAACAGAAAGAAAGATAATCATAAAAGTATGAAACAAAAAAAACAAACCCAATTCAGCCCAAAATCAGCATGTTTCCAGAACCAGCAACCCTTAGCTTGGTGCTATCAGAAAAATCCTAATGTTGCAATTCCACACAGATTCCAGACATGCCTTCAAAATCCTTCCACCTCAAAGAACCAAGGAGATATGAGCAAAAGAACACAGAAAAATGAATTGCTTTATTTGCAGTATAAGCAAATACTGCTTACCTTTTTTTTTTTTTTTTTTTTTTACAGTTTACTAATTGTTAATTTGTGTGCTTGTTTTATTTTAAAGGGAAATATTGGTTGTTTTATAAATTTAAAAAAATTTAAAAAAAAAAAGTTTTTTTAAATTTTTTCTTCTCCTCAAATCTGACTAAATGTTACAAATGTGAGCTCTCGCCTGACTTTTTTCTGTACTAAATCCTCTCTAACTTTGTTCTAGTTCACTTTATCAAAGTAAAACAATGCAAAAATTATGTTGAAACTTTGGAGGTAGGATTTGGGAAAATTTATAAGCTTACGAACGCATTATTTTTGGTAAAAATCATGCTAAAAGTGCTTTTTTTCTAGGCGGACCTGAAACTTTACATTCCTTTCTGTGTGTCATCTTCATTTACTCTTAACCAGTAACACTTAGACTGATATTTACACATCTGAGCAAAACTTAACATTATACTTGTTTTTTAACTCCAAGATTATTCAAATGGCTCTAGTGGTTGCAGAGACACACCCATTTTAGTTTGTATGTCATTTTCAAGCAGAAACCTAAAAAGAGGCCCGTGGCTTAAAAGGTTAGTCTAATGTGGTTCTATACCCGGGAGCAGAGGTGAAGCACGTAAAGAGGTTTTAACGGTATTGATTCTTGTCGTAGGCTCCGCCCACAGTATCCTGTTCTTGTTATAGAACAAACAACACAATCAACAAGCTAACATCTCGGACAACAAGAAGTTGTTATAGATAAGAAGACTGGTTGTATTGTAAATACTGGGTTCCGGATGTCAGTGAAGGTCTTAAAAGCTTCTATGCCTGTGATAATATAAATCAAAAATTTCTGTAGATGCTTTTCATATTCATGTTTAGTGAAGTTCAGGTTAGGTTAGCGAGGTCAGTACAACACAGCTATGCAGCTGTAGTTGAAATGTCTAGAAATGTCTGGTTCTCAAGGGAACTTCAGTCACACAAAATTCTCACATTCTCACATCTCGTAGTTTACCGACCCGGGGTTGCTACAATATGATGGGGTGTGAACATCAGTGAGATCAGTAGTGTTGCATGCTGGGGTTGTAATTGTGTGTGTATTTGGAGGTTTCAACGTTTCAAAAACATAAAAACGGCTCAAAAACGCCTTTGTCTGCAAGCGAGTGACGCAAGTGTTGAGTAGGCTCAACCAAAAAGGTCACAATAACGGTTCCACACCACTCTCTCCTCCCAGAAGATCTACTATGTGGAGGATAATGTATGGATAATCTCTAAAATGCTTGAAAATAAGATAATCCTTTATTAGTCCCTCAATGGGGATATTACAGGATTACAGCAGCACTGCTCACAAGTAAATGAAGATACAAAATCAAGCAATATAAATAAACAGTAAAACATTAATAAAACAAAATGAAACACTAGGAGGAAAATTAAATATCCAGATAGAATACATATAAGAATGTGTATAAAAGTACTTAAGCATAATGGATATTGCACATATTACAACAGGTGATGAATTAAAAGTGTTCACAAGTGTTTAGAAGTGTTCAAGTGATGTGTGGCCGACTGGGGGCTCAGCTTATTGTGCAGCCTGACAGCAGTGGGGAGAAAGGACTTGTGCTACCTCTCCCTCAGACACCGGGGATGAATCAACCCCCTTTTGTAAACTTCTCACTATAACGCCGATTTTGAAATAGCCACTGGAAAAACCCCGAAAATAGGAATCTTACAGTATGGCTGCAGCTGGCTCAGGTGTGCAGACAAAATTCATCTTTCAAGAGTTACGTAACAGAACGTCATGTGAGTTTGTACAAGCCAGCCAGTGGGAGGGGCCTTGCTCTCTGCAACTGCATAAAAGTGGGAACTCTTTGTACGTACTCTCCACATCTTGAAGGTAATTGGTAAATACTTGAAACATATGTTAAAGATATATTTATTGTGTTTGCATGCATAAATCATTGCTATGAATTTCTAACCGCTTTGTGTAACGCATTGCAGGAAGCAGTCATGGCTGAGGAAGTAAAGACCACTTGTTTTGAAGGCAATGGGGTGAAACGCTTTCAGGTCTTCTTACAACTCTCGGAAGAACATAAGGTCCTTCTCCCATGTCTTCTTCACAACATCCTGCCAGAAGAATTTAAAAGGTAAGTTATAAAAGGAAAGGCTCTGGTCATTAACAATCTGCAACTACAATAGAAATATGGAAATGTCATCGTCACTGCTCTTCCTCTGTCTGCACATCAGTAAAGCAATAGTAAAAATCATTAAAAAAAAATAGAATGCGTACTTTCCTGCTGTAAAAGTATAAATGTAATATTTTTACACTGTGGATTTATTGTAACATTGGCCGTAACAACTCACAGACATTGGTTTTAACTAATGGTCAACAAGGTCCAGTTTGAGAAAATGTCCTCATGCAAAGATCCTGTACGTCACAAAAATGCCCAACTTGCGCTATGATTTAGTCCCATGAGTATTGAAGTATCCAGCACTTCTTTTAACATCTTTTCTTCTTTTAACATCTATTCCTTCATTTTGGATGTGAGTCGATACTTTTGCTCAAAAGAGTTGTGCTTTGTCTCGCAGCAAAGCTTCACATTGCGCTTTTAATAAGTCTCTGAACACATGAGACATACAAGTTTTGAACTGCCTCTAAGAAGAATGAACGTAGAAGAGTTTGGTTAAAGACTGTGGTTAAAGTGTCAGGTAAAGAGTCTCGTTAAAGATTCTGGTTTCTGGTCCACGTTTCTCTTTTTGGAGAACGCCATGTGAAATAACTTCTCTCACTCGCAGACTTACCGACTTTTCATCCTCTCGTGCAGTGTTTCCCGTCACGTCTCGCACACAAGTGAGCACAGAGTGGACAGAGAGAGAGAGACAGAGCGGCAAAAAATATGCTGCGTGCTTTGCACAAAGAGATTTGCTGCTTTAAGCTATTGCTAATTTAAGCTATCAGTGATCACCTTGCAGTTAATGCAATGCAACAGGCTGCAGCCTGTGGACCTCAATAAATGGATGTGTATATGTACACACTGCCATACTATGTTTGCATCTTAGAAGACTGTAAATAACAGTTTTGTTTTCTCGTTTTTGGACGAGGAAACCATGGTTTTTTCATTTTTTTCAAAGACACTATTATCGTTTTAGATTATGTGTTTTCTGTGTAAGAGAATGGAAAGTGAAGTCAACATCATAACTAAACACATTATATACTGTATAGTTTATTTATTATGTATTGGTAGTTATTGTACTTATTCATTTATTCATTCATGTTTGCCCTTCAATTTTAAGTAACAATTCTATAATTTTACTTTTCCACCTCTCATATGTTGCAGAATCGGATTAGACAAAAGCAGCCTGGATGTTCTTGGTGTTGGAAGTGGTGGAGGTATGTGACGAGATACAGCAACTGGTAACTGTTGCTTGGACACATGTTGTGGTTTGTAGAAGTCACTTTGGCTCGGTTACAAACTGTTGTGTGCCGTGGCAAAGCTCCACGAGTGTAAGGGATTGCATTATCGTGTGGTTTATGTTCTCCAAGAAGTAGCTCAGTGGAAAATGCACTCTACCTTGATTTTGATAATAATGATGCCATCGAAATTGATTTGATTTCACTCTCTCACTCACACACACACACACACACACACACACACACACACACACACACACACACACACACACAACCTAATATATATTTGACAAGTCCACCTGAAATTCATTCACAACATTTTAGGAATGTTTGCAATATTCCAAACAAATACATTTTGGTGCATGAGGTTTTCACAATGCAGCAGCATTACACTGAAGCAATAGGTCATTAAAGTCTAAAGATGTCCTGGTTCCTTCCAGGTGAGATGGATGTGCAGATACTCACTCTGCTGCAGTCTACATTCCCTGCTGTCCCGATCACTACTGACATTGTGGAGGGCAGTGCTGAGCTCACAGATAACTTCAAAGGTAATAAACAGAGTGATTTTTTTTTCTAATTTTTTGACTTGTATTTGTGCCTCTTGTGTCTTTGTCGTTTTCATCTTATCATAATCTGCTTCTCGGTTGTAGCTATTGTCATCTGTCATATCACATACACGTATACACTGTATATGTTATGTTTCTTTATTGCATTGTCTGAATCATCTGTTTTTTATGTACAACTTCTAGCTTTGATTGCAAAGACCACCAACCTTCAGAAGATCCCATTTGCTTGGCATTTGATGACCAGTCAGAACTATGAAAAACAATCCAAAGCGAAGGGAGATATGAAGAAATTTGACTTCATACACATGATTCAGGTATTATGACCTCACATTTTTTTTTCTCTTCAGTTTAACAATGATGTAATGATGAATGTGTCTCACTGTATGCCATGAAATATTTGAATCATTCCCTAAATCCTCTGCTGATGCTAGAGGAGAAAATTAACAGAAGTGTGTAACGATAAATGTTATAAATATTCACATTATGTTGTTTCCACTGACAAGCGTCCCAGACAGAACTATGTTGTTTAGAAACGCTTAAAGTACAATCCAAAACATCAAATTACAGGTTGTTTACAACTCTCTCCTTAACAGATGATCTACTTTGTGGATGACTTCGGCGATACCATCAAGTTCTACCACAGCCTCCTGAAGAACAATGGCATGCTGATGATTGTCATTGACTCAAGTCAGTAGAACTAAGTTTTTCAGACTGCATTTCCCACATTTCTTTATCCTAACCTGTTTCTTATCAATGTGCACAAACATAAAACAGAACTTCAAATAAGTGTCATGGAAAAGTGACAAGTGTACAAGGGATGTGCAGGGGAGTGACCAGTAGGAAATTGTCATGGGAATGACAATCCGTCTGTTAATGAGCCCAACTGCCGATGGGGAAAAAAATGTCGTGGCGTGATGTCTTGATCCTGATGGACTGCAGCCTCCTGCCAGATGGAAGGGACACAAACAGTTTGTGTTCATGGTGATAGGGATTGGCTACAATCTTTGTTACTCGCTTCAGGGTCCTTGAAGCACAAGCCCTGGAGGGAAAGCAGATTGCAGACAATCACTCTCTCAACAGAGAGGATGATGTTTTGCGGCCTGCCCTTGTCCTTGGCAGTGGCTGCAGTGTACCAGGCAATGATGGAGAAGCAAAGGATGGACTCAATGATGGCTGTGTAAAGGTGCACCATCATTGCCTTAGTTCATAGCAATAAATACTGGTTCCCAGTGGAAGCCGGAGTTGTAGAAAAAGGCACATTGGTGTTCAGTCTGGCATATTCAACTTATTCGAAAACGTTGATGATTAAAGATGGTACATGGAGCAGAGAAATGCAAGCAGAGACTATATCTCACAGACGTATTCATCAAACAAATGTATTGAGTTATTGAAGCTGAGGGTGGTGTCATTGAAGCTGAGGGTGGTGTCATTCGCAAACTTCAGGAGCTTTCAGGAGCTTCAGGAGCTTGGTGACTGAAGGGGCAGCTGTTGGTGTACAGGGAGAAGAGAAAAGGGGGAAAGAACACAGCCTTGGGGGGAAATTGGTGCTGATGGACCGAAAGGGTGAGACATGCTTCTGGAGGATGAAGTGGAGGGCCATGTTGACAGCATCTGCAGGGGGTCCAGGAGTGGGTCAGTGAGGGTTTCGAGGTGGGACAGGACTAGGCGTTCAAAGGACTCCATGACCTCATAGGTCAGGGCAGCGGGCCTGTCGTCATTGAGTCCTGTGATAGGTTATTGGAGGCCTTGAAACAGGCTGGTACTTAGCATGTCTTAAGGGAGGTGTTGAAGATGTCTGTGAACACCAGAGCTGACCAGCACAATGCTTCAGAGTGGAGGGAGAGACAGAGTCCAGGCCGGCTGCTTTGGGGGGGGTTCAGTTTTTAAAAAAAGCTTGTTGATGTCTCTCTCCAGAATAGAGGGAACTGTCACTGGGGAAGGGGTTGGGAAGCTGGGACGGGTGGGATAGAGACATGACCCTGCCAGGCAGAGGTCATTCATAAAGTAGGGGGTTTTAGGCTTGTTGTTTGTGATCTGTCTGAGGCTTCTCCAGACAGAAGCAGAGTCACTTGCTTCCTGTTTGTTCAAGGCCTTGTCCGCCGACGACCAATAGTCTCTCATGACTGTAATAAGTAGCATTGCTGTTTTATTGTCTGTCAATATATTTTTTCCGGATTTATTTCATTATTTATTCTCCTAATATACAGCTCACTCTGGTTGGGACATCTTGTGGAAGACTTACAAGAAGGAGCTCGCTGTCGATGCCATCACAGAGTGGCGCGCATCAGCCGAGGTCATTGCTTGCCTGAAGAGCCAGGGTCTGAAATATGAGGAGCACGTCATTCCCAACCCTTTCGACATCACGGAGTGCTTCGATCCAAGCAGCAAGACCGGAGGACTTCTCCTGGATTTCTTTACACTGAAAGCAAACTTCCACCAGTCCTTCACCCCGGAGATCAGAGCAGGAATTCTAGACCTGCTCAGAAGCAAGTGCAGCACTGAAAAAGATGGCAAAGTTATCTTCAACAATAATTTAAGCTGCATACTCGTTTACGCTTGAAGTGTCTTATAGAAAATGATTCATGCATTCTAATTTGAATTCTTGCATTCATTTGACCCTGCTATTGGATCATGCAGTAGTCAAGTCATTTTAGCTATCTACTTCATTTTGTCTGTATGTAAACCAACATTATCAATAAATACAATTTCTGTCCAAAATCTCTTTCTCTATTCCTATGACAGACATTCAACAGAGTGAATGTGATGACAGCCCCAAGACAACTGCCTTTGTCAAATATAATTGGTACAGAGATTGAACGGTTGAAAGTTTTTTTCACATTGATATGTTTGCTATTGTATTTTAGAAGTTCTGCAGAAAAGAGCAGCTTTGACTGACTTCTAATATAAAATAATAATATAACTATTTATTTAGCACCTTCAAAAACAAAGTTTACAAAGTGCTCTACAGATAAGCAAAGTACAGACATAAGTTAAATAGTGCCAAACAAAAAGGACCAAACCATAAAAACAATTAAAACCAAACAAATAGCCAAAAAGAACAGTAGAAAACAAACAAATATATAAAATATACAAACAAAACCATGGGCACAAAATAACTGCATAATAGATCATAAAAGGACAGCATCACTTTAAAGCAATTCTATAAAATGGGTTTTAAGAAGTGATTTAAAAGAAGTTATTGATTCTCCCAGCCTTATCTCCTCCGGAACGTTGTTTCAAAGTTGAGGCCTGTGATGACAAAAGCACGGTCACCCTTTGATTTAAGCCTCAGCTTGTGTCATGGAAGACCAGTGGTTACCTATGGCGACCGAAAAGGTTCTTTCTGAAAGGTATGAGTAGAACCAGCTGAGTGCAGCGTCCTTCATGCCAACCCAGGTTTTTAAGGCGATCAATTAAAATGGCATGAGCTCCCCCTGTCGACTTTAAGAATTGGGGTGTTAGTTACCTTGTGGAGGACAGTTTCTGTCCTGGGTCGTGGTCTAAAACCTGACAGACATTTTTCCAAATATGTAATGACATTTAATGATAAGCAAGGAAAAGGACCTCTGACACATTGTGTCAAAGGGTTGAATATGAAATGTAAAAGAACACTGCAATTCATGATTAATAATTATGTGATCTTTGGTTCTATTTCCATAGGTAGATAGATAGATAGATAAATAGATAATTACTTTATTGATCCCCAGAAGCAGAGGTGAAGCATGTTAACAGATTTTAACGGTGTTGACTCCGCCCACAGTACCCTGTTCTTGTTATAGAATAAAGAACACAATAAGCAAGCTAACATATTGAACATCAGTGGGATCAGTAGTGTTGCATGCTGGGGTTGTGATTGTGTTTGTATTGTAGCGACCCTGTACAGATGTCTGTTGGGGGGGATGTTCGGGCAGGGGTCTCTCTCTCCGGCCAATCACAGAAAAGCAGCCTCCGTTTGGTGGGGTTGTGGCCTGTGATTGGTGGAGCAGTGGGGGAGGCGGGTGTTTTTAGGGCTAATACGTGTGTTGTGGGTTGCTTTAGGGGTAGTGTTGGGAAAGCTTTGTGAGCTACCGTTAGCAAAGAGCATCATTTCAGTATCAGTTTGTGTGGACCTTGGTACAATAAACCAACAAGTGAATGAGACCAACGTCTGCGAGTCTTCCTGTCGTGGACGTTACAGCATGTAGGGGTGTTTAAGTGCATAAAAACGTTTCAAAAACATAAAAACGACTCAAAAACATCGTTGTCTGCGAGCGAGAAACACAAGTGTTGAGTAGGCTCAACCAAAAAGGTCACAATAACGGTTCCACACCACTCGCTCCTTGCAGAAGATCTACTATGTAGATAATGTAGGGATAATCTCTAAGAATCTTAACAAATAAAAAATTCTTTATTAGTTAATTACAGTACTCCCCTAAAAGCTCAGAACCCTTTAGAATTAGTGGTGGAATTGCGATTACATTCCTGTATTTGACTCGTATTGCTGTATCTCAATTTTTCTGTCCAGTGTTATTGGATGGGAACTTCATTTTTATGAGACAGTGCCATGCTGGTTGATCCAACATGCAAAAGAGGTAATCTGTTGTGTTGTCCCAAGTCCAGCCTGACGGTCTGCATCTCTACAGCTGTCAAACATCACATTAGGCTCCGGTCACAGTATCCTGTTCTTGTTTTAGAACAAACAACACAATAAGCAAGCTAACGTCTCGGAGAGGAAGAAGTCGTTTGAAATAAGAAGAGCGGTTATATTGTAAATACTGAGTTCAGGACCAGGGTACCCATATATGGTTGTTTTGACTTATTTTTGCAAATAAAACATATACATCACAATACAATATATTGATGTTATACACCAAATTAAACATCAAAGCCTTTGCTACAAGAATCAGTCAGCCATTTAAAAAAAAACTCAAACAGAAAGAAAGATAATCATAAAAGTATGAAACAAAAAAAACAAACCCAATTCAGCCCAAAATCAGCATGTTTCCAGAACCAGCAACCCTTAGCTTGGTGCTATCAGAAAAATCCTAATGTTGCAATTCCACACAGATTCCAGACATGCCTTCAAAATCCTTCCACCTCAAAGAACCAAGGAGATATGAGCAAAAGAACACAGAAAAATGAATTGCTTTATTTGCAGTATAAGCAAATACTGCTTACCTTTTTTTTTTTTTTTTTTTTTACAGTTTACTAATTGTTAATTTGTGTGCTTGTTTTATTTTAAAGGGAAATATTGGTTGTTTTATAAATTTAAAAAAATTTAAAAAAAAAAAGTTTTTTTAAATTTTTTCTTCTCCTCAAATCTGACTAAATGTTACAAATGTGAGCTCTCGCCTGACTTTTTTCTGTACTAAATCCTCTCTAACTTTGTTCTAGTTCACTTTATCAAAGTAAAACAATGCAAAAATTATGTTGAAACTTTGGAGGTAGGATTTGGGAAAATTTATAAGCTTACGAACGCATTATTTTTGGTAAAAATCATGCTAAAAGTGCTTTTTTTCTAGGCGGACCTGAAACTTTACATTCCTTTCTGTGTGTCATCTTCATTTACTCTTAACCAGTAACACTTAGACTGATATTTACACATCTGAGCAAAACTTAACATTATACTTGTTTTTTAACTCCAAGATTATTCAAATGGCTCTAGTGGTTGCAGAGACACACCCATTTTAGTTTGTATGTCATTTTCAAGCAGAAACCTAAAAAGAGGCCCGTGGCTTAAAAGGTTAGTCTAATGTGGTTCTATACCCGGGAGCAGAGGTGAAGCACGTAAAGAGGTTTTAACGGTATTGATTCTTGTCGTAGGCTCCGCCCACAGTATCCTGTTCTTGTTATAGAACAAACAACACAATCAACAAGCTAACATCTCGGACAACAAGAAGTTGTTATAGATAAGAAGACTGGTTGTATTGTAAATACTGGGTTCCGGATGTCAGTGAAGGTCTTAAAAGCTTCTATGCCTGTGATAATATAAATCAAAAATTTCTGTAGATGCTTTTCATATTCATGTTTAGTGAAGTTCAGGTTAGGTTAGCGAGGTCAGTACAACACAGCTATGCAGCTGTAGTTGAAATGTCTAGAAATGTCTGGTTCTCAAGGGAACTTCAGTCACACAAAATTCTCACATTCTCACATCTCGTAGTTTACCGACCCGGGGTTGCTACAATATGATGGGGTGTGAACATCAGTGAGATCAGTAGTGTTGCATGCTGGGGTTGTAATTGTGTGTGTATTTGGAGGTTTCAACGTTTCAAAAACATAAAAACGGCTCAAAAACGCCTTTGTCTGCAAGCGAGTGACGCAAGTGTTGAGTAGGCTCAACCAAAAAGGTCACAATAACGGTTCCACACCACTCTCTCCTCCCAGAAGATCTACTATGTGGAGGATAATGTATGGATAATCTCTAAAATGCTTGAAAATAAGATAATCCTTTATTAGTCCCTCAATGGGGATATTACAGGATTACAGCAGCACTGCTCACAAGTAAATGAAGATACAAAATCAAGCAATATAAATAAACAGTAAAACAATAAAACAAAATGAAACACTAAGAGGAAAATTAAATATCCAGATAGAATACATATAAGAATGTGTATAAAAGTACTTAAGCATAATGGATATTGCACATATTACAACAGGTGATGAATTAAAAGTGTTCACAAGTGTTTAGAAGTGTTCAAGTGATGTGTGGCCGACTGGGGGCTCAGCTTATTGTGCAGCCTGACAGCAGTGGGGAGAAAGGACTTGTGCTACCTCTCCCTCAGACACCGGGGATGAATCAACCCCCTTTTGTAAACTTCTCACTATAACGCCGATTTTGAAATAGCCACTGGAAAAACCCCGAAAATAGGAATCTTACAGTATGGCTGCAGCTGGCTCAGGTGTGCAGACAAAATTCATCTTTCAAGAGTTACGTAACAGAACGTCATGTGAGTTTGTACAAGCCAGCCGGTGGGAGGGGCCTTGCTCTCTGCAACTGCATAAAAGTGGGAACTCTCTGTACGTACTCTCCACATCTTGAAGGTAATTGGTAAATACTTGAAACATATATTAAAGATATATTTATTGTGTTTGCATGCATAAATCATTGCTATGAATTTCTAACCGCTTTGTGTAACGCATTGCAGGAAGCAGTCATGGCTGAGGAAGTAAAGACCACTTGTTTTGAAGGCAATGGGGTGAAACGCTTTCAGGTCTTCTTACAACTCTCGGAAGAACATAAGGTCCTTCTCCCATGTCTTCTTCACAACATCCTGCCAGAAGAATTTAAAAGGTAAGTTATAAAAGGAAAGGCTCTGGTCATTAACAATCTGCAACTACAATAGAAATATGGAAATGTCATCGTCACTGCTCTTCCTCTGTCTGCACATCAGTAAAGCAATAGTAAAAATCATTAAAAAAAAATAGAATGCGTACTTTCCTGCTGTAAAAGTATAAATGTAATATTTTTACACTGTGGATTTATTGTAACATTGGCCGTAACAACTCACAGACATTGGTTTTAACTAATGGTCAACAAGGTCCAGTTTGAGAAAATGTCCTCATGCAAAGATCCTGTACGTCACAAAAATGCCCAACTTGCGCTATGATTTAGTCCCATGAGTATTGAAGTATCCAGCACTTCTTTTAACATCTTTTCTTCTTTTAACATCTATTCCTTCATTTTGGATGTGAGTCGATACTTTTGCTCAAAAGAGTTGTGCTTTGTCTCGCAGCAAAGCTTCACATTGCGCTTTTAATAAGTCTCTGAACACATGAGACATACAAGTTTTGAACTGCCTCTAAGAAGAATGAACGTAGAAGAGTTTGGTTAAAGACTGTGGTTAAAGTGTCAGGTAAAGAGTCTCGTTAAAGATTCTGGTTTCTGGTCCACGTTTCTCTTTTTGGAGAACGCCATGTGAAATAACTTCTCTCACTCGCAGACTTACCGACTTTTCATCCTCTCGTGCAGTGTTTCCCGTCACGTCTCGCACACAAGTGAGCACAGAGTGGACAGAGAGAGAGAGACAGAGCGGCAAAAAATATGCTGCGTGCTTTGCACAAAGAGATTTGCTGCTTTAAGCTATTGCTAATTTAAGCTATCAGTGATCACCTTACAGTTAATGCAATGCAACAGGCTGCAGCCTGTGGACCTCAATAAATGGATGTGTGTATATGTACACACTGCCATACTATGTTTGCATCTTAGAAGACTGTAAATAACAGTTTTGTTTTCTCGTTTTTGGACGAGGAAACCATGGTTTTTCCATTTTTTTCAAAGACACTATTATCGTTTTAGATTATGTGTTTTCTGTGTAAGAGAATGGAAAGTGAAGTCAACATCATAACTAAACACATTATATACTGTATAGTTTATTTATTATGTATTGGTAGTTATTGTACTTATTCATTTATTCATTCATGTTTGCCCTTCAATTTTAAGTAACAATTCTATAATTTTACTTTTCCACCTCTCATATGTTGCAGAATCGGATTAGACAAAAGCAGCCTGGATGTTCTTGGTGTTGGAAGTGGTGGAGGTATGTGACGAGATACAGAAACTGGTAACTGTTGCTTGGACACATGTTGTGGTTTGTAGAAGTCACTTTGGCTCGGTTACAAACTGTTGTGTGCCGTGGCAAAGCTCCACGAGTGTAAGGGATTGCATTATCGTGTGGTTTATGTTCTCCAAGAAGTAGCTCAGTGGAAAATGCACTCTACCTTGATTTTGATAATAATGATGCCATCGAAATTGATTTGATTTCACTCTCTCACTCACACACACACACACACACACACACACACACACACACACACACACACACACACACAACCTAATATATATTTGACAAGTCCACCTGAAATTCATTCACAACATTTTAGGAATGTTTGCAATATTCCAAACAAATACATTTTGGTGCATGAGGTTTTCACAATGCAGCAGCATTACACTGAAGCAATAGGTCATTAAAGTCTAAAGATGTCCTGGTTCCTTCCAGGTGAGATGGATGTGCAGATACTCACTCTGCTGCAGTCTACATTCCCTGCTGTCCCGATCACTACTGACATTGTGGAGGGCAGTGCTGAGCTCACAGATAACTTCAAAGGTGATAAACAGAGTGATTTTGTTTTCTAATTTTTTGACTTGTATTTGTGCCTCTTGTGTCTTTGTCGTTTTCATCTTATCATAATCTGCTTCTCGGTTGTAGCTATTGTCATCTGTCATATCACATACACGTATACACTGTATATATTATGTTTCTTTATTGCATTGTCTGAATCATCTGTTTTTTTATGTACAACTTCTAGCTTTGCTTGCAAAGACCACCAACCTTCAGAAGATCCCATTTGCTTGGCATTTGATGACCAGTCAGAACTATGAAAAACAATCCAAAGCGAAGGGAGATATGAAGAAATTTGACTTCATACACATGATTCAGGTATTATGACCTCACATTTTTTTTTCTCTTCAGTTTAACAATGATGTAATGATGAATGTGTCTCACTGTATGCCATGAAATATTTGAATCATTCCCTAAATCCTCTGCTGATGCTAGAGGAGAAAATTAACAGAAGTGTGTAACGATAAATGTTATAAATATTCACATTATGTCGTTTCCACTGACAAGCGTCCCAGACAGAACTATGTTGTTTAGAAACGCTTAAAGTACAATCCAAAACATCAAATTACAGGTTGTTTACAACTCTCTCCTTAACAGATGATCTACTATGTGGATGACTTCGGCGATACCATCAAGTTCTACCACAGCCTCCTGAAGAACAATGGCATGCTGATGATTGTCATTGACTCAAGTCAGTAGAACTAAGTTTTTCAGACTGCATTTCCCACATTTCTTTATCCTAACCTGTTTCTTATCAATGTGCACAAACATAAAACAAAACTTCAAATAAGTGTCATGGAAAAGTGACAAGTGTACAAGGGATGTGCAGGGGAGTGACCAGTAGGAAATTGTCATGGGAATGACAATCCGTCTGTTAATGAGCCCAACTGCCGATGGGGAAAAAAATGTCGTGGCGTGATGTCTTGATCCTGATGGACTGCAGCCTCCTGCCAGATGGAAGGGACACAAACAGTTTGTGTTCATGGTGATAGGGGTTGGCTACAATCTTTGTTACTCGCTCCAGGGTCCTTGAAGCACAAGCCCTGGAGGGAAAGCAGATTGCAGACAATCACTCTCTCAACAGAGAGGATGATGTTTTGCGGCCTGCCCTTGTCCTTGGCAGTGGCTGCAGTGTACCAGGCAATGATGGAGGAGCAAAGGATGGACTCAATGATGGCTGTGTAAAGGTGCACCATCATTGCCTTAGTTCATAGCAATAAATACTGGTTCCCAGTGGAAGCCGGAGTTGTAGAAAAAGGCACATTGGTGTTCAGTCTGGCATATTCAACTTATTCGAAAACGTTGATGATTAAAGATGGTACATGGAGCAGAGAAATGCAAGCAGAGACTATATCTCACAGACGTATTCATCAAACAAATGTATTGAGTTATTGAAGCTGAGGGTGGTGTCATTGAAGCTGAGGGTGGTGTCATTGAAGCTGAGGGTGGTGTCATTCGCAAACTTCAGGAGCTTTCAGGAGCTTCAGGAGCTTGGTGACTGAAGGGGCAGCTGTTGGTGTACAGGGAGAAGAGAAAAGGGGGAAAGAACACAGCCTTGGGGGGAAATTGGTGCTGATGGACCGAAAGGGTGAGACATGCTTCTGGAGGATGAAGTGGAGGGCCATGTTGACAGCATCTGCAGGGGGGTCCAGGAGTGGGTCAGTGAGGGTTTCGAGGTGGGACAGGACTAGGCGTTCAAAGGACTCCATGACCTCATAGGTCAGGGCAGCGGGCCTGTCGTCATTGAGTCCTGTGATAGGTTATTGGAGGCCTTGAAACAGGCTGGTACTTAGCATGTCTTAAGGGAGGTGTTGAAGATGTCTGTGAACACCAGAGCTGACTAGCACAATGCTTCAGAGTGGAGGGAGAGACAGAGTCCAGGCCGGCTGCTTTGGGGGGGTTCAGTTTTTAAAAAAAGCTTGTTGATGTCTCTCTCCAGAATAGAGGGAACTGTCACTGGGGAAGGGGTTGGGAAGCTGGGACGGGTGGGATAGAGACATGACCCTGCCAGGCAGAGGTCATTCATAAAGTAGGGGGTTTTAGGCTTGTTGTTTGTGATCTGTCTGAGGCTTCTCCAGACAGAAGCAGAGTCACTTGCTTCCTGTTTGTTCAAGGCCTTGTCCGCCGACGACCAATAGTCTCTCATGACTGTAATAAGTAGCATTGCTGTTTTATTGTCTGTCAATATATCTTTTCCGGATTTATTTCATTATTGATTCTCCTAATATACAGCTCACTCTGGTTGGGACATCTTGTGGAAGACTTACAAGAAGGAGCTCGCTGTCGATGTCATCACAGAGTGCCGCGCATCAGCCGAGGTCATTGCTTGCCTGAAGAACCAGGGTCTGAAATATGAGGAGCACGTCATTCCCAACCCTTTCGACATCACGGAGTGCTTCGATCCACGCAGCAAGACCGGAGGACTTCTCCTGCATTTCTTTACCCTGAAAGCAAACTTCCACCAGTCCTTCACCCCGGAGATCAGAGCAGGAATTCTAGACCTGCTCAGAAGCAAGTGCAGCACTGAAAAAGATGGCAAAGTTATCTTCAACAATAATGTAAGCTGCATACTCGTTTATGCTTGAAGTGTCTTATGGAAAATGGTTCATGCATTCTAAATGTGTATTCTTGATATTGGATCATGCAGTAGTCAAGTCCTTGTAGCTGTCTATTTCATTTTGTCTGTATGTAAACCAACATTATCAATACATACAATTTCTGTACAAAATGCATAATTTATAAAGCATTATTCCAATGTAAACATCAGTATGCAATTCAGAAACAGTTATAAAAGTTGTATTCTTAATTAATAAGCTTGGGCTTTCATACATAACACTGCAATTCATGATTGATAATTATGTGATCTTTTGTCCTATTTCTATGGTTATCATTGTTTAACAATTTGTCAAAAATAGACAAATAAAAGGACTCTTAAACCAACGTTTTTTTGTTTTTTTTCCAGAAGTAGTTTAACATAAAATACATAAAGGTATGGTGGCAAACTGTCCTGGACAAATTGACTGGAAGATAAAGTAGTTTCACTAGCCACACAACGGTGTTCATGTCCTTGATATTTGCGTCATTATTTCTTTCCATGTCAATTAATTTTTGCCTTCATTTTTCATTTATTTGGGGTCCCTATAGTGTAGCTTGGACGCAAATATAAGCATATCAACCAACCAGACAAGTACATTCTTTATACTAACTGTGATCACAACTTTAAGTAATCATACCTTACTAAACCTTGTCTCTTCAGCTTGACATATGACTCGTACAATGTATTGGTTAGATAAACAAACACAATGGTCGCTGCTGGCCTCACTATTTGTCTTCAGGCATATCACTTGTGTATAAAGTATTAGCACCATCTTCAGGGAATTATCAGTAACTGTCTTTTAAATACAAGGATGTGCAGATCGAAGACAAATAAAATATCTATGTGGATCACCTTCACTCTGCGGGGATTAAACGTTATACGTACTCACTTGATAAGGGTTGAGACAAGTTACAGCGTATCCTTTTCCACCCCGTCGGACCCCAATGGGGGTTGGTACCTCTTTTCCCCATGTTCAAGTAGTCGTATGTACCCCGAATGAGTTGTGATATTTGTGTTATTTTCTTTCTTTTTTCCATATAATTTGTATTTTTTTTTATAACATCCAGCATTATTCCAAGCAAGATTTGCCAAAAATCCCTCCTTGAGTGGTCCCTGAATTTTTCCAACTCTATGGTTCAGGGCCTTAACAATATCCCACATACTCATAACACATCTTTTTGGAAAGGTTAGTACCTAAGGAATCTGAATCAACAAAAAGCACTGCAAAACAAACCTTTGACATATTGGGAAGGTTTTATCGTCAAAAAATCTGTGTTGTTCGGTTCAAAAACAGAAAAGTTACCTTTTCTATGTGAAAACATTGTTGGATTATGGTGTTCTATGGCTCTAAATGTTCAGGAGCTTCTGCTGGTGCCCTATGACCCGGATGCAGAAACTTTCGCCCTTCAGGGAAGCTTCTGGCTTCAAAATTGTGCGCCGGCAAAAAAAAAAGAAAGAAGCTGCGGCCGTTTTGTGACTTTACAGGTAGAAATAGGGGGTTTATAAGGACATTGATTACTTTGTTAGATTCCCACAACCTTTACGGTTACGTGAATGTGTTTGTTATTGAAATATGACTTAAGCAGCTGACTGTGAGCAGCCAGCAGACAGACAAGGCAGGAGGAACAGACAAGACATGAGCTGGTCAATAAGCAAATAGGCTAATAGGGAAAAAATAATAAGAATACATGTAGTGTATTTGTAAAAAAACAATTACTTTATAAAATAGATATAACTTTTTAATTAATAATAAAAAATAACAATAATAAAAAAAGGCCCTGACGGCCCGCCACTGGTGTGTGTGTGTGTGTGTGTGTGTGTGTGTGTGTGTGTGTGTGTGTGTGTGTGTGTGTGTGTGTGTGTGTGTGTGTGTGTGAATGAGAGAGGTGTTGTTTGTTCCACAGTCTCATTTTAGATAAAACACATCACAACGTGTCTGAACAACAGTTTCCAGCTGTATCTCGTCACATACCTCCGCCACTTCCAAGACCATCCAGCTGCTTTGATCTAATCCGATTCTGCAACCTATTATTGCAACAATAATATAGTTTCTTAGTCCTGACAAAGAAGTTTAGTTCAGCAATTGGGGCATTTCTTTTTGGAAGTAACCTTTTAAATTATCCTGGCAAGAGGTTGTGAAGCGATTGGACAACGGCCTGGTCCTCTTCTGATTGTTGCAAGTAGACCTGAAAGTTTTGCACACGACTGTCATCATAACAAGTCGTCTTTGCTTCCTCAGCCATGACTGATTCCTGCAATGCGTTACACACAGCGATTGGAAATCATAGCAATGATTTATGAATGTTTTTTCAATTCAAATTGTCCCATATAAACATTAGGAAATGGTTTCAGGTTGAAAGATGGACCCAAATAAAAGACATCAGGCAGGTAAGTAAAATTTGAAAAATGTGAGCGTTGAAAACAAAAAGCTGTTTGCAAAAAAGTAAACCAGGAAACAAACTGAGCGAGCAGGCTGAGACAAACTGAACTGAGATAGGCAGACAGCCTTACACTAAAAGAGGGAAAGCTCCCAGATAGAGGCCCAATCCCAATCTTTACACTCACAGACTTTAAAGAGCGCTCCACAGAGTCCATGAGGGTTCAGGGCTGTCCCTGTGTCAACTCGTTGAGTGTTTATGTTTATGTGGGCTCTCTTACGTAGATGCTTTGAGCCCTTTATGAACCCTTTCCATAACTTTGCATTTCTATAGACTTTGACTGAGGGAATTTATCCATAGCAATAAACACAATGACAATGACACTAAAAGGTCATAGATTACATCGATGTCTAGTAGGCAACATCAAAGTCAATGTTCTTATCTAAAATGATAAGTCTGTGGAACAAACAGCTCCTCTCTCTCTCTCTCTCTCTCTCTCTCTCTCTCTCTCTCTCTCTCTCTCTCTCTCTCTCTCTCTCTCTCTCTCTCTCTCTCTCTCTCCCTCTCTCTCTCTCTCTCTCTCTCTCTCTCTCTCTCTCTCTCTCTCTCTCTCTCTCTCTCTCTCTCTCTCTCACGTACACACACACACACACACACACACACACACACACACACACACACACAATTAAACACACACACAATATAGTAAGTGAGAGGCTTTTGGACAGACCTCATGAACCCAAACCTGCAGCGAGAGCTGATGACAATGTGTGTTTAAGGCCAAGGGGGAGTTATGTGGATTCAGTCCTCTGGCTATTGAACTAGCTCTTCAATGTCAAAAAGTTGGTCATGAGAGTTTGCACATCCAGTCAACATGTATTACGTGGACCTGCTTTCACTTGTGTCCCCTTGGGAGCCCTATGGGTGTTTATGCATAATAGTAGTCGGGTTAGGAATATGGGGTGCTGGAGTCCTTGATCTGAGCCATCCAGTCCTTGTATAACACAAGTGAGAGGTGTATCCATATACTTGGCATACATTTGGCACCTCCTTTTGGGGTTTTCCAAGCAAGTCCAACTGGCAAGAGGCCCGGTTCAAGACCTCGACCACGTTGGAGAGAGTATACATCTCATCTTGCCTCCAACAGACAGTCTGCCTATCACTGCAAAACATATACATATAGCACATGCAATAAATATTACTGGAAAAGTGCAACAGTATGATTTGCCAGGATTGCCAAAGTATGGATCAAAAAGTTTGGAACTCACAAAAGACGATGGTTGTGTCCTATAGAGTTTCAGGGTTGTCATCGAAAAGCTAAATTGTGGGTTGGTGTAAGGGTTGCACGAAAGCCACTGGGGCAAGGCAAAAATGAAGGCCAGTTTAGCTTACACTTGGTGAGGATTTTGAAAATGAGTTGAATCTGTACAATATGTGTAAGCAGCAGCGCAGCTTGCCTGCCACAGCACTTTGAATTTGCAGAGGATAATCAGCCGATGTGTTGTTATAAATGCATGTGTTCACTGGCCTGAGGTAATTCATATGCAGACCACCTCAGCCCGCACAAGTTTAGAGAAACCTATTTGCATCATACGGATTGCCTAAAGAGGTAGTGACAGACATTGAATTTGCCTCAGGTGAATTTGCCTCATTCATTCAGTTGATTGCAGTTAAACATTTAAACTTCATCGTATCATCCAGCCACAAAGGGGTTGGCTAGAAGATTGGTCCAAAATGTGTCTCGCAAAACATAGAGCAGTTGGTGTCATTGCAGCACTGTCACTGTGTTACAAGAACACGACACACTCGAAGAAAACCCCAGCAGAGCTGCTCTTAAAAGGACATGCCTGGATGTAAGATCTGTCTCGTCTATCAAACCAGGGGATTCTCCAAGCCAATCAGATATATTACATTTTGGATCAGACAGTACTTGTCAAAAACTACAGCGGAGGAAGAGAGGTTGAATGGATTGGTTGCTAATGCTTCGTTTCCTATAACATACATCCTGTACAAAATAATAATGAATATTCTGATAATGAAAAAAGTCATAATTTGCACTGGCAAATTGATCTGTTCATACAGAATATGCGCACAACATCCATACAAAAACAACCACCCCTTGTCTATTTATTTCTCGCATTTTTCATCATTTATACAGCATTTCAATATACATTTCTCACCTTGATGATAAAATGTGTAATGTTTGGGGCACGAGCTCAACTCAATTACACTGAAAGGCATAAGAATGTTTGACAGTCACTTCAGGTACCAGCGCCTAAAATGGATATGTGATGTTTCTGAGCTCTTGTGGGAGCAAATGTTCCTAACCACAGGAGGTATAGTTGGTGAAGTTATGATGGAAGATTTTCTCTGTTGATTTGCTCAGTAGGAATGTAGTCTCTGAATCAAAGTTATCTAATGTCCTTTATTTTCTTGCAAGAAAGGAAAAGTATGCAACAGCTACTCAGAGCAGTCTGTGACACAAGATGGGGGAGGAGTTGGAACAGCTTGTGTCCACGGTGTGAGAGGTCTGCAGTGATCTTTCCAGCCTGCTTCCTGACTCTGGAGGTGTACAAGTCCAGGATGGAGGGCAGGCTGGAACCAATAGTTCTCTCTGCAGATCTGACGATCTGTGGCAGTCTGTCTCTGTCCTGTTTGGTGGTCGATCCAAACCACACGGTGATGGAAGAGCAGAGGACAGCCTGGATGATGGCGGAGTGGAACAGGATCAGGAGCAGCTCCTGATGGAGGTTATATTTCCTGAGCTGGCGCAGGAAGTACAGCCTCTGCTCGGCCTTCTTGTGGATGGTGTTGATGTTGGAGGCCCACTTCAGGTCCCGGGAGATTGCGGAACCCAGAAACCTGAAGGACTCCACCGCAGACACAGTGCTGTTGTGTATGGTGAGGGGGGGTATTGTTGGGGGGCTCCTCCTGAAGTCCACAGTCATCTCCACTGTACCTAGGACAGGACGTACAGGACGACACCTAGGTTGTGGTCCTGTTTAAGATCCCACAGAGTGAATGTGTTAGCCCTAAGACAACTAACTCCCTTTGTCAAGTATAATTGGTACTGACACATATGAAAATTAATTTTACCTAAAACAAAATTTAGAAAACCCATGCTGCTGTTTAAAAAAAAAAAAAAGATGTCACGCTTGTACAGTAGATGCCCGATTTCCTTAGAGAGAGCAATGTCATGAAAATGTCATTTTTTCTACATATATACGAGGTTCCACATGATGCTGTTCACCTTAAAGCCAGCAGATGGTACTACGTGCCTGAGAATACACATGATCCTGTAAATGTGCTCCATTGCCGTAACTCCAGCAGATGGCACACTGTCCTTACACTGATGACTCTACAGTCAAGAGTGAGATCACTAACTTTTATTAAACATTACCAAAAACCTTATGCCTAATGTGTGAGGGGGAGGGAAAAAACAGTTAGCGACACTTGTTATTTGACTCCTGCACTCTCCGCTCCCACTGAGCAGGTTAACGCAGAGGTAGTTCCAACAACGGCACGAACGCACAGTGTCTACTGTAGCAGCACGTGCAAAAAATCATGTCAAGCCGCCGAGGCCTTGTCTCAAGCTTCCTTGCAAATGCATTCTGGCTGCTCATTTACCTCATTAGCTTTAATAGATCAGTAATTGAAATTCATCAGAAATTCTTGTCAGAGCGCTCCCCCCTGATGTCAGTGGGCTTTCAGCACCTGCTCAGGCTCCATTACCGGGGGTCCTCGCTGGGCCCTCTCACGCCACAGAGTGACAGAGCATTAGTCACTGAGATAATCAACCTCAAGACACTGTTTGCCGCTAATGCTCTTCAAGAACTATTTACTTCACATGCCTGTTGGTGTTGATCATAGAATAAGTTTCCCGCTAGATAAATGCGATGAATTGTTTACAGATCACCTTGTTTTCGAGGTGATGGATTAAGACTTAGAAGGGGCTGAACAGCTGGATATTTTTATGTTGTTAGCTGCATCTCGACATGAATGGCTCCCCAGGGTGTCTGATGTACATTTACGTTTCATCGCATTTGCATTGCACAGGAAGTGCTGCGAAAACAGTAAATAATCCATCGTTGAGGTGCATTCAGATCAATACTTCTTCTGTGTACCGGTCAGACATTGCAGTTGTGCTGAAATGTTGACACGGTCGTGAAAAGTATCCAGGTGAAAGATTTCTTCAGGAAAGACAGCTTTCTTCTGTCCATCTGGCCGGCTATCAGAGCTGAAGCCTCTGGCTCTTAAGGCGCTCGCAGTGTTCCTTCACACGAGTGTAATGAGTACACGTGTGTTCAAAGGGTGAATTTTATTATTTTTAATAGCTTGTCTATACACCTCACTATACACCTCATATATATATATATATATATATATATATATATATATATATATATATATATATATATATATATATATATATATATAGCCATATTTATTTAAAATGTGTTTCTGAGAGCAACAGAATATGTTGTAATGTCTTTGTTGCATCTCTACTTGATGCCCTTCAGTGCTGAGGGAGGCAATGTGCAGGTGAACCAAGGTTGACTTTATTCTCCTGGAATACATCAAATGATTGAAAGATTTGTGAACGTTGGTGGCAAGACATACAATTTGCCATGAAAAAAAAACATTTTAACACAAGATCAAAGCAAGACATAATATTAAAAACTTCTTCAAAACACATTTGACCTTACTAACATCTTAACACTAACTGGCACCTTGACGCTTACTGCATCTAATCGTCAACCATCCAAAAGTATGACTCTTTCTATTTTTTTATCTTGCGCTCTCACAACTAATATTTTGACATTAGACAGATGTTGATGCTGCAGGATGTACTCAGCGCTGATTTCCCCAAAATAACATGAAAGTTGAGTTAATACCTTTTATTTTCCACATGTGTGCCAGCAACCTAAATCATTTTCCAAATCTTATTGAAAGAAATCACCACTTATATTAATCTAACATTGTAAGAATATACAATGATTACACCTATTCCTGGCTTTGGTATTTTTCGAAGCTGGATATTTACTGTTTGGTCAAATAGATCAGATGTCTATTTTCTTCTTATAGTACAGCTCCTTTCCTCTGCTCCCTTCCTATGGAGAGCCAGTATCAGGCCAAAGGCGTCTTCTATCAGCCATCATGTCAGCGTGCAAACCTCTTTGAGACCGGAGCAGGACATACACTGGCCCTAAAATACATCACACACACTTTAATGGGCGGAGGCTGCGACCAACCCTTGAAATATAGCTCTGATACCAGTTCTGTAAATGGCTGCCCTCTACGGCGTATTTCATTCTGGAGAATTAGCCCTGTTTAGCAGCTGGTGCTATATAGCAGCTGTCCTCCATTGGTCTGAGTCTGGAAAAATATGGCTGCTTGATTGACAATTCTGAGGATTTATTTATTTTCCTTTTCAAATATCTTACATCAGTTAAATCTCTAAAAGATGAAGCTTGAAATTGTATTTGCAGAAATCTGTATTTTGTTTTTCAATGAGGTTCAATTTTGCTGCAGAGAGGCGAGGTTTAAATCAAACCACAGCAATTCACTACAAATCAGGAAGAATGGAAAGGGTTTACCTTTGTCTCTCTCATTAATCTAGTGATTCAAGACCTTACAGTCTGATTTTCAGGACTTGTCCCGTGGGTTTGAATCTGGAGAAGTGCCACAGATAAGCGACGACATCATATTTATTTTCCATGCCACATATTGCAGCATTAGTAGGAGAGATAAACTGAGCAAAAATGCTACTAATTGACCCCTTCTGTTCACATCCTGATCAATTACAGATAACAGAAGACATTTAGTGAATTCATAAATTAAATATTCCAGTTAAGGCCTTTTGTTTTTGTGCTACAACTGTGAAACTTCTCTTGTTGGGAGGAAAAGTTCAAGTAAAAACTAGGCTACTTCAGAAGAATTTTCTATGTGCCTGACAAACAGTGATAACAATTTTGAGAAACAACTTGATATTGACTCTAAGCCATGCTCTTTTAAGCTCATATTTGCTCATTTGATAAAAGTGACAGTGACTCTCACTGTCACTTGTTTAATTTGTCAACTGAGAGCTTTCCTGAGGGTGAGATCCTACTTAATTACACTGAGTGACGTTTACTCTCACTAACTGCTTCATTTCCCCTCATAATGTGCAATGTTCTGTTGTGGGATGTAAAAAAAAGCCTATGTATTCTCTGCTCAGATGACTGAGGTTAGATGGATATATTGGCTATCAGCAGTGGAACAGTCCTTTCATTGTTACCTCTGATATGACTGAGCTCCATGACCACAGCTATATAATGTATTTTAGTTTGTGTTGCTTTTTCTGTTTATGTAGTTGTCTAACAATGGGTTTTGTAAATTAGTTTCCCAGCGTTAATCACTACAATGGTGATCTGGGTAAGTCTGCTCCAAAGAATTGTTCCGATTTAAAGGATTTAAATAGTCTGGAGTTCAAAGGGAAATAAAAAAAAGTTAATGTTTAGAGGTTTGGAGATGTCATTGCAGAGAATAAACATGGAAGTCTTCAGTAAACACCATAAACTTGCATTAAAATGTCCAAATTAAAGATAGTGATGATTGCAATAGGCTATCACTGACTTCTGAGTATCGACATAGGTCTTTAAAAGCTTGTATCAGTTGAACTCTGCAGACAGTATCTGCAGTGTTTTATTACTGTACAATCGCTAAGGAAGATGTCTGTCTCTCCTGCAGCTATGCCAGTGAACAGATATAGGACTTAAAAACTGATCATGACAGAGAGCAATCCTGCCAGAAGTTAATACCGGTAGCATGGATATTTGTACTTAATCCCTGTCATGAGAAAAAGAAAATAAGACCTTACATTTCCCTGCAGATGTGCTACGGCTTTATTGTTCTTCACTGCATTAATCAGCTGGTATCTCGTCTTTTGCTTTTATTAAACGCCGTTTCTGGCCCACATCCATTCATTGGATCCTCCCTCATGGGTGCAAGCTTGATTGTGCATAGGAAATGAAGTTGGAAACTTTGGAGCTCTATTTAAAGTGCAGGTCCCTGGAGCGACCCCTCTGTCTTAATAACTTCAGATCAGGATCCCCGGGCACTTCCATTTTTTTCCCGCCTCACCGGGGTTCCCGACTAAACTCATTCTAATGAAACGTTCTGCTGAATTGTTCTGTTTTCCATCCATGAAAACTGTTTTCAGCCCAAGTGAGAACCCAAACACAATACCAGTTGTTTAACTTGATAATAAATTAATTAAAAATAATTGAGCCATCTCATTCAGGAGCTATGAGTTACTGTCAAGCTCTGGAGATATTGGGCCAGTTGAGGAGTTTCCCTGCAACACTGAGAATCAATGTGTGACTTGAATTTGTTCTGCAGATTTTCTATAGAATTCTAAACCGCCATGTTCTTTGTGCACTTTGATTCTTCTGAACTATTTGAAACGACCTACAGTTTGAATTCAATCCAATTCATTTCCTGCGTGGAAAACAAGCGGCGATTTGCAGCAAATCAAATCCAGCAAACAAGTTATGAACATAGCCACGTGTCTAGTGGTGCTATAAAAACGTTATGGGATTCACTTTATAATAATTAAATATTCATATAAGTTTCCCCTGTAGAAAGTCATGACGGCTTAACCAACGTCACTTCACACCTTCCATGTATGTGCAGCGTTGCTCAGATATTTGTGTGTAGCTTTTCTTTTTTTCCTCTAAATTCTCACAAGGTTCGATTGTACTAGCAAATCAATACGGGTATTGATGGACCTCAGATAAAAACCATTATGGCAACCAGCTCTAAATCTTCAGCTGAATTGATTTCATTTTAAATGATCCATGTACATCCAGTGAAGCACACCACCACTGTGAGTGTGTTTTACCTTGACTTCATGCGAGAGAGACGTTATTCATCACCAAGAGAATGTCCCTTCTTCACACCCCAATAAAAAGCAGAGTAATGAAGCTTCTGTGGGTGCTGTCACCCCAACACTGCTTTATAAAGGATGACACAATTATATTTTACCAGCTCACCAAAAATGCTGACAAGCCCTGGTTCAATAAAATTCAATCTGTACCGAGAGAATCATGCTGGTTTCTCTGCTCTGGAGTCGTAGCTCATGAACTACAGGGTGTCGTTGCCTTGGGACGCTACTCAGAGAACAGTTTCTTCTCACAATTAAGCCAGAAAAAAAGTGGCGTTGTTGATATTATAAGTAAAGAATGATACATCAGTTTTGTTTTCAGGAGGTTCAGTCTTGTCATGCTCTCTTGTATCATGTGCAACATATTCTTTCTTGCAGGCGAAATAGCTTCTTTTCACTGACTAATTTGAACTCCACATTTCCCCCGCTCAGAAATGCATAAACAGGCATGACATTTGCCTCTTAGCAAACAGACGCTAATGCTGCATTACTGTCAATCAGTCAACTTGGTAAATGTTTGTCTAAGTATGATGGATGATGTGTTGACAACATTAAAAGGCGACCGCTTCCTAAACCTTAAATCTTGCATATTCAGAGACAGCCAGTGTGATGCTCCAGACAGCCGACCGCCGACGCCCTGCTGCTAGATGCTTACCAGCGGCAGGATATGGCTGCTTCTTAGAGGACGGCAAGGTTTTTTTCCTTGGAGAGAGACACATCTGGCCTTGGATAATCTCTCCTTAGTCTTCCACTATGTAATACATGCAAAGCTCTGCTCCATGTAATTCCCCAACTGCTTTTTTTTTTCCCTTGGCAAGGGTAAAAGGAACAGTATGTAGTATATTGCATGTTTTCAACCCTTATCCATGCAAAAGTGACTTAAACATAAATGTGGAAGAGAACAAGAACTACAATTTTTTTTAATTTTTTTTTACAGATTGTCTTTCAACATTATCCCATGCTCGAAAAGCTACACTAAAGAAAAACAAATGAGCCCTAAGTAGCAAAATGCAACCTTCAATGACAGCTCAAAATGTGGTTTTACAGGACAGTTATTAATTTGCATTGTTGATGGCGTGCGAGCAATCCATAACAAAGTCATAATTATGCTTAGTGAAAAGAAATCAGGACAACATTGAGATTGAGAATCATGCAATGTTAATGGTAATGAAATGTGCGACACATAGCTGGATACCTTAAGCCTTAGGAATGTAATATTTACTAGCAACGTCTCACTTGTTTATTTATTAACTAAGGAATTGTCTGCTTCACTTGCTATCACTGAGGCTTGACAGCTGCAGAGTCCAGGTGATGCATGAGCCAATATGTGGACTGGAGAGGGCTCAACGTCGCACATCAATATGAAAATCAGTTTCTGGCAGAAATAGCCCAAGGCAGTACATCCAGCTCCAAAAAGTGACTAATCTTAGGGTCATAAACCCTGCACAAGACGCCTACGGTCTTTTTAGAGAGACAGAATTCAGAAATGCCATCATTTTCCATTCCACAGGCCAAGGACCTCGCTCCTTGCATTAGCAGATTTCTTTTAATAGTGTGTGAAATAGCGGGGTTGCCAGAACTAAGCTAGAGCAAATAAAAGAGGGAGAGGGGGATAGTGAAAGGTGACCTTAGTCTCTGGAGCGACAGATTAAAAACTTCAAATGCTCAGCCAGAGGCTCTCGTAAAGAAACAAAAAGACCACAAGCACAATGTTACTGTAGATGGAGGTGGCTGCCAAATATCATCTTCTTACAGAGAGGGATTATGAATTTCACAAGGCAATGGTGGTCCCATTGGTGAGAATATTAGAGCATGTATTGTTCTCTAGATCTGCATACATTTCTGTTTATTTTGTTCCTTTCCTGATTTTCAGCCCGTCTTAGCACTGGTTGGATTTTGTAACAAACACACATTGTGCAGACATTTTTAATCCCTATACAGTAAAAGACCTTTATGTTTTTGATTTGTTTAATACGACTTACATAAGGAAGCTACTAAGTTACTGGGAGAAAAAAAGGATGGCTCTGATATAACAAAACTATTAAATTGCTGCTACAGAACATGGTATGGATGGCTATGCCTTCTTCTCTTGAACAACACCAATATAAATCTACAAGTCACAAAATGCGTATACTTGTAAAGAATCAACCTTGGGAGCAGCTTTATTTTAAGAGAAAAATAGAACCCCTGCGGAATGAAACAATTTAACAGACTTTAGAATAAAAGGACAATGTATTGGAAATGTATTGTTTATTTTTTAAGCTGCAGCATCCTGTTGTTTAGCATCCACCATGCCCTCCACATACTGCCGCTCATTTGAATAAGTGGACATCACAACATAGGTGAACAGGCAGCACTTCTCCATTCCCTCCAGTGGTTTGATAATAACTCAGCTTTCTTAATTACAGAGTCGGCTTCCCAGAAAAAGAAGAGGGAGAAAAAAAAGCAAGAAAATGATTGTACTCATGAGGAAAGTGAAACAATGGCTCTCCAAATCCTTGAATGGATTTCTATCTCAAAGCTCGTGGTGGGGATAGTTTGAACTGTATAGAATCGGCGGGTGCTTTAATTACTGTTCAATGACTTTACTCTGAGTCCTTGACCTAGTTTAGATTCCTTATCAAAATACAGCCGTGCTGAGAGAAAAGATTACTTTTTAAACTTTGGAAAGAGGGGAGGGCAGACAGAAAACAGGCTAATGATATTGCACAAATACATGGAAAGGGACACAGCCCAGAGCCATTTGGAAAGCAATAGCCCATTCCAAGATGTGGCATCGGGCTGGCATCCACACAGCTCTTAAATTCCTTTACTCCGGCCAGATGGCTATGGAATTACACATTTTTTAATCTAAAGCACGAACCTCTCTAGGCTTGGGGAAATCTTCTTGGGATAGCCATTTTGGATTTATTTGCAGAGAAGACAGCCTCTTGCCCCGGGGGTAACATTTGATGGTAAATATGAAGTTGACAATGATTGTCCTCAGTCTCCTTGGATACAGTCTGAGAGATAAGACAAACTTACAAACTTCCACATCACACTGTAAATAGATTCTGGTGATTTGAACAAATAAACACAATATATTTATTTAGTTTCAGATAAACGGAACAGTGTATACGTTGTGGATGTGTAAATATGAGTAGGTTGTTGAACACTTAAAAGATTAGCTTGATATTTTATGAAATTCACTTATTTCACTTTCTGCCAGAATAGATGAGAACTTTGATAACACTCTCAGGGATAAGAGAGGCATCAATCTTCTCATCTAACTCCCCACCAGGAAGACAATATGTGAATTTCATAAAATGTTGAGCTACTACTTTCTGCTTTGTTTGAAAAGCGACATATTTGAATCCCTGTTGGTGTTAGGTCAGGCAGATTTTATCACCACACATTAAAAATGCCATTTGTTAATAACTTGTTGACCATTGTTGAGTGGAGAGTGGTTTTCCCTCTTAGTGTTTTGAAGCAGCTGTTAAAAAATGATGAAGTGTCTGCTGTGTGAAGTGTATGTGTGAACTACTCTGATGGAGGTGGACTTTTTGACGCATTGGCCTGGTTGTGATTGTCACACTCTCAATTAAATAACGCCGACAATCTAGATTTGTGATATCATTGTCCCTCAAAATACGATGGAACAATACATTGGTTCTGTTCGTGGGGGCGAAACCAAAAGCGCATTTTGCAGCGGGCTCATAGAGTAGCCATTGTTCATCGAGGCCCACACAGGCCTGACCTACAGTGGCCAAGACATACAGTTCAAGATCTAGTCTTCCAAGACATTTCCAATTTCATAAACACGCAGAAAACTACGGTGCTCTGTGTTTTCCACACTGTGACTGCAACGTCAAGCAATGCATTAAAACGTTAATTAGAAAAATTATCTGTTAAGCTGAAAACAAATGGTACAACCGAGTCCCCCTGCTGGCAGACGAGTTAATCTATGGCAGTTCTCCTCGCTGGTCCACCTGCGATCCGTCTCCGTCACTCTGCTGACAGTCCCTGCGGGCCGCTGAGAGGATACGCTCCATCGCACCGCTGTGACTAGCCTGCTAATGAATACAGAGGAGCCCAGGACGTCCAGACGCCCACAAAACGGCTGGGAAGACTCCTCTGGCTGCTCAGATCATTCTCTGGCCGGATGTCGGCTCAAATGAAGCGGAACATGGCTGCGAGACTGAGAGAGCAGAGAGAAATGCCACTCAGCATGGGCAGTGATTGCTTTGATGTTTGAGATTCATTCAATGAACCCCAATAGATCCCTAAGGGTGAGAGAATAGATTGCAGTTTATGGAAGATCTGATAGACAGGGTTTAATATGTATGAAGATCAGTAAAAAAGATAATGGCCTACGAAATAAACGGTGAAAAAAAAACAACTTTCAATGGTGACATGGCCGGCATGTCAATACAAATGATAACATTTTGTATGGTACATTAAAAGTTCATATGGTTTAGAAACTGGAAAGTTTATAAAGATGAAAAGAAAGGCATTTACAGTACCGGCGGATTTCACAGGTAGCATTTCAGCACTGTCTCGGGCTATTGCATCAGCCTTGCTGTGTGCCCTTAAAGCTTGTCTGTGTACAGACACATAAGCTGCTCATAATAATGGACTATCTTGTCAAACAGCTCCATGAAAGGTGTGCGTTTCTCAACAATAGCATTATGAGAAGGCCCTGCAATAATGCTGAGAACTGAATATTCCAAGCATCAATGAGTTAATGTGTACATATTGCAACAATCCTGTGAGTTGATTCCCGTTGTATTGGAACGCATGCCTGTCTGGGTCAGAATGCTAAGTCCCAGCTTAATTCATTGTCCCTGCTGACATTCACAACAAGCCATTAGAGAACTTGCTGCGCTCATCCTTTCATTAGCAAGCTAAGTAACAGCAGCGTTCAAATGTGAACGTTGCCACAGACACAGGAAGAGGAGGGAAGGTGAAGGGTGGAGGAAGCTTGTAAGGAAACGCGACATCATTTAGATGCGTGTGGTTAAACTTGTTACTTCAAAACATGCGGTTCAGTTGTTAATTTTCCTCCCGCTGCTGGATGTCTTAATCTAGGAGCACAATGTGATCATATCACAACTGCTTTAGTAATGGTTTTGAAGCCATTTAGGTTTGTCATCTTGCTAGTGCAGTATTTACAAATTGTTATTAATGTGGTCAACCTATAAAACCTTTATAAATTCAACAGTTTTGTTACAAAAATGAGCGAGACATATCTTAAATAATGTTAGCTACTTTGAGCACACAAATCTATTGTTTTCCAGATCACATGTTATGAAATTGAATGATTTGGTTTATTATAAAATAATGCAGACAATGTACAGGGCTAAGGCAGGGTCACTGTGTACAGGGGTTGTTTTCAGTACATGAGTGTAGAAATGATTCGAGAGATGTTTGTAAGTTTGTTCTACAGAAAGCTAAAAAGGAATTAAAAGAAGATGTATTTCTATTTTAGGAGTTAAAGTATAGAACAACACTAACATGAATGTAAGAACGGTAAACTCATTTCTGGTCTTCAAAAGGATTCTTTATATTATATATATATATATATATATATATATATATATATATATATATATATATATATATATGACCTTTTTACCTGTTTTAGAATATTACATAGAATAATATTGGATTGTATTATAATGACTGACTGAAGAAGAAAAAACACACAAAACACACAAACAATGTGAGGCCGTCTTTAATCAACTCAATCTACTGCACATCAAAATGTTGGACTCTTCCAGTTTAGCACTTAACCAATACCGGTTCTCACCAAAATTGCAAATGACTTACTCAAAATGTAAACTCCTGCAGTTATATTCAAGATTCATCAGCAGATCTCCTTACCAATCCGAGTGAGACTGGAATCCCTGGGGATGAGGCCATATGTTGGCAGAGACAGCCAATGAAGTGACCACGGGGGCCTCTACCTGCAGGCGCTACAGGGACTCTGCTGGCTGTCACAGCACAGACACACACACTCATGGACAATATTTGCTGTTTGTTAAACATAAAGAAATATCATCATCTGCCTCTTAAATGATGGACGTGACATACATTTGCTGGCAAACATTGTAAAATTGGTAGCTGCACTGCCGTTGTGTATGGTGAACCCTTCACCTGGTTGAATGGATCCTGAGTATCTGTATGTGTACACTGTCTGTCTGTTGCTTATTCTTTTACTTGTTAGCATCGGCATGAATTAAAATGCTTTGTTGCCACTCAACTCTTGCATTGAAAAACTGACTACTAAGACAAAAAACATCTGCATTTTTCTAATATTATGGGGATGAAGGTTAAATGTGTTCCTCATGCGTTAGTCTGTATACATGCTGGCTTTATGCTGCTTTTTAGCATTGTATTTCATTTGAGTCGAGGGAGCTGTGCAAATCGGGATTTAATAAACTAGAATTAGCCAACATCGTAGAAAACATCAGTAAAATAATTGAAATCTGAGCAGGAAAATGTTCACATGCCATACACAAATACACATTTTAAAGACAAAGGTTAAAAACAGATACAAGTTCAAATTAACGAAAATGGAAATGACCAATAAATCTTCAAAATTTGTTATAAAACAGAAGTATGCTTTTATCCTACTTTTTGGGGGTTTTGTCTTTACAGTCAATACTACAGTAATCGAAATAACCTGTCATGAGTCTAAAGTTGCAGTTAAGTTGAGTTATTTACATATAACCCATTATTATTGTTTCTTTACTTTAAACATGCAAAGATCCCCATTCTAATATTATATTAGGTTGGTTTCTCCTCGTAACTTTGGTCTTGCATTTACAGTAATTTCCCATGAATGTTCCATGATTAATGTTAACTTTCATGATACTGAAACCTGTACCAAAAAAGTATGTAATTATTCGTAAAAAATAGTCAAGATTTTCTCAAATCTGAGCATTACGGTGAATCAGCTTCAAGCTGTTCTGGTCATCTCATGCCTTCTGGGCTCTGAGCTACAATTTATTAAAAAGCACAACTTGCAAACTTTTACCAATGTTACGCGCATGTGTAATACCAGCAAGGTCTGAGTCGCAAACTGCCTGTGGAAAGACCCTGATCATTGTCCTTTGAGTGATAACAGCCACTTCGTTTAGTTCTACATGGACTGTGATAGGGCTCATTCACTGTGCTCCTCAAAAGACATTATATTATGAGGAACACGGGCATGTCTTCAGTGTGACAGCACAGGGGTGTAAAATCATGTCCCCTTTCATCAAAAGAGTTATGATCAGTCAAGTTGGGCCCATAACAAATAGCCGGCTTTGCGCTTTTATCAGCAATGCCGTGACCCTCAACGCTGTGACCTCATCATTAATATGGGAAGGCCGGATGATAGATCAAAGCATGGTTCAGTGGAGCATCCCTGGGCCAGAGCTGGCCTTGAATCGTTCATCACACCATCCCTGTGGGGACTTTACGAGGGTCCAGGGAGAAAGTACGCTCTCGAGGCTGTCACATTTGTTTTACCGCTTTTGATAATGGCTCCCTTTTAAAAGATGATACGCACGGAAATTTCTCATTAACACACGGCTGTGATTTTAGCTGTGATGACATCCTTAATGTTAAGAAGAAAAAAAACAGACTGTCAGAGAGATGGTTTGACAATCGGTTGCATTCTTTTGTCCAGGCTTGAGTCTTTTATCAAATCTATACAATAGACTCATAAGTCAAATAAAAATAATACTGAATGAGCCAATAATGAGTAGATTCAGCTTACTTGAGGCCATAGTTCTGGTGGCAGAGCTAGCAGTGCTGAGCCGACGTGAAGGAGTATTTTAGTTGTTTTGTTCAATGTTAGAGTGACATCAACATACTTCGGAATAGCCACGGAAACAGAGGGACTGCTGCACACTGGTGCCAAAATATATCTCTATTTAAAGTAAGAAGTGTGACTTTGCAGCATATTTGTGTGTGTGCGTGTGTGTGTGTGTGTGTGTGTGTGTGTGTGTGTGTGAACAGTCACAAAATTGCATTCAAACTAGCCACATCTGAATCCATCCTTTTCTTATTTACTAATTGTAGATTCCAGTGTTTGTGTGTGTGCGTGTGTGTGTGTGTGTGTGTGTGTGTGTGTGTGTGTGTGTGTGTGTGTTTGTGTGTGGTCAAGTCACATGGCTTAGATGCAGGAAAATCACCAAGGAAACTATCCTAATAACTTTTTGCATTTGAATGCATTTACCAGTTAGATTTCTCAGAGAGCACATTAAAACGTTGTTGAGAAGGAATAGCCATATACCCCAAATCTTGTCACAATTATTGATACTTATAATGTTTGATTTTGGCAGTATCATACATGTATATTTGTACTACTCCTTTGAACTGTTAGTTACGGTATGATGTCTGTTATTAAAATGTGTATAAGTCGCATCTCTACACCTATTTATCTCATAATTTGTAAAAAATATAAAAGTGCAAGTTTTAATTCAGTATTTTAGATTGCACATTGTCTACTGTATATATTGTGTGCACACCCTTGTAAACATGAAGGTGATTTATATTATTTTGGTTTTTACAACTTCTCAGCATTGTGTGGGCGTGTACCGACTCTGCTTGATTGACACTTCTTGACTGAGTTGTTGGCTTTGTTGAACCTCTTAGGGAGGGAAAGTTACACTGACAGCATTTTTTTTCCTCCCATGAAGTCCAGTGACCTCATGCATTCCTGAGCACAGCTCCACCCAACATGTAACTGACCCGAGGTCTAATCAGTCAGAACTGAGAACACGTGCAGGTGTGCAGGGTTCATTTCTGTTTGCTAAAACTTGGGTGTCATTTCATAGATGTAGCCATGATTCCGAGTCATACTTTTTGTGTGACTGTAATCACACTACTGAAGGTCCTGAGAGAACATCATAAACATCTAAAGTCGTCAGATGACTGCTTTCAAACTATATTTTTGAACATTAAAATACATTGAGGATGATTATTATCTAAAAGTGTATTTACAGTACTTTAGGTTTATGTAATATTTTTAACTGATACAATATGTCTTTGTGTTAAGTGATATAATGCACAATAATCTGGAGAAAAAATGAATTATTCCAAATATTGAGTTGTGAGCCAATTTATTGTTGTACATAAGACTATAAAGCATAATACACTTGACTTGATGGTGTACTATTTATGCACTTTGAGAAGTTATATGTAGTCATATAAATTCTGCTGTATAAAGCAAAGCAGTTAAGACAAAAGCTGAATCCACATATTTTTTATGTTTTTATAATACCATGTTTTTATCTATTTTGTCACTGCAGCACTTGATCTGTCTAAAACAGGACAAAGGCTTTGTCAGTCATGACATGTCCTGAGTATTTGAAATAATTCCCCATATTCTGTAAAATGTTACAGAATTAGGGGAAGTATTGAGAGCATAACAAAACATGATATGAGTTTTTGCCCTGGAAAATGTTGTACCAAAAAGAATTAAAGCAAGGTAAAGAATTGTAGAGAGATCAAAGTGAACGTCTAATTTGACAGTGCCATAAATGGGGCGCTGTCAAACATTCTCAAAGGACATATCACATTGTGTTCCTTGTTTCGTGAGCTGTTGCCGGAGATGTCACATCTTCCTTTTTAGCCTTGAGTGGTTGCGAGTTCCACAGTGTGACTATGGCAGATCAACAACACACAATTAAGTTGTTTTGATAGATACATTAGTACTTTTGAAACTGCATCCATCAGCCTTTTTGTCTAAATAAGTGAAAGGAGTCAGTGATACCCGAATGATGGAGAATATAACACTGCAGCTCTGGAGCATCTTAGCCTCGTTGAGCTAGTTGTTTTAGGGCATGCGCGCTTTCTGTCTGTTTGAGTCTTAAAAGCTCTCATTGGCAACAACTGTTTTCATAAGGACTTCAGTAATCCTGTAAAATGACTTACTTATCTCTGAAACACAAGTTTCCCCTTAAATTTCTTCCTTTAAAGTTCAAATGTGTGGTTGCATATTTTTTAGGCCTATCTACCCTATCTGGATCTTCACTGAATCTGTATGATGCTTACACTGATGATGATGCTTAAACATTACAATCCAGGATGTGATCATCTTCAAAACTGCATAATTACATGGAATGTAAATACTGTAAGTCTCTTTTGCATCATTTCAAGTAAATGTATGACTTGGTACGCTAAGAAAGAAAACTCAATCAGTAAAATCCACACTGCATCTTCTCTAAAGAAAATCCTCGTATAGTAAGGTGTGTGACAAAGCGGGCTGCACACTTCCTTGTAATGAGGGCAGTTGAAGAAGATAAACTACAGCAGATTTGTGTTTACTGATTTGTCTACATTATACTGTAAGATGTGGAAAAACATGGCATTTGTGACTGTGAGTTGCTTTGGGAATTAAAATTATACCTCAGCAACAGCAAAAAAGTGAGTCGCCCAAATATGGTGAATTTACTCAGAGAACGATCTCAATTAATTTTTGCTAAATGTGTTCTAGGAGGATAACTAAATAATTATGTTAATGAAAGTCAGTAAAAATGGCCGTACAAGCATACATGACACAAACACATTCCCGAAAACAAGTTTTGAAATCAGTTATAAAAGTCACCCAACATTTCTTCTCATTGGCTTCCACGACTTTATGTTTTGTTAAAGTCCAGCCAGCCACATCCCTCAGGCTGCTTTTCACCTACAATAAGAGGGACAGTTTCTTTCAGCACAGACAGACATAGCTCAACTCCTACAGGTAACAGCTGACATGACTATTAGTCTTTCTTCTGGTACTTGCAGGTGTCAGACTCGCCGGTGCTCACTTGTCAGAGCTGCTCTGTGTGCTGTCTGAGGTGATTCATCTTCTTGCCAGCATCATTAACTTCCTTGTGAAAGGACTGGTGGAAGGAGACTACAAGCAGGGCTCCAAAGAGTTTATGTGCGTGTCAGGAGCTACTTTCCCTCCTCTGTAATCAGATCAAAACTTCTTTTTCTGCAAGTTACTTTTGCTGCGTTTAATTTCTTTTCCCAGTCTTTTTTTTTTATGTTAGTCGTTGTCCTGAAAGCCATTCCTTGAAATGCAATAATTTGTGAATCATTTAAAATGTTACATTTATGAATTCATTTCATCCAGGCACCATTCAATAACAGAACAAATGTTGCAATTGTGATTACAGAGTTGAAAAAAAAAACTTGGTATAAATACAATAAAGAAATTATTAATGCAGCCAAATGTATTATCAGTAAAAACCAACAAATGGACAATGGTATAAAAACACCCTAGGCACTACTCTATTTCATAATTTCCCCATTAAACTAATGAGTTTCTGTCTTTCACCATTAATTGCTTCATTTCAGTTCTGCTGCAGATGTTTATTTCTGCAATAGCATGGCATGAATTGCTATATTTAGGTTCCTAAATGAAACCACTTAATTAGTGATTGAAATGTAAAGACCTGTCAAATCAACCCCTTTTTCCACTACATTACATTTATGCATTAAACCAAAATGAATTCTTACATTGGCACAAGCTATCTGTATATAGGTCACACTTGAAACAAATGATAAATCTAAAGCTTGATGAAGCTCTCAAAGCGAATATAATGTGCAAAGATGTCATCACGTGCGCCTGTGCACGATGATATGTACATTGCATATCTCTCGGCAGTTTATGTGAATTACTGAACCTGAGACTATACTATTTCACGATTTATACAATTTCAGGTTCTGTGTGTCTTAAAAAAAAAAAACTCTGCTAAACTTCTTTTGAATTAACAGCAACATGAGTTGTGTTAGATCTCTGAGACTGTTTTCTTCGGGGAGAAAATGAAAGGGAGCTCACCCCCCTGACCTTTTTCTCAGAAACCTACCTCTTTTTCAGCTGCTTGATAACAAGTTATTATCCAATATGGCAGCCCTTTTGAGAGCTAGTGAAAAGTGGCAGAGGGTCTGTGCCGGAGTGTTATTAAGCTAGAGTATGGACTCTTAAGGACTGCAATAGACTGTCCTTCAACCCCAAAGTGTTTTATTATGAAACCACACAGCTTCAAATTCACTTTGGGTCTTGTCTCTTTACAGTAGGTTATTTTACCGGAGAAATCTTTCCCCATGTTACTTGTCTGCGAGGAGATATACATCAGAATTCTATGAATATATTACTGTCAGGCACGTTCAATTCATTTTGCCCATTATCGCCGATGGCTTTATTTGTGTTCTTACAATTTAATAATACTAGAAAGTACATGCATCCTTTTGATCTGATGCAACTGCAGATGTAACTACCGGTTGCTGCGGAACTAAATACATCCTGTTTTAATGGAGCCGTCACCAATAAAAGCTAAAAGTACATCCAACGGAATGGAATACAGATTCTACACGGCATTATGCGTCTCGTGCGAGAGGATGATGGTGAAATTGTTGTTCCCAGTCGTTAAGCACTGCAGATGCAGAACACTCCCAAGACGATTCTCGCTCCTTGTTCAATAATGCAGCTCATAGTGAATACACGCCCATTTGTTTAGGATCATTGTTTGCTCTATATATGTTGCAGACAATTGAGCCAGCGAACCTCCTACTTGAATTTACAGTGTTTGTTAAGAGGGTTATAGGAGGGAAGCAAGAGCGGAGAGAGAGAGAGAGAGAGAGAGAGAGAGAGAGAGAGAGAGAGAGAGAGAGAGAGAGAGAGAGAGAGAGAGAGAGAAGGAGAGCGCTAATAGGAAAAACACTGAATACAGGGGGAGTTTCATCTCTTGTGTCTCCACTTGATTAGTTTAACAGCTCCTTTGATCTTTTGCTGTGATTGAAGTGTTTAAGTGGAACATGAGGGGCAATGGCACAGCCAGAGAGCAGGGGCCTAGTAATGTGCCACCAAATGCCTAAGAGGCACAACACCTTAATGTCAGGGGGAAATTAAAACACTTTTCCATTACAGAGGCCCTTGAATCTTAATTCATTTGTCCACACACAATACAAAGTAGGTGACAAGGTCAGTAAATACTCATTGAATAAGACGTAAATGTTGACCTTTGAGAGCAGGTAGAAATGAGAATAATTTCAAAATGCAGTGTTGGAGAGGGAGTTCACATCTTTCAGTTTTGGAAGAGAACGAAGCCTTTGCAGTGAGGGGCTGTTTGCTTCACTCTGCAGCGTTGTACTTTCACATCTACAAATCGTTTAACCTTAGATTTCAGAAATCCTGGTGACGTCAGTAAACTGCAAACAGCACGCTCGTGTAATAATCTGTCAGCGGGAGTATGTTGATGAGGCCTGTTAACATTTCTGGCCTCTGAAAATGAAGCGATGTCTTCTTGCAACCCACATGTCAATGGGTTAGCATCAGATTTGTTTAATTTATTATTATTATTAATTTGACTAGGTCTTAGATGCCTAAAGAGATGAAGTCATATAAATCATATTTTGAAACAGCATTTTGTACAGAATACATGCTTTTTTCTTGCTGTTGTACTGTGACCAACTCTATCTCATTTGTGTAAGCTATTTTAAGTAATGTCAGTTTGAGATGTATTTAAATTTTCTTCATATAACTCCTGCAAAAGTTACTTTTAAGCTATTGCCAAAATATTGACACCTAAACGCACTTTATCAAATTACAAACATGTACACACACACACACACACACACGCACACACGCACACGCACACACACACACACACACACACACACACACACACACACACACACACACACACACAGGCCTACAGTACATACACAGTTGTATTCACACATATAAACTAAAATAGAAAGAAACATTGTCTGCACATGTGGACGGTCAAATTTCAGTCCTGCCAAAACATATTTGTCTGCCTGTCAGCCATCAACTCTTGGAAATCCTGACACAGTCTGGAGCTTAAGCTTGAGGTATCTTTGAGACACACTTCACAACACAAACAATTTGGTACCTGTAATGTTATGTCAATACCGCCGGACACAAGACAGATGTTGTTATTATTTTGTCATTTCAAAATTCCGCAGCAGTTGGAGAACCTCAGAGATCCTGTTGCCCTGCACCAGAATGTCAACTAATGACCGGACAGTCGGAAAAGAGCAGCAAATTTGTTACCACTGACAGAGAGTCGTGATAGATTCAAGAGCTGGTGAACATCCACAAAGCAGCAGGCTGCTGCAGACAGTCTTAAGGTCTGGTGACACAGTCAATGCACGAGCTGTTACTGCTCATATGAACACAACAATCACAGAAATAAATCATGAATAAATTCAAACATTGGGAAGAAGAAAACGTTGATATAAAATCCAGTAATTGTAAAATTCTTTAAAAGATGTCAATTTACATCCACCGTCAGATGGAGTCCATCTTTAACATTTCGAAATACATTTGAAAAAAATATTCAACTAAAAAATTGGACATTTCTTTTAGTGAGGAAAATAGCATTTATTTTTTACAATCAACACTTGAAATTATGTTTATATTGTTTTTAAGTCTACATTTATTTTTATTCCAGGTCAGTATACTTCTACCCTAGTTTAAATTATGAACAAGCTTTTAGACATTATCTTATCAAAGTAGACACAGGTTTGTAATATATATGTAGCAGCATGTTTTATATTGACTTTTTAAAAAGATTTTTGGAGAATTTCTACTTTAATCTCAGATGGCCCACCTTTGTGTCCTGATAAAGCATGTCACCTTTAGCTCGAGTGCCATACAATGTACACTCTCGTTGTCCTCTTGACCCCAGACAGTATGAAACAGGGGCTGTCAGACTTTTGTGAATATCTACAGTCGATGCTATGCTTGTTGAGCTTGTTGTCTGCATTAGCAAAAGCTTAAAGCAGGAGATATTATCCACTGATTCCTGTTAGAACTCCAATCACTCCAATTACATTTACTCCAAAGTGACTTTTCCCAGTCATCCAGCCAGGGATTTCTTTAGCCATCAATTAGAAACGTCGCTTCTAATCTGAGTCGGCTTCCCAGACACTGGTCATTTCCCATTAGAGTCATTTTCCCCAGGATCCTGTGGAGCGATAGACATCTCCGCGGCTCAATAGAGGAGACGTGGAGGAGACCATAATTAAAGAGGTGGCATTTACTCTCAGTCAGGCTCTCTCAGAGATCTGAATCTGCAATTACCTTCCAGAAAATAGCATTGTCAGGACAGGAGCCACGTTAATAATGGCCCCCCATCTCTGGGGCAGGGTACAGAATGCAATCATTTCCACTGAAGCCGCACTTTGATTGTTTATCGCTTTACCCAGGGTTATCAGCCACTCTACTGTAGCAAATGTACACAGAAGGAAATAATCCTGTGGGCCACTGGCTGGGCCGTTCAAGTATTTTGCTGAGTTGTGAATCATAAACGGTAACGTTAACATCATACTCATAAAGGTTGTAATATCATGGATAGGATTCACCAGCCGTTAAGTCTCACTATCTATTTACCAGAATCTATCTCTCTCTTTCTCTCTCTCTCTCTCTCACACACCCATTTTCATTCGCGCTCACATATACTGCAAGTGCACAGACTCCCTTAAGACTCTACCAACCCGTGCCTGACTTTCCAGATACTTTATCAAGTGCATAAGGACCATTTGCACAGAAGGCAATTAAAAGCTTTACTGGTTCCTGCAGGCAGAGGGGTAGTTTGAGGGCCCCAGTCGACACATGAGCCAGCACCTTATTGGAGAGGGCTGGCTTTGTGCAGCAAAATGGCTTTGGTAATTTATACCAAATAGACTGCAGGTATGGTATGAGAGCCAACAGGAACGCATCTGCATTAATCAATATGAAATTATCCTGGACGTAATTTGTGGAGGGCAGCCATGCACCTGCCGAGTAATGTGATTGGGGGAAGACTGCAGATAAATAAGTGACTGCACACTGTTGAAAATCTGGAAGCTAGAAAAAGGAAAGACATCCTAAACCAGATCCAATTGTGTGCCAAATCACAAGAAAATGAGATGACAGCGGACTGAACGTAAAATCCTTTCGAGAATAACGACACGCTGGGTGCTTCTGACAAAAAGTTGTCGAGCTTTACATGAGCTCCGCTAACAACACGCAAAGTGTATTTCAGTAAATGTGACTTTTAAGCGTGCATCCCCAAACAAATGCAAATGTGAGGCACCTGATTGTCGAGGGATGTGAGGAAATAAATCTATGCGTACGGTAAATTCTGCCGGCAGAGATAAGCAAGTCCTTAAAATGACCATATGCAAAGGTAGCGATAGTGAGGATGTCCAGCGGATTATCGTGTTTGCATATCTTCTAATCAATCCACTTGCAGCGTTCATGTGTAAAGGCCAAGATCACCGTGTTGTGTTTTTAAATCAGTCCTGAGTTTATGTAGAGTCTGTTTTTTTTTATTGTGGTTAATTTATGTCAGTCTGCATTCTCTTTGTCCTAAACATACTTTCTACTTCCTCCTGATATGCTCCACCACCGCAGGTTCCCAATGTTGTAAGTGTCAGTAAATAGAGGAGAAGCCGAGGGCATTCTGGAGATTGTCTGGCCCTTCTTTGGCAGCTGGTGACCTTCCTGGTCTATATGCTCCATGGCTCTCTCCAGTCTCTTTTTTCAGGTTCCAGACAGCCCGGCTCTCTTTATCACTCCCCAAGATCAGCAATTGCTCACCGACAGTCTCTCAGTAATGCATCCATGCTGGGTATCTCTTAGAGCACGCCTATGTGCTTTGCAAATGCAATATACAAGAAGTGAATACAAGAGTAGAAGTGGAGGGAGATCAGAGCATTCCAAGCACCATCCCGAAGAAGAATATTTCTTTAAAATGTTTTAAAGCAACACAAATAAAGAATGGCATTTCACCTTAATTTGATAGTCGAAAAAGACAGACCAATTCAATGTAAGAGAGATGACTGAAATCAAGGACATCAGGTTACATGCATCCTTCACAGCTGTGGTTCACAACCTTTTATCAGTGATGTACCCCCTGTGGATTTGTTTTTTCAGCACAAAGCATTTTTTGGTGGAAAAAACAATGTAATACACAGCGCTGTGCCATTAGCCTCTGATTTAATATAGAATATGTACAATTCTGTTTAAGAACTTACACCTATATTATGAAATATATATTAAATAACTATTTTAAAAGGAACACCCCCCTGGGGTGCCTTCAAATACCCCCGGGGTATAGCATTGAGAAGCATTGCTTTAGAATAGGCTGATCCACCATGATATCACAGATGTTTTAATGTAATGATTCACCTGTCAGCTTCATTAACAAAGTCAGGCAAGATAAAAATAAATAAAAACTATGTCCTTATATATAACTAGAAAAGCTTTTAGATTACTCCTGTTGAAAAGAAAATACTGGTTTTAACATTTTAGGAGCACTTCTATTCGTCTATAGCTCTTCTATTAGACGTGATATAACAGACTATAACCATAAGATCACAAATCAAGGTAAACATTTACATACACACAACTGGTTGTGTTGAATTCTACCATTTCCGTCGTCGATGAGTCAAAAGAGGTTTGCCAATTATGCACAGTGAAGTTGTGAAAAACGTTCCTGTGGTGCGTGTTTCATAAGCATAGTAACACAGGCTTAATTGGTTGAATTTGTCTCCTGGCAGACAAGGAACGGTACCCCGAAGGCAAAGATAAAAAAGACTTCTAAACTCTCTTTTGTGGAGCGGGTAGATGAAAGGGCAGAGAAGACAGGAGCTTGTCAGGAAGAAGCCGGTCCCAGCAGCCAGTGAGTGTGCAAGTGTAGCAGACCAGAAGAACGACAGGTTATCATCAGCTCCCTGCTTGAGAAATGAGACGCCTCGTCATCGAGTCGTAATGTTTTATTCCTCCCTCAACTCTCGTACCCAATCATCCTCACTTTATACGTGACAGACGGCATCGTTGTTTACAAATATGAGACCCCGACTGTACAGCTCAGATTTAACGTCCTCATTTTGCCAGTTACTGTCGATGCAAATATTTAAAAAAGCTGTCTGGATTTTTAAAAACTCCTTTCGCAAATGATTTGACTTCAACTTTGTGACCCTTTAAATATCTAGCTTTTCTTCTGAAAAATAATTAATACATGAGTTAAAGCGGCTAAATTCAATATTTAAAACATTATTACAGCAACAACAATTGCTTCTTGATGTCTTCTTGAATAAAGTTGCTCTCTTCTGTGTTTGTTGTCAAACGTCTCCCTGCTTTGTTACGTCGTTGATTATATCACATTTTTGCACTCTGTTTATTGTTTAATTTCTTAAATTGTTGTCTTGTTTTGTGTTGTATACATTGAGTATTTTTTGTTCCTAATATGTTTGTGTCTTCTATGTAACTTTGCTTGTTTCAGTTACAAACAGATTTCTCTTTGGGGATGAATAAAGTATCTATCTATCTATCTATCTATCTATCTATCTATCTATCTATCTATCTATCTATCTATCTATCTATCTATCTATCTATCTATCTATCTATCTATCTATCTATCTATCTATCTATACGGCTTTTAAACTTCAATCACTAATAATTAGAGGTTAAAAGAAGATATGCAGCTACGTTACTGTTCATCTGATGTGCTTGTTTATAGCCTCATATTGAGTCTGTGATTGAACAATTTGTTATCATTGTTTGATTCAAAGCCAGCGAGCACACAGAGCCAACCCACCATGTGTCACTAAGCAGTCCTCCTGTGTGAACTGCTGTGTAAAAGCATCATATGAAATAAATAGTACATCTTTTTTTATGAATGTGTCTGATGTTTCCTGCACTCAAGGTGGTGAGCTCAGACTGCTATAACTTTCCATCCACATAGATTAAACTTTGTTTACATTATTTTATATGAAGTATATTTGTACAGTCCTAATTAATTGAATTTAGAACATTTTGATTTCAAGCATCAACATCGACTTCAATTTACATCTCTCTTATTTACATTAAGCATTCATATTCAATTTTAAGATCTGTTATGAGAAATAAATGCACAAAGGTTAGTTCAATAGTCAAACCGTGTTTTCAATGAATTGGAGTTAAAGTGTTGAACATTTACACCACACTTGTGCCATTGTATTCTGCTGTTCTGCTTCAATGACACACAAACAAGCATGCAACTGGTTCAAGATCAGCTTGACGAATGCACAAAGAATCGTTGACAAATGATCACATTCTTTTCATTCTCTTTAATCAAGAGAAATATTCAAGAATGTGTTCATCTCAAAACTAATAACTATAATAAAAATGTTCCAAGAATGTCATAGTTCATTTGATAATCACAGCGAATAAAAATGCACATTTTGGTTAAATTAGTGTCTCATTTCCATACAAAGCACTACTATTAATAAACATGGAGCCAGTGTGCAATTTCTCTCACCGCAAAGTGGGAAATGAGCAATGAAGAATAGCAACAATTGATAACGGACGTCTTGGCAGCAAAGCATCTGCTTGGTGCCACGTAATCAGCCCTGTCAAAATCCTGAAGAGACTCAGAGATTGTTGGAAAGGAAAACACGGAATGCACGAAAACTGAAAAAGAAAAACTTAATTTTATCTCATTACTTCTACTGAACTCCCTTCACATCTCATTTCCTGTCAACTCTGGTGTTGAACCTCGGTGTTATCAAGAGATATTTGTCACAAATACTTGTAAGCTTTGAATTGTCACATTTTTAAACAGAATAGAAACACTCAGTTTGTGTTATTGTTAATTGGTTCTGCTGACAGTCATATCAACAATGCATTTTACAGCAGAGATATAGTCTATGCTTTACAAAGTATATTATATAGCAGCATATGAAATCTATAGCTGTATTACTGTCTGCTGAATAGCTCAGTTAGCAGAATCAAAACAACTCACCAAATGAGGAAAAATCTCTTTTGGTCACAAGACGGGGGAAAAAGAGGAAAAAAAGAGTTCCGAAGCTTTTTCAGTGATAACATCTGAGGAGTCCTGGTCCAGTGCCCAGGCTCAATGGAGCTGCACATTTCAAATATGGGCCCGTAGAGTGGCTTTGTGGATTCAGTTTTCCAATGATCTGAATGAAATTGTCGATGACGTGCAACAATAATTCATTTATTTATTATATTTACTGGATAGAAGTGACCTTCTGTCGGACTCCAGTTATATAGAAACTTTACATTTTAGGTTCTAAGGGCTGGATTATCAACATACTTCACAAAGCTTGATGTATAACCATTGTATCAGTGTGACATTGTTACTATCATCAAAAGAGCCCCGTTCACGTGTGTGTGTGTGTGTGTGTGTGTGTGTGTGTGTGTGTGTGTGTGTGTGTGTGTGTGTGTAGTGGGGTAGGGAGGATTACACAGGATCAAGCTCATTATGTGTGAAGTTATTCAGGAATATCTCCATGGACTATGAGCACTTCCGCTCTTGACTGGCAGCCCATGTGTAAAGTCAACAGCACTGCAAGACATAGAAGTGCTACTTCACTTTGTTGTGCATCGAAAAGACCCCAATTTCATGAAGATGATTGTAAAGTCTGGGCTTACCTGAGGCAATGTGCTGTTTGACAATTTCTTTTTTTTTCCTGTAGCACAAGCAATACGTAAAAAGGAAAACTGAGTAATGAAAAAGCAATAAACAAGACGACATAAGTCAGACAACACTGACTGGAAGTCACAGCTAGTGCATAAACACCACGACAATAAGTGTTGGGCTCTAAAGAGCTGCAATCATGACTGAACTGGCATCTCTTAAATTACCATGCTAAACCTCGCAGCAACGCCAGGCTCTTTAGGACACCAAATGATAAAGGTTAATATGTCACACATACATTTCAGACAACACAAAATTCTGATGCCCACGAAAGTGTGATAAAGGACACACTGGATGTCACTGAGATGAAACAAAGTGATCCTCTCTTTGAAAGGAAAGACTGATTTCCACTTTGCATATTTTTCATGAAATATCTCATACATTCTCCGCACACCAGTGTGATTAGTTTGGCAAGGGGATTCAAGGTGATACAGGAGACAATGTTAATGACCGCCTACAGAACTATTGGCATCTCATGTAGTTGGGATCAGATTACCCATGTTTCAGGGCCATATTCAAATGAAGCTTCTCACTACTACATGTCAACGCGACTTGCAGTTTACACTGTTTTTCAAGGGTTAGTTTGATGTTTGATGTTGTCATTATTTTTTCTTATTTCACAGATGAAACACACACAATATTACGATTCGTTGTTATCTTTAAAAGTCAACAGTTGATCAATCATAGAGGGATACATTTCTCTACTGAGAATAGAAAATAGACCACAATGCAATTCCTTCCAGTTGTGTTTTGACATGTTAAAAAGATACTTTCCAGACAGAAGTGGAGGAAAGCAGTCTTTGATATGGAAGTAGATACGACAAGTAACGATATACAACAAAAACTCATCACAAAATACTCATTAACTGCTTAAAAGAAAAATATGCATTTTTCAATTGTATGGGATTTTCATTGGAAGCTTAAGTGAATAATGAACCTTCTTCAGGATTTCAACTAAAAGGTATGTTTCCATATCCATCTACTCAATATTTGGGTATTACCATATATCTTATTGCTTAGATTTAATCAAATTAGATGAAATTGGAATAGTTGGAGCTTTTCTACCATCTCCTTTGTTCAGTCTTATGACTTTATTTCCAAGACACTGGAAAAAAAAGGTGTGATTAACGTCAGACTCAATTTTTCTCTCAACATCTGTTTTACTGTGTTCTGATAAGGTCATTGGGGCTCGCCTTGTCACTGCAGCCTTTTTCTTCCTGCTCACCAGTTCTGTCTGTGTCAGTCTTCATCACTGAATGCACTGAAGACTTGTCAGGAATAATATCAGTAGCACTTTGAGGGGCTTCTAATTAGAACAGTATTGTAAGTTGAAGATTCATGCTCAGGGCTATTCTTAAAGAACATATGAAATAGAACAAAGACACAAAACAGGCATTCAGTGCTATTCATGTCGAAGCCAAACATGCAACAAGAATACAATTGTGCCAATTATAATGATATGAAACTAAACAAAAAAGCTTAGTATTACGGGCCTCATGCTGTGCGCGACGCTTACTAATACCAACACTTTTTATATAATAGCAGATAAATTAAATGAAATGATTATTCCGGAGACTACCTATCTTTGAATTGTTGGATGATGTTGTCTGTAAGCATATTCAGCACAGCCTGTTTCCTTGGCCTTAAATTAAATCGATTTGAATTCCTGATAAGCTTACCTGTATCTCTTTAACTGTGATCTTATCATCCATCCCTTCTACTTCAAGATGGGTCAGAGTGGCATCACTAGGATATCAAAGACATTTGATGTGTGCTTCAGTATCGAAATGTGACATTTTGCTGCGGTGTTTACAGTGTATTTGACCAAACCCAAACTGACTTACACAGGTGTTTTGGTGTTTGTCGTTGCTAAAGAACACACATATTCACAGACTGTACTGTACTTGCACAATAATTGGTGCAGAGGACCCATTTATCGTTCATTTTGCAGAACAGTGTCCATCCATCTGAAAGGGAATTAGTTATCACAGGTCTACAGGGAGCCATTATAGACTATTGTTTCAGAGAGTGGCTTACCCCAAGCTGCTTTGTGTTTTCGAGACGAGAAACATCAGAAGCAGGAGAGACAGTATGAAGGAAGGCTGAGAATGAGAGGCGGTGTGGGGTTTCATCTATCGTAAAAGCTACACTATAATAAGTCTCCTTTCTGTATTTATCTTTTATCTGTGTCTCTAGCTTACGAAGATGGACTATTATACACATATAATAGGCAGACACCAACTTATCCTCATGCGAGGACCCCCATGTGACATGTGAATTACTAAATTCATTCAGACTGGGACCATGTCTATCTCAACCTTTCCCAATAAGCAACATAATCTGGATTCGTAACCCTCAAAGCAATCCATATTTCCCAAATATAATTATAAGCAAAAACCACTTTATAAAACATCTTAATTTTGAGCCTCGAAAACTAACATACTAACATTTTTTCTAACCTCAATCTCATCATCATAATTTATTTACAGAATATATAATATAGAACAGTGGTGTCAAACTCGTTTTAGTGAAGGGGCCACATGCTGCCCATTTTGATCTCAAGTGGGCCGGACCAGAAAAATCACAGCATAATAACGCATAATTAACGACAATGTTTCTCTATGTTTAAATCATTGTTGAAGGTTTTTAGATGATAAACTCTATTTTAAGGTCTTTCAACAGTTAACTAGAAACAAAAAGACCAAACATTCAGACATCAGCCCTCTGTTTATCGGCCTGGGCTCTCCTCTGCAGATTCCCTCGCTTTGTGACACGTTTGTGGCGCCACTTTCATGATGTGATCCATGTTTAACGACTTCTAACACAATAATGTCAGTGCTCACATCAATTGCAACTGTAGATCAATGCTTTGCATGTCTGTCTTATATGCAGAGGATCAGAGGTTTGAATCCCAGCTTTGCTAATTTAAGTCTAAAAACAAAACAGCTGTATTTGGATTGAACACCCTGGTGGCCGGACTGAACGGATTCGGCCCGCAGGCCGTGTGTTTGACACCCCTGCTATACAACATCCATAATAATATGTGGAATAAAGCCTACAGTTGTCCAATTATATTTTGAACTAATGTATTACGTTGATTTTTTATTTTTATTATTATTATGTTATTATTATTATTATTATTAAAATTGTTGATTTTATTGGATCAGGCATCAATGATAACATGAGATGAAGCAGGACGTTATCCAGATTTCGCGCATGCGCAATACATATATTTTCTAGCCTGTTAAGCTACCAGGCAGCTAGACAGATGTAAGCTAGCACAGATATAAATTAGACAAAGAAACCTTGTGGAGAGACTGAGTGAAAAATAGTTTAAAGTAACGGAGGGTGAAAGGAGCGACTGTGACACAAAGCTATATGTGTTATTCGATATATATGGAAGTATGAAATTGAAAGGTACGCCGTCACTATGTCTTTTTAAACTTTTTGTGAGCAGTCAGTGCAGAGATTAGCTTTGGCTAGCTGCTAGTTAGCCGCTGTTGTTTTCCCACCAGCAGATTGTACCAAACGTGAGGGTCTGAGAGTTAGCTCGGTTAGTTAGCATCCTGTCACAGGGATCAGGAGAGGCCCTTTGTTTTACACCGGGTGATGCGGGGTCTAAACAGCACATTGCCAATTTAACTTGAGGGGTCCTCAGCTAGTTCGTGTCGCAACAATGAATAACGTAACTAAAGTAAGTCAGCTTGGTAATATGCGGACAGATTTCATGGTGACATGTTTTGTGCTAAGATAGCTAATCGGTGCTAGCTGCATTTGCGGTGCAACGTTATAGTGAAGTTAACATTAATCTAGCTAGTGGGGATGTTCATGTTAGCTTGGGTTAGCTAAATACGTATTGCACAGATAACTGGCAGATTGGCAGAATCTAATTGTTTTCCTGTTCACATGAACGCCACTCTTCTTGGGCAACGTTAGCTAAGATAGCTAACGTTGTATAGGACTAGTGAAGTGATAGCGTTCAGCGATAATAATAATAATAACGATTGTTTGGAAATGTGTTGTCAATGTAGCTGATGTTTACGCTAACATTGAGCTGTTGCTTTCCACTGATATCGCTGTTTTTTCTAGTCACATCCGCTCACGTCTCAATTAGCGCACAGGCTAAAGTAAGCCGAGACGTTAATTTAAGATACGATCGTTTTAACTTTAACTAAGTTAATGCAAACTAGCCAGATGCTTCCTCGGAAAACGTCATGTCTGTTGTGTTAAAGGCGAGGTTGCAGGGCTCTAGCTAACTAGTCTGTTAGCCAAACAAAGTTGCAGGTGATTCTTGAGTTGGCTAATTTAACAGACAGGCCGACAATCATCTATTACGTCCTGGACCAAAGCATACACCATGTACCATCTCTAAAGTGTACACTACCCATGCTAGTTATCGATCAACTGTTTGTACGTTAACTGCTGCCCTCATTTTTACAATAACGTGGCATTGACTTTTTTAAAAGCTCAAATTATCTAGAGATGTCACTTTGTTGTCACTTCGATAATATATGTCCCAAGATAGCTATGACATGTCTTGTTTATTGTGAGAACTGTTGCTTTATTGCCAGATGCTCCAGTGACGTTGGTTGATAACTTGAATTGCTATTGGAAAGGTTGAACCAGTACCTTCTCTATGTCTAATATATGTTGTTGTTTTTTCATTTTCCCCAGAGTGGAACATGAAGATGGGGCCATGAAGGATCCTGTGATAACTTAGAAAAACTGCATCTCTGTACATTTCAACCATTCGAGAGGTGATTAGGTTTCATTTCCTTGCCGGTGTTGCATGATTTAGCTGTGATAGTTATGAAGGTGATGAGTTCCTGCAGTTTGCTGCAAAAAAGTTGTTAAACTTGTTATTGCAAGCACATATTTATATGCACTTGCAATAATCAAGGTTTGTTCATTCCATCAACGGTATGTCATGTGATTTATAATCAAATACACTACATGTCCTTAATATAATCACTGCTTACAAGTTTATAATTGCACATTTCAAAATGTTAAACATGTATAGCCTCAGGCAAAATATTAAGATGTTTTTCTTGAGATGTTTAACAAGCTATAAAGTGGACAAGTAAAACAGGCAAAACCAAACAGTAATTGCATGATAGTTGATTGTCACTCTGAGAACCAGGGATTCTGTAATGTATATTGTAAATAACATGGTGGGAAACTCGCACAGAAAGACAGTGAACTCTGGGGAAGAGAGATGGTGGAAGAGCAGTAGTTTCATAACTTCTCTGCCTTCATATCCTCTTGCCATAGAGACACATTTTTTTGTGATTCTTGCAACATGCAAGTCATTTGGGTCTGTGTGCAGTATGTAACATATAATGTATTTATCAAAAGTAAAGATACAATTGTATGAAATTGGTAGGTTTTTGCCATTGTCTTAATTTTCCAGTTGTCAAAACAATTCTTTACCAAGTTTATACCTTTTTAAGTGTAGATTGAAATATCTGACTCTGAGATGGCTTATGATGGGTTTATAGGCTTTGATACAAACTAAACTTTGTGAAAAAAGTGAATTGAAAAGTCCTCACTGAAGGGGTGGTGTATTCTAGTGTTAAGGGATAAGTGAACATTAAATACTTGCAAATGTGATTCTGATATTTCAGCACGTGTTTCTGAACATAGCAGATGTTGTGATTTTGCTTTGGCATTTTGCTGGCTTAGGAGTTAGGGCTGTTTAAGTTAAAATGGCTGCTATGACGAAATAGACGTTTTATTTCCTTAATTAACTGCAGGCTTATTAGCCATAGCCCAGCCTGTAACTGACTACTCAGCCTATTTAGAGGTTGCTGAATATCACCATCTAGTAACTACCAAAGTCACTTCAACATGTCAGTGTTGTGACATTAGGTGTTGTTTTTTGACAGTATGTTTCCAGTTAAACTGCCAAGACCGTAAACCCTGTGGATCTTTCTTCCTCTGCTCATTAACAAAATCAATCGGTAGAAAATCTGTGTGTTGTTATCCAAGCTTTTTCTTGCTTTGTTGACATAGTCAGGCCAGCCAAGCGTACTTTTACTGCACGTTTGTGCATGTGAGAATGCCACACCAGTTGGCTCGCAGATGCTGTTCTGCACTGTGCTCATGGAGGTTACGGCTGATAACTTTGTTGGAAGTGTAGCGCCCACCTTGAGGCTCGCCCTCAGGTAAACACAGTTCACTAGTGAGCTCTAGTTTGCACTGTTAGCATCGTTAGAACCGTTGGCTATGAGCCTAAGTTAAAATCGTCTTAGTACAAAATTCTCTTTTTAAATTTTTTTTACTTTTGTCATTTTTTTCTGAATATAGCAAGCAACAAATCTGTCAATCTTTATGGGCACCTGACTATTGTTTTAAGACTTGCCTTTTAACGCACAGTTTGTTGTCGAGGACATGAAAGTTGGCTGCGGCTGTTGGACGTTAGTTTCTTGTCAGGGCTTTTCTGACGACCCTGATTGCCCAAATACATACTTGTATGCAATATGTCATCGTTGTCTTCCGATTGATTGATTTGGTTGAGAATAGCTTTGCTACAGAGTCTTAGGATAATGTGCGTTTATATGGCCACCTAGTCTGGCACTGTGACATGAAGGAAGCCGTCTTGTTGTTTTATTTAACATTTAAGTAAGCACTGTTTTTTACATCATCACAGAGCATCTCATTTACTATGTCGAATGGACACATTTGCAATACTGTTGAAGGAATTTACATTACATTTCCATGTTTCTTCCTATCCCATAGTCAAACATTGGTCTCAGGTTTCACCAAAGTACAATAGTTCAGCATATAGTGAGGATGCAGACTCTTTTTTTCATCACATTTAAAAGTATAAGAATGCCAATAGATTCAAATCATGTGAAGGTTATAAATGATTAATACATTGTTCTGTCAGGGTTATTCTGACAGTAATTTATATGGGGAATGAATTACCTATGTGTACTTTATGCTACTAATTTCTGCAGAATAAATGTAACATTTTGTTTTCTATGAATGATTAGTGCTTAAAGGACAAACGTGAGTGGTACTCCGAAGCCAGTGATGTCACGGGTTCCCACCCCTCCTCCTCCTGGGGAGATGTCAAGTGGACCTGTGGCAGAGAGCTGGTGTTACACACAGGTATGGGCATAACTAAACTCATCGAATCATGTTCTATACAAAAAGGTAAAAGTTAGTCATGTTTTACATGTCGTATTAAATAGTTTCAAATCATATCACGCTACTAATATTTCATTACTAGCTTTTTATTTTTCCCTCATTTGTGTTTTATGAGCATTTTTTTGCAGCAGGCAATTAGACCTGTTTGACTTCACCAGGTGTTATTGACCAAGTGTTAATAATAACTTTAGCAATGGCTCAGTTCCAACATGAACAATACTAAGAGCCTCAAACAAAAGCAGCCAAATGGCATTCCGCCCTCATTAATATTGTGTGAAGATGCTACTGAGATGTGTCTAATGTCAACAATCCTGGTACTGTACCTATTTAATTCAAAATACTGTAATTTAGAGTGCACAGCCCCCTCTAAATTGTTGACTGTATTTCAAAAACAGATAATAAGCCTAAAGTTTCTGCATATTCTTTTCTTCCTAGGTCAAAGTTGTGAAGTTTTCATACATGTGGACCATAAACAACTTTAGTTTTTGCAGAGAAGAAATGGGGGAGGTGTTGAAGAGCTCAACCTTCTCCTCTGGCCCTAATGACAAGATGAAATGGTTAGTACATTCATGCTTACAAATGTCTTGAGCTTTTTGCATTAATCTATCAGTCCCATTTTATCTCCAGTTTCATCTCCTTTTATTAGTACAAATGTTATTGAAAAGTCTGCATGTTTTTATTGTGCTGTGGGAACTCTGCACACACGTGATAATTAGTCTCCCAAAGCAAGAGAGAATCACCCCTGAAGGCTCATCAAAGTATTTCTGTTCTCACAAAAGTGATAAAGGCAGTTATGCCTGTCTTGCTTCTAGTTTGTACTGTTGCTGATGTGCAGTGTTCTCTTTTTTTTCTTGCCAGGTGTCTGCGAGTCAATCCAAAGGGACTTGATGATGAAAGCAAAGATTATCTGTCATTGTATTTACTTCTTGTTAGTTGTCCAAAAAGTGAAGTCAGAGCAAAGTTCAAGTTTTCTTTGTTGAACGCTAAAAGAGAAGAAACAAAAGCGATGGGTGAGTAAAAGCAATCAGAACCTCACTACATCTCTTATGCCGAACATTTACTATTCCTTCTATTCCAACACTTTTGTTAATTTATAAGATGTTCAAGCAAAATAAATAAATTATCAAGACAGCATTATTCTATTTTTTTCTTGTAACAGAAAGCCAAAGAGCATATAGATTTGTCCAAGGCAAAGATTGGGGCTTCAAAAAATTCATACGGAGAGATTTCCTCCTTGATGAAGCCAATGGACTCTTACCAGATGACAAGCTCACCCTGTTCTGTGAGGTAATTCTACTTTGACTTTCTTTTTATTCTTCAATTAATAAAGGATGTAGTCTTTTTGTCTACATATGTTGTTATTTGACCAAAATAGCGAACGATATCACCACACTTTCCCCATTTCTACTCTCAATGATGGTACATAATGGCTTATTCAGCAACACTTTTATTTGATGGGAGAAGATATATTTTACTGTCTGGGGGAATTCTTCTGAAAGGGTATCGATTGGGCTGGCACACATTCCCCTGATCCACAATTATAATCTGTCCTCAGAACACAGCCACTTCTCAATTCGGAATTAAATTTCAGGTTTTCCTGATTTTCCGTCATTGCATACTAGTGCCATGTTACAGAGGATCTGTTGTGAATGATGTTGTGATTGATGTTGAAATTACTGAATAGCTGCATTGTTTCTATGATGAAAGCATCCAAATCACACCACTGTTTGATTGAAACATTATACCCCTTGGGTGACCTTATTGGAATTAAGGCTAAAGTCTCTTAATTTAGTCATTGTTATGACCAGTTCACCCCTGAGCGTAAGCCGTTGAGCCATTTATCTATAAACATACTGTTGGCATTTGCTTCAAATGACATTACGCTCCGAGAAAGTGAAATGCCTCCTCCACCGTGCTTGTTTTTCAAAAATAATTGAATTCAAATTGTCAAGAAGAATAAATGTCTCCTAAAATGTTCTTTCAATGGACAAGTTAAATGAAGTGTCAATGGATTTTGATGTAAATGCATTCGGCCAAATACTGCCAGGACCAGACACTGTGCCAGGCAACACTTGCAGAAATTCAACAATATCAGGGAAATTGCCACTTTGATAAACAAATTGCTTATAAATTAAAGACAAAACGCCTTTCCTCAGCAATTAGGTGTTTCAACAAAGTTAATTAATTTTGGTTTCAAGTGTTCAGAGTCCCTGCCATTGTAGGATCCTCAATCTTGAAAATGTGCTCAAAATGGAGCCAATTAAATATAAATTAGGCTGTTCTCTAATGCAGTAAAACACATTTGCAAACACATTTGCTGCTGGATCGGTCCGGATGTTTAGCTTTATTGAGACTGCTTCAGCATGTTGTCCTCTCAGTGATGTTTCTTGTGTTCAGGTGAGCGTTGTTCAGGACTCGGTTAACATTTCGGGCCAGTCCAACATGAACATGCTGAAGGTACCGGAGTGTCAGCTGTCTGATGACCTGGGGAACCTGTGGGAGTGTTCACGCTTCACAGACTGCAGTCTCTACGTGGGAGGGCAGGAGTTCAAAGCCCACAAATCCATTCTTGCAGGTAAGACCGTCCCCAGCCACTCAACACTTTAGCAAGTAGCAACCAGGAGAGAAGCCCTCAAAATGGCCCTGGCAAGACAAGCCCACACACCTTCTTAATAGCCTCTTGTGGAGAGCTGAAAGTACCTCAAAAGGCTACGGTTGGCCTGTATCCCTGACTTGATTTGTATTTGCCCAAGTCTGCAGTGGCAGTGGGCTCTAATCCCCACTACCTCTGCGTGGCCCTTCTTGACCCAGATGACTGTAGAATCCAAGAGGAGATGCTGACTCTCCTCTCCAGTTTGTCTCCATTGGACATGGTGACAGCTGCACTGGTCAGGGAAAAACGCTGACAAAGTGGAGCTATGTGGATTTAGCAAGATGTTAAGACTGTCAGAGTTCAAAACTCTTGCTTTGGTGTACTAACATGCTTCATATGATGTAGACTGTGTGCTATATTTATACGTGTTTTTTTTATTTCTTTGACAGCGAGGTCACCAGTCTTTAATGCCATGTTTGAACATGAAATGGAGGAGAGTAAAAAGGTAAGAATAACTTGTTACAACTGCTTGTAACTGCTCCTCAAATTAGAACTACTGTGACACACTATACAGAGTAATTATTTCTTATTTTATGAAATATTCTTCAGTTGAAATGAGTCGTGTAGAAACCTCTTGTCTTCTTTTGCAGAACCGGGTGGATATCAGTGATGTAGACCCAGATGTCTTTAAGGAAATGATGGGCTTCATTTATACAGGAAAAGCCCCGAACCTGGAGAAGATGGCAGACAATTTGCTGGCAGCTGCAGATAAAGTAAGTAGTAATTCAAACTTTTGCGAATATTTTTACAAACATCTGCCTTCCACTTCCTTTCACTTCCTGGTAACTAAAACACAACAGTGATGCTGACAATTAGATGTAATGTGGCCATGTAGCAAATGTTCCTCATGTTCTCATTGGTACGTTTGGATCCTCCAATCACTTGAGAGGCCAGCATTGTATGCAAGTCAATGAGGCTAAAAGGGTGATGTGGAGTTGTATAATTACACCGCAGTTAGGCTCCATCTTATCTGACATAATTTCAGTATTGATAACCTATAAAACAAATATAGTGTGCTTCAGCCCCCCCTCCGCAGCCAGTTTAGAGCATGCTGGTACAGGGTTTGAAAAATGTAGAATCCAATACAGCACAGTCGCTCTTCAACACTGTATGTTTGTGAGGCTTATAATTCAACATCTGTGGAGACTGTCAGGTAAGTGCTGATTCAAGTTAACAGAAGTGATTGAGGACGTAATAAGTGACGTGTTTTCTGTCGGCCTGCATCAATAATGGAAATTTCCTCGTCCATTGGTAACAAACATGTTACTGAAAGCGATGTCATTCTTGGCAGTATGGAAACATACTTCATGACGAGAGAAAACTCTTCACTCAATGCAGTGTTTTGTTATAACGTTGCAACAGAAGATGACACGGTACGACGTCACATATGAGACCACGACTTCATTTGATTTGCTGTTTGGTGCCCGTTGGGATTTTTATGTTGCCAGTAGATGTACATATTTTCTAGCCACATTTTGCATTTCTAATCATTACAGCTTATGCAAAGCAATATTTCTCGGGACTTTAACATGAAGCACCCTATGATCCCCCAAATCCTTCCTAGACTCTATAATGTTGTCTCATCAGTTCACAGATGAGTTCCCCTATTTTTATTATCAAAAAAAGTGCTTCATTTGAATTTGATGTATTGTGGTTTCGTGAATTGTGAACCAGAATATTGAGCCTATCAACATAATCAACAGGCAAGTTCCCTCACTTCCCTTTGCAAAATCATCCCAATCATTGTTTAAATGATGCTTCACAAAGACCATGTGGTGAAATTGGGCCATTCCTGTTTTTTTAAGATTGCAGTTCATATTAATGAAACCTTCTGGTTGGACATCTTTTGGTCCTGGTCTTTCTTTTCTTCTTTCTTTCTATCTCTCTCTCTCTGTCTCTCTCTCTCTCTCTCTCTCTCTCTCTCTCTCTCTCTCTCTCTCTCTCTCTCTCTCTCTCTCTCTCTCTCTCTCTCTCTCTCTCTCTCTCTCTCTCTCTCTCTCTCTCTCTCTCTCTCTCTCTCTCTCTCTCTCTCTCTCTCTCTCTCTCTCTCTCTCTTCCAAGTAGAGTTGAAACATTGATTTGATAATTGAACTGATTGCATCTGTAGCTTTTTTATTTTGTGTTCAGAATAGTTGAGACAGAACCTCAAATCATGGGGATCCACTTTGCATCGAGGGTGTAACTAAAGCTTTTTGTCTGCCGCTCCATCCCTCCCCCTTCTCTCCAATCCCAGTATGCTCTGGAGCGTTTAAAGGTCATGTGTGAAGAGGCCTTGTGCAACAGCCTTTCAGTGGAGAATGTGGCCGACACCCTCATCCTAGCAGACTTGCACAGTGCCGAGCAGCTCAAAGCACAAGCCATAGATTTTATCAACAGGCAAGTTTCGCAAAAAAAAAAACCTCCAGTGATAAATTCCTGCTGCCATTTCTGTTTACCAGCCCTGAATGCTTACCTTTTTATCTCCTTGCCATAGGTGCAGTGTCCTGAGACAGCTGGGCTGTAAAGATGGAAAGAACTGGAATAGCAAGTATGTAATTAGCTGATATATGTGACACAAGATTAATAACACCCTCTTATCGGTTCCCCCAACCAGATGCATTGGAATTCATTGTTTTAGCCCAGGCAGACAGAGTGCTATTTGCCTTTTCAGTTTGAAGCTCCATATCTTTGTATCCAAGTTATTAATAGACTCATACCTGGAAATGGAATATTTGTAGAATTTTTTTTTTTTTTTTTTAAAAAGGAAGGTGGTCGCTATAGGATTTATTTATTTGTTCAGATGATAGTGTGTTTTTAGAGGACACCTTGAAATGTTGAACTTTGTTGCATTCAACATGTGAAGACGTCCTAATTCTATATTCATTTAAACATATGCACAGAAAGCACTAATGGCCCTTCTTAAGTTTACCATGAAACTCACAAATCAAGTGCCCCTTATTTGCTGTGTCATTACGATCTCATTTAAGTTTATTGATTTTTAATGTGCACATTTTCACATTGTCTTCGTGTTAACTTCCTTTTGCCTGTGCTTACAGTCATGCTACAGACATAATGGAGACTGCAGGCTGGAAGTCAATGATCCAATCCCATCCTCACTTGGTAGCCGAGGCCTTTCGTGCCCTGGCTTCAGCACAGTGCCCACCCTTTGGTCTTCCCAGGAAGCGTCTAAAACAGTCCTGACTGCCTGACTGTGTGCCCCAGGACTTTACTGGAGGTGTGAAGCATGGGTTTACAAAGGAAGGACTAGTGAGGATACCACTCTTTAATTCCACCAAAACTGAACACACTTGAATAAAGAAGAGTGGAGCTTTCTGGCCAGGGATTTGGGGAGGCTGGCACGTGGACATCAATGGATTGGGAAAAGAAAATGGTAAAATTGGTGTCGCTTGCTTGCTTTGCTGCCCCAACTGGATGCTGTTCAGCCCGGGTAGCAAGTCAAGCTGTCTGCTACTGTTTTTTTTCCTGTAATTTTATAAATGGCCTTAATATATCTGCCATTGCTCCGGAGCTGCTCCAGAGTACTTTGTCTATTTTACTCTGTGCCTGCCTTGTCACAAAGACCAGGCCTCCTCCAGGTTGCACTAGTTCCCATGAATAGTCATTTTGATATGGAGTTCTATAGGAACGTAACAAAGGTTTAACTAAATGGGAAATATTATATATTTGTAATGTTTAGCCCGTTTTGTGACTAGACATTAAAAAGCATGAACACTTTCAGTGCAAGGTCAGTTCTTTACACTTTTTAAAATATGTGTATGCCCCATATTGATGGCACCATTTCTATGTAAATGACAGTTGAACCATCTTCAGAAGACCAGTGTACAAGAAAGTCTGTTCTATTGCATATTTGTGGGGGGAAAATTGTAATCTGCCATTTTGAAGACCCAGTGTCAATCTTTATAACTCACGTAAGACGAAAACATGTCTATACTTTGGCCCTACTATATTAAAACATTGGAAGTATTTACTCAGTCTCCCATTTGAATGGCATATTCCAGATCATACGTCTGTGAACTGTTCTAGATTAAATTGAGAATTTCTGTCTTTAGTATTGCCAACTTGCAAATATTATATATTCTCAATATACTGTGGTAACTAAAAGTGGAGAGACTAATGCATGGTCATGTTATTGTCAAAAGAAAGTGTCCAAGTACCAATTTTGTTTTTAACAATTTATTTTCTGCAATTACCTGACATTTGTGCAGGATGACATGAATTGAGTCTGTGCAAAAAAAAAATCCTCTTAACATGCTTGGACATTTGTAGGATGCTGAGCATCACTTCTACTGGCAATGTTATTCTGTGTTTGAATGGGGGGGGTTGTCATGTTTATTCAGTCCGTCTCGTATGTAGTGTGGTGTGACCGACACTTCAGAGGATTTTGTAAATTAAAAGAGTAGCATCGTTTTTACATGATATTACTCGTCATTCAGAGTCATGTTGAGATGTTGAAACTTCTTTTGTTTGGAAGCAGAAATGATGAAGTTGTGGTCTGCAAGAATGCCTGCATTAACCCATTAAACCATTTTCCAGCAGTCTGAAGAAGCCCAGGTTTTTTTGTTTAATTCAATGTGACAAGAGATGTCAGTTGAAGAGAAGATGATTATAATCATACCGTTTCTTTTTTAATGGTCATGTTTATGGATGCGAGTGTCGAGCTGAGGTGATGGCATTTTTCATTCCGTCGCCACTGGATTTCGTTTAATTAGAAGATTAGAAAACAACACTGTGATAATCAAAAGACAATGTTCTTAAACTGCTGCATAGTAACATGTTTAATGTCGAACCTTTTACGCCACATGAAAGACATTTTTCCCTCTTGTTTTATGTGTGAATGCTCGGCACAAGCTCTAATTAAAGTGAACGCGAGGCTGCTCCCTCCTGCTGGAACGGAGACTTCTTCATCAGCAGCTTGCTGATCCTCGTCCGCCCCTCTCAGCACAGATCCTAGAAAAAGACCTGATACCATCGATGCTTTAGGACGCCTCTCCAACCTTTTATCTTCCTCTCTCGCTTTCCTCCGCTAGCTGTTCCACTTGAAAGACAAGCTGCCCGCAGTGGCATCGCCACAATTGAAAATGTGTCATTTGCATCATAGGAAATGAGATTGTTAAAAAAGGCAGTGGACAATGACAATGGGCCAGGCTTTAGACAAATTCATATAAATATGGCCTTTGTGTGTGTGTGTGTGTGTGTGTGTGTGTTATGAGTCCAAATGTGACGCTGCAGCAGACAGCCCTGATATAATGGACACAACCGCTGCCATCATAAACAAGTCACAGGGTAATCTGGATGCATCCCAGGAGGTATTTTGTGATTAACTCTTTAAGATACTTCAAACAAATGTCTTTCCATAGACTTGTCCTCATACGTACAATGTTTCCTTTGTTTCCCAGAATACATTTTTGACAAACGCGGCAAAGAGTCAGACACTTGTCAAAGTTCCTGTGAACATGTGATCTTTAGCAGGAGAAATAATTCATGGACAGTGAGCTTTAGCAGAAAGAGTTCACTAACATCTTCAAATGCAACATGTATTGTTTCTGTGTTCCAGTCTGTTGAAACAGGAAATAAGCATTTCTGCTATTCCAATTAATTTTCTCTCTCTGATGACTGTCAGTCCAGAGACGCAGCCAAACCTGATATTTACCACTGTTGAATTTTAAATAGTAAATTGTAACCCTGCTGCACTAAAATATGTATGTGACTTGACACAGTATTATTGGTTTGAACACTACTTATACATACAGACTTATACAATGGATATTTTTTTAAGAGGTAACTGCAGATTTTCCACTACGTAAATTGACGAGAATATCTTAATTTTTTTTTAAATTATTATGGTGAATTGTCAACATTAACCGTATTTTTGTATTTGCGTGTCTATTAATTAAACTAAAACCCTGTGAAATATACGTTAACATTCCTTAGTTTTAGGATCTGGATGTGTGCAGCAGGAAAAGCTGCTGTGACTCGATGCCTAAGGAGTGGGTGCCTTTCACCCTGATCAGATAAGAGTAATGGAAGTGATGAAAAGACCCCTGTCACTGATGGCCACAGCAAAATGGATGTGCTCCCTGAGGTGTACCTCTGGTATCATCCACGCCTGTGGACACAGATTTATTGCCCATTAAAAAGCTACACTGAAATGTACCTCTTAGAATGGTGTGTTTATCCTGTTGAGAAGTCCTTGTAGAAATGAAACGAGACAACCGTGAGCGCCGACAGACTGCAGCTGACTCAGTGTGACAACGTGCTGTGAGCCAAGTTCAAATGAGGTTTAATGCCATAAAAACCTAAATTGATCTTTACAATTTCATTTCAACAAAATGAACCCCCTATGAAATCAAATATTCCCAAATGAACATTTGTACTTCCACTATGCACACAGTAATGCTCTTTTTCTTTTTTTTTGTCCTCCTATTTTACAGGGGAAACTGTTGAAACGAGATTAAGCAAGCAGGAAATCAAAATTAGGCACAATCTGCAAGGGTTACAAAAATGGAAATCAAAGCAATCTATAACTACAAGCAATTAATATGACATATATCTACATGATATTTCTTAACAAACACCAAAAGTAAGGAACAGTATACTTATTGATATATTTCTCTGGAAAACTTAGAATAAATTGACATTGTTTACTCTGAAGCCGTAAGTAAACAGGTTTAGTTTTAGAGTTACACGTTAATACACAGCATTTGCACAAAGGAGTGGAACCAAAACATCGACATAGATCAACTCTGATTTAGTAATGTCCTTATTGTACACCTCTCATGTGTAGCATGTGACAGGATCATTTACAGCTGATGGGGAAAGACATGAGATACAGCAAATAAAGGAACATTGACAGAAATAATTGCCATGTGATTTGTCAGTGGCACATGCCCTAGTCTAAGAACCCTGGATATACGCAATCAACACCTAGAAGTGTCCTGTGTTGATGGTTTTCAACAGGAACTGTTGAAACCATTTGCTAAGTCAAAGCACATTTCACCCTTTACTACAAGACTGGATGTTACCCACTTGTACACAAAAGTCAACTTAAGCCCGCTGTACAATTGGGAAATGTATGACATTTTCAAAATGTAGCTCCCACTTCTCATTAAAACTCCAGACGGATTTTGTATTTTCACCTTTTTTTTTTTTTTTTTTTTTTGCTTTTGGTTTCTCCACTCTTGGTCTTGGGTAAATGAAATTTCCCAGGCTAATTAAAGCCTATTAAAGACAGGTAATGTCAGGGCTGGTGGCAGGACCATGACAAAGTGCTGATAATTGTCTGCCAGACTCGCTAAATCCACCTGTCCTGCAATTATCGCTCCCTCCCCTCCCTCCTCCTGACACATTAATCCACTGCGGGGCCCACCCGGCAGGCTGATGCCTTAAAGTGCATCCTGCAAACACAGATGTTGGATTTCACACTAGTTTAGCATACACATGCCTTTTGATGATTGCAGCAGAAAACCAACACATTTCAAGGAGTACACAAGGCAGCAGCCAGGTTATACACGGATGGAGACACATATATATATATATATCTATAAACGTATGTGTAAGGATTTATGATTATGGCCTCTGCTTGCCTGTGGGATTCGTATTGAATCAATTCACTTTGTCATGGGTATTGAGCACATAATCAATCAATTCACTATTCCAGTCCTTATAAAGATAAAGAGATAAAATATAGGTTGTAAATCCATGTGAATTATTCAGAGCTACTTGAGGAAATACCCATTGATCAAGCTGAAACAATAGACACCGTCCTCTCTGTGTTCTGTTAACAGGTACAAATGGATATTAGTTCTACATTGAAGGCAATGAACCGATCAGTCAAAATGGAGCAATGTTTCAAATATGAAATATTTAATTTAACGTTCTATTGAATAACTATTCAAATGTCTTCGTATTGTAATTATTAACATGATTCAAAGTCGTGTCGTATTTCATCCCATTAAATGAGGTGAGGATATTGTTTGACGATGTTGGCATCGATGGAGCACTGGCACATAAGCCAGCTCTGCACTCCAACGGGGAGGCTCCTCGCCTATGGTCTAGCCTTGAACAAAACATCTGGACTACATGCTAATTACACCAGTGGTTTACGCAGAACATGTGCCGCTGTGAAGGGGAGGAGTCACACAGGGTTGGTAGCTAGCTCTGAATCCCAAGTCAACCCCTAAAACCAAGTCCCTGCACACCTAACTATCTCAAGTGTTAGATCTGTACGCTATATACATTTTAGTTGTTTTGTTTTATCAATGCATCAAATCCTTCCAGAGTATATCCTTACATAAATAGCACTTCCTGCAACATGTTTCAGGTACTTAGGTAGTGCGGGACAAGGAGCTTAGAGGTTGACATTTTCATTATTTTAAGATTAAACAGAAGGTAGACGCACACTAAAAGCTAGATCATCCTGTGGAGGAGTAGGGTGTGTCACTATGATAGTTATAGTCAGGGCATACCTTCTGCACCAGTTTATAGTCTACACTGTAAAAGGCTATATAGATGCATATGACTTTGAAGGGTTTGGAGCACAGCCAGGACACATGGCTCTGCGTCTGCTCCTGATAGCACACCTTGGACGGGTCAAAGCTGCACAGGGCAGTCTTCTTGTTGCGGTCCGTCTTCTCGTACTCAATGCGACAGTTGAATGATTTGGTGTCTTTGGTCTCCAGCGTCGACTGCTGGGCGATCTCAAACTCCACCACCCTGGAGGGAGGCACCAGGCTGACGGACACGTTCCCCAGGCCGGTGGAGTTGTGGCGGAAGTAAACGCTAAACGTGCCGTTCCCGTGGTCCACGATCTTCCCCGTGATCAGCAGGTTGAGTTTAACGGTCTTGATGTTGGAGTGGAAGTCCCCCCAACCGAACATCTTTTTGAACTTGCCAGTCTTGACGATGGGCCTGCGTTTAGTTCTGGCCTGTGCACCCTGAGCATCTGTCTGGTTAGATAACCAGTCCCAGAAGTCCTCCATGTTCTGTAAATATGTAATTTCCCTCATGTTGCTCTTGAACCCGGGGGACCCCTTGGCAAACAAACGCAGGGGGTTGAGGATGCGTGGACTGGCCCCCGTGGGAGAAATCTTCTGTTCGTTATCAGTGTCGCCCCACTCGATGAGCTCTGTGGCTCCTCCATGCTCTTTCCTGCATGTGACCTTCAGAAAAACACAGCAAAGGAAGACGGGGAAAAAAAGATTAAGTGACATAATACAACGCTGATGCCCAGACAAATTCAGATTTAATGTTCCTCAAGTACAATGACGTTCACATGGGCGGTGATAGGTTTCACAGGCGAGACGTATAACAGAAAATCAGAGGGTATTCATCACTGATTGACAACTTATGTGTTGATTGAGCTGTTAAAATGAAACAGCGGCAGTTCAGCACTGAGGATAAAGAAAACAGCACTTTAGCACTGAAGAGGGGAAAGCCAAAGAAACTCAGAATGTGCATGGAGCCACCCATTTTTCACACAAGTTAAGATTTATTTTAGAAAATGCTGAACTACGACAATGGTACCCTTGGGAAACATTTTGTCGGGAAAAACTAACTGTTTACAACAGCTTCAAACAGATGCTGGCACTTCAATAAGACAGGAGGAGTGCTCACTCCTTGAAAAAAATGTCATTTTATAAAAAATAAAAAAAGAAGATTTCTTGGCACAATAAAATATATGGCGTTGGTGAACTTCTGGTATTTTAAACTGAAGTAAAATAGCATTATTCGATCATTGTGAAACTGTGGTTACACTGGTGGCAAATGGCAATACATGTGATAACTGACTTAACTCAATAATGTGAAAATATGTATTACAACTGCTTTCAACACAAATACTATTTTTTTTCTTTTACTAATATGTATTCAGAATATTATGAACGAAGGAGTCTTTAAAAAGGAAAATAACTGTAAGCAGTTCATTAATTGTTTGACATTTTGGGAAATATGCTTATTCTCTTTCTTGCAGTGAGTTTGATGATCGTGTCCACGTGGTAAATTTTAAGCTTAAGATATTAACAATGCACGTCAGATTAAACAACGTTTAAAAAACATATTGTACATCACTTTTCAGTTTTGTAACATATGACATTAATCAAATACACAACTTCAACAATTTTCTATTCAAGCTAGTGGATTAGCTTCAACGCTAATCAGATAAAAAGGCTTGTCTGATATGTCAGTAGACAATCCATTCTTTACACAATGTTAAGGATGCTTTAGACAGAGAGGCATTAATTAAATAACATTGTTTTGCAAGTATGACACCAAACTGTGGCAGTTCCAGTTGCTAAGATGACTAAAATTGTATTAATAGTAGCTGCAATGCATGAATCAAGAATTCACACTGGTAGGACCAAAAATGGGGACAAATGTAAGAAATGCACAAGGGTGTAAGAAAACCATTTTGGATGCAGCGATAAACTTCAGCTTGGCTCATATTTGCATGAAGCTTCTAATATTTTAGGACGACTTGTCGGATTACACGACAATGCAAATCCCCTGGACTGTGAGCAGGTCTCACATCAGCGGTGCTATTCTTAGATGCCCCGTGCCTCTGAACTTTAGCTTGTAATGGTTCCCAACAATAACACAGGCTATGGTAAAGTACGGGCTAAGTGCTAATCCAGACGCAGCAATGAACTGTGATCCCTCCTCTTGCCCAAAAGCCTTTTAGCTTCAGGAGCAATTCCTGGTCCACTTCAGATAAAGCTTAAATAATTCACGGCAATAAGCTTAGCTAGTTTTATTAGTAATTAGTAGTGCCGGCTTTCCCCAGGCCCCGTTGTAGGGATCACTGAGAGAAGCAGATGTTGAAAGCACTGAGCAGCGGCTGTTTGAATTCTCACTGTGCTGGTGCACACTACTTTCAGACTAATTATAATTTTGCTGTAAGCCTAACTGAGGCACATGTGTACAATGCTAACAAACTAGGTCTCTCTCTGACGATTTGTTTTTGTTCCACTCACAATCCTGTGCAGCTTTCTGTTCGGCGTGTAAAGGGGCTGTATGCATCTCATGGTGTGCCCACTGTGAATCTTATAATGAGAACTCTTCTTTACGTCCCAGACGGGAGTAACACCTTAATGTACTGGCAAGCGGGGCCTAATGGCTCGACCATCTGGATATGTAATGTGAAATCAATGCGTCTCCCACGGACAGTGAGCCTGACCCATCTATCAGCCCTCCCGATGCTTAATTAAGACACTTGCTCCCTGTAAACATGGATGAATGAGGCTACACTGTAAGAATGTCCCTCCGTGTAGCTCATCACCTGCACAGTCATTTAATCAACCAATTCCGGTGGCAATATTCCCTCACCGATACTGCCACTTAGTGATACCTCGTGTAAGCTCAGCTTTTAATTTGATTTGACTGTTCCCGCATCACAACAACAGGCGACGCTGGACATAAAAATCTGCGGGCTCCCGACAGGAACATGTCTTCACCGCTGTGATCAAGGAGGACGCAGCACTCGTCTCCCCACCAGCCCAAACTGTTATATCCGTTACATATTGGGAGTCATGCTGTGCAAGCTTAAGAGGTGAAACCAAATTTTGTCTTTCAGTGTAAATCTCAGGTGAGCTTTGTATAGGGTGATTATAATGGAAATGAGAGAGGAGTTTAAGTATGATGAGCAACTGGGGAAATTGCTGTGACAACAAGGGGATCAGCAGAGGGATATCTAATACTTATATGCCCCGAGAGAGATGAAGCACTGGGAACTTGAAAGCTCGCAGTGACACATAGGCTTTGGTTTCTTTCTCCCTGCACACACGCAGCATCGGCACGCACACACACACACACACACACACACACACACACACACACACACACACACACACTAGCACACCTCGTTCATTTAGGCAGAAGTGGAGTCTCTTAAAAACAGACTAAAGGAATCCGAGTTTTTGTACGTTCACCAAGACGCTGCGGAAAAAAGAAAAAAAAGTGGCAAGGTCTGATGAAGGAGAGTCTACAAAAGCTTAATTAAGATTTCTTAATCGGTGCTGCTGTGCTAGAGGCGTTTCGGGGCGACTTGAAACAAGACATTATTATGATAATAACTGCAGACTTATGGAGCTGAAAACACCAGACCTCATTTCAACAGCACTCGGCAAAGTGACTAATGGCAAACGTTGCGGATATCTGTCTGTGTGGTTTAGTTCCTTCCTTTTCCTGTACGTTCTCAGCAAAAACGCAAATAGATGCACAAACTTTACAACCCCCCCAAGCATAGATATTACATCTAAAATACCACAGCAGTCAAAGGTTATATGTGGCTTGTAAAGTAATAGAGCATCAAACATAAAGGTGGTGAACTATAAATTAGGTCCGTCATTTTAATAGATATCCACTTTTTATAACCAAACATATTTAAGTCTGGCCAAAGCAAGGTTTCATTATACTGAAGGTGTGAATGGCAGATGGTAGATGTTTGATGTTATTTATTTATTGCATTCCTTTATCATCATTTTTGCATCACCACTGACAGGGAGAGTGTTGCTGTGTTGAAATTTACACACTGTAATCTCAGGAACAGAGATTTCTTTTTTATTTCAATTTATGTATTTTACACCTTTAGTTAAATGTAGGGTCTGGAAGTGAATATTGTAGACTAATGAGCCAACAAGCAGATCTTTGATACTTTGATTTAAGGTGTCTTAGTTATTTTTTGATGAGCATGTGGCAGACTGATTCACCTGACCTAGAACATATAAAAGAAACTTCAAAAAACACTTTGGCTTGAGTTTTGATCCTGTGTCTGAGCTTTTGAATATAATATAATGCCAAATATAATGATATATATATATATATGTGTGTATATGTATATATATATATATATATATATATATATATATATATATATATATATATATATATATATAGTATAGCAGGGCTGATAGCATCTGTCACCATAAACGTCTGATAATAAACAATAACTTGTAGTTGGGCAATGCCGAGCATATGTTTGAGGTAATTTAAGAACAGTTCAAACAATACATTGTTTGCCAGTTTCAACTGTAAAATGTTTGTGTTTAAAAACAAATTTAGAGAATATATATATATTAGAAATTATTGTTTTGTTATGCATTCATAGTGAAAAATGATTACGGGTACTACTTTTAACAAGTAAACCAATGGTGCATGAACTTCAGCCTTCAAGTATTTTAAATATATTAAATAGTATGGGCTCTATGATTCTCATTTGAAATATGGTTGTCTTCTTGTTTTTATGAACATGTTGTATTTTCTGTGTAAAGTTGACTGACTTTTATTTTCTCAACATTCGTCATGTTTTTATTATGCTATTTCTGTGCACAAACGCCCCCAGTATGATTCAATGATCATTTGTAAATGTTCAGTTTTGACGCCACATGTACTATATTCAATGTTCATTCAATGTTGTCTCAATCAATACTGTTGAGAGGCATTAGAGGAACTTAAAAACAGACAGTAGTCTGGGCGGCAGCGGGCCACACATTGAGTCAAGATGAATCAGCCTCCACATTCATCTGTGATGAGCATTATGGTGCTGGCTGTCTGCTTGTCCCGTGGGTAGACATATCTTTTAGAGACCTGACATAAAGGTAATTGCCACAGTGACCAGAACTAGCCTCTAGAAAGTTATTAAGAAGCCAGTGACATCTGGCTTCTGGATCATCTGAAGAGACGTCATTAAAATGCATTTGCAGCGAGCAGCCGGCGACATTGTGCTCGACTGCGAAGGGGTTGTGATGGTATCTCTCGCTATACCTGGCATCGTTGACAATGTGGCCCCCATTCATGCTCTGGGATCTGCTTTCTCCACGCGAGCCTCTGTGGCATCCTCATTACCAAGTTCCTAGTATCAGTCAGCTAAAATAATCTTTTTTCGGAGTTTTCCATAGTTGATCTTTTTCCAGCTCATAAGGTTGGGATATGCGTCTGGGGGAAACGGGTTTCAGGCATCTTCCTCACAATAAACAAAATGGGTAATTAACCTGCTCATCAGTGCAAGCAGAGCTGTTCCAATGATTCACTCCACTGTTCTTCATGGATTTATCTGTGCAAATTGACCTCACTTTGGTGGTGCAATTCATTTCTTTGCTAATTTTCTGTGTCTGAAGCTTCATTAACTTGATGCGCTTCTTCGTGGTAAAAATCTGGACCTTCACCAGTGCCGTCTGTAATACTTTCCCAACACAACACCTGCCACACTCGATCTGCCCCGCCACTACTGCTATAAGACCCCGGATTGACTGCAGCCTCTTGCTTTCTAGCACCCAACATGACAAGCGGCTCCACTCGCATTAAACCCGTTCTCAACCTGCAATCCCTTGCCCGGCGTCCTTCCCCCAGCCATCTTCCTACTGATGTTACAGGGCATATCATTTGTAATGATTCACACCCAGAGCCGGTTCCAGGAGAGAAGGCCCTGGAGGCGCTTAAGCAGTCCAGAGCCCAAAGTCTACACGCTGCTGAAGAATAGATTGGTGCTCTGATCGCTGGAACAGCCTCACGCTCCAGAGCCATCACTTTTAATCAGGGGCCGTCCAGGGAAACACATGACAGGTGCTTCTGCACTGTGGTGGATCGCAACAGCAAATCCACACCGGGGGCACCTTACCAATCACAGCAGGCTCCGGTTAGTGTGTGTGTGTGTGTGTGTGTGTGTGTGTGTGTGTGTGTGTGAGAGAGTGTGCATGTAGCATATCTACTCCCCTACAGTATAATCCTTCAGGCCATTACCACCTGACCTTTGTGAGAATCAGACAGACCACAGCTTTAATATCCTAACACTCTTGCTTAAGATGTTATAGATCCAATATTGAATCGGTGGCTGAATTCATCATCCACATACTTGTAATAATTTGTGGGGAATATTAGGACTGGCCAGTACCTATCTAATGTGTAATTACATTTGGAGCCCGTTAAGGGTGAGATGTAATTATTTTTTCATTACATTTTTAGACAGAATACATTTTAAATAAAATACTGAGCATCTATGAGTTTATTTAAAGGTTGTGGGCGTTCAAAGGCCTTAACGCTCCTCCTGTCAACAGCTAATATTTAAGTGTTGAAGGTGAGAGGAGAGGGAGCGAAAGTGATGCTGATGTTTTAATTACTGTAATAACATCAGTATCATCATTGATGTATCACCATAGCCCATTAATTCCATCTGTTAATGCTGACAGAAAAGAGTGTGTATCACGTTGTTATGACACTAATATTTATGTGAAGAAGGTGCGAGAGCTATCAAGACGCTCAGGAAGAGAGGTGACGAGGAGTCAATTATCGGAGTGAGTGAAATGATCAAACGTTGATCTATCGCCACACACTGAATAATTGTGCAACTGTGGATTCTTGCTTCACAATGAATGTATAATGAAAACTGTCACCAAAACCAAAGCGGCAAGCACAAAGAAACAGAAAATAGCAGGAGACGTGGTCAAATTAATGAACAACAAACTTGTTTAGACCGCTGGCCCAGCATGACTACAAACAGACAAACATTAAGAGGAAACACAAGGGGGAACACACAAGGGGGAGGAATTTGAACAGAAACAGGCAAAAATGCTTTCTACGCTAATTAAGCTCATTCTACACTAATGCATGTTAATGCTGCTCAAGAAATAAAACAAGTATTCAGACCACTTGAGTTGTCAATAAAGATTCACTGTCCATACGAGTCCTTTTTTATTCTTACATAAATAAAGCTGAACAAATGGAGCTCATGAAGTTATGATGCCTGTGCACCTCACACATTGAACGGAAATGAACTATGTTTTGAAGCCTGTTGTGGCAACAAGTTATTTGACTGCTCATGTCACTCTGGGCTGCTCACCTCCTATGATTAGCATAAATTACTGCACATATCATAACCCTCCTGCGGCTATCATGAATCCTACGTTGTGAGTTATTAGTCATGTTTCTAGTGTCAGTGTGTTTCTATACTCTTCTTCTCCTTCCAGCAGCTGACAGACTGGAAGCCCACCTCGCCCCATCGTCTTCGGACACTGACGGACTTTGATTAGTTGCAGTGTTAGCGTGAATCCTCCCAGTGAAGGATTTGGTATCATTAATGTGCATTTCGTTACAGGAAGCACAACACTAAATTGCACAAATCAGACACAATTACCTCTCCTGCAGTGTGGAAGCTGCCAAGACAGAATTGTATTACCGCGCTTTAGTGTGGTAATAAACGGGACAAATTGCAGGAAATTATAGCTCATTTAGCTCAGACCTCGCTGACATTTGTAGGAGCATCTCCTGTTACAGCTTTCATACCGAGAGCGTATTACATCAACTTAGTGGTCTGCCCTTTCATGCATGAAACACAGCAACTACTCTTATGGTCAAAACTATTTGCAACAGAAATCTCTGATATGCAAAAAGTGTCGTAATGCAAAACAAGTTGGAGTCAATCAGGTGTTTTTCAACCAACTTACAGGCAGCCGCACTTGAAGCAAACCAGTGTCAATATCGCACTGGTCTCGTCTTATTGCTGCAATGTTATTGCCAAAATCCCCTCCTCACTTTCAGGCAGCAGGAAGTGAACGGTGATTGGAGTGGTTCAATACAGTGCACTTGCTGTACAAGCCCTTGGATCAGGTTTGTTTGTCATATTTGTGTTCAAACTAAAAAGTTGCCGCCTTTAATTCTCTTGTTCAGGGAAACATATTTTCGAAGCCTGGTACCAATCTTCGAGTTCTTATATTGACGCAGTCGATTGCTGCTGAGCTCAACTGTAGATATTATTAAATTGAGGCTACTTCCACACTAATCCACTGATCTCCGTCCATACGGGGGTTTCAGCATCGTTATCGAACTCGGCTAATGAAGACGGTTGGCCAGTGGCCCCCCGGCGGCTGATACCGATGCACCAAGCTTTCAACTAACGCCACTGCAAACACATGTATGTCATCCTCAGTGCGTCAGAGCAACTAAGGTGGGACTATAGTCCAAGAGACCTCTGTTTGTGTACTGTGCAAAACGAAATGTAGGGAGTTGTGTGAATATTTACTGTGTATCCAATACTATATCAATTAAAAGTTGCAATTTGCAAAACCGCACTTCCTTTGTGCCCAAACCACACGAGATCATTGTCATTTGATTGTTTTTCAACCTGCATTAGGGGGCAGGGCTGTTGGTGGGAATGACTTGGTGTGGTAAATGTAAATGCAGCGACGATGACAGGTGTTCAGAAAGTGTTAGCTAAGATCTCACTCGGAGAGAAGAAGAGGGGTGCGAGGCGGGCCTCTGGGACGAGAGCCGTCAGGTAATCTGGATGCTCGTGTTATCTCTGCACCTGCCACATGTGACAGCGGCAAAGCCCTGAACACTTCACTTTTGGGCAGGCGATACCTTTCAACGCATCATCAGTTTCATAATCCCCTTACATGGTCAAAGCTCCAACTGCTGTTCTGGCTCCTGACACCTGCAGCACACCTCCGTATGTCTGATAGCGGGGATTCAGGAGGATAATACCACAAAGCATGTCGAACTTTGTGTAATTATCATTCTCTTGACCAGTTTTCAACACCTTCTACTTTGTACAACAATGCTGGCATGCTTGTAAAAGTCCTCAGCTAATACTTGAGGCACGGCATGCTCCTCTGACGTGAACACTTCCGTGTTCCAGTTTCCCTCTTTTCCCTTTCATCTCAGGGGGACGTAATCTAAATGTTTCTCTCACTGAGCTTTTTTTGTACGCATGTGACAACTTCAATTTAGTATTTCCCACTCTTCAAATCCATGCTGCAAATGATACAAATGTTTTATTCAGAAATGTTTTCGCTTGATTGGCTCAAACGTGCGTCCACCGAATTTGACAGAGCGAATGTTTCTGTTCTCAAAGCAGATTGCGCCTCGGCTGATTTCACAGAAGCAGCTCCCTTTGAAGAAGAAACAAGAGTGGGGAAGACGTTACTTCCGTTCTCTCAGAGTAGCTGTGAAGACAGGTACTTCACAAGAAATATACAAAGACAGAGGGGAGCTGACAGTGCTTTGTTAGGGCTGGAAATGACAAGCTGAAAAGAAAGGCCTCAAAGCCTGGAGGCAGAGGAGGAAATGTAAAAGTGAGAATAATCAAAAAGGAGATTTATTGTACTTATTCTAAAGCTGTCACACCTAGCCTTTTACAGGAAAGCAACACAGTTTTAATTAAATAGGTCAATCATTTTTCCGAGCTCTGACATGCAGAATGATTGCCTTCTCCAAAGTACCAAACAAGGTAGTAATTAAGAACTTTACATGTCAAAGTGTTTGAGAAGTGGCAGAAACTTTGCTTCTGTGCCTATAGAGACGTGGTTTGACTTGAAGACGCAGCCGATCCTGACTCTGGTATTTCAAACATGAATGCAGGAACACTCACGGCTGTGAAGCAACAACACAACTCTTGCAATATTTGATGTATTAAAAAGAAAAAGTGTCCCCCTCCCACCCCCCCCTCCCGTTTCCCCCAAACGATAATCCATCATCCACACACACGATTCAGACAAAACACCTGCTGTATCTGAACTGCTCACCACCTTTTGTTGCAGCACAGCAGTGGAAAGCGATGCAGGCAGTAAAAGAGCAGCTTAACAGCGAGGTTGCGCTTTAGAGAGTGCTGGATGTTTCCAACCCTGCAGAGCGGTAATGACAATGCTATGAGGTAGCGGAGCCTCCAGATCTAACACCGCCTCGGGCTGCACATCGCCCATAAAAATTCATAGCTGTGGACTAAGATCGGAAAACTCAAAAACCATATTAAACCCGGCGTTTCCTGCACCGGAGCCGACACAGTTGGTGCGACTTAGGAGAGCTGCTCGGAACTTCACTTCATCCGAACGGTTCACATCATAAGAGAAGCTGAGGGGGGAGTAATCAAACTGCTTATAATTGTTTGAGCTAAGTCTTTAATGGTCCATCCACAAGCCAGATTATGGTTATTGTCAATGCAAAGGGCAATTGCTTCACACCTATCAATCATTTGGAACTTCTTTCCTTCCATTTCAGGACCTTTATCATGGATTTTTTTGCCAGCGCACACACAATTATGATTGATGATTGGAAAAGAAATAGGTTACAAGGCTCGACACAGTCAATACGACCTGTAGTGCCTGCAAGATACATTTGAGGGATTTAACGCGCGGCAATGGCAACCTTTCCTTTAGAGGTCTGAGACAACATACAGGCCGAGGACTGCAAATGCCAGAGACAGTATTGTTTATGAGGGATTATCCAGTCAAGCCTGCTGGCTAGGAAGATTGTGACCCCAATATGAGCGCAGATACACATCGGCACCATGTAAGGCCTCAAATGATTCCTGGAAGGCAGCGCATGCATTCAAGGCCCTTTCACTCCGTCAATCCATGTTTAATCACTTCTACAGAAATTTCTACTGGCCTGCCTGCCATTTTCTCTCATATTTTTCTCCCTCCACACCCAATTTTTTCTGGTGGGTTTTTGAAGACTTAAGTTCCACTCTTTTTTTTCGCTCACTTTCTTACAAGGCAAATCCTGGGAGAGGTTGATGTGAGGACCAGGCAGAGCAGGGATGTGAAGAATATAAACACAATTTTTTTTTATTGTCCAGAGGGAAGGGAAGTGGGGGTGCATGGGGTTGGGCGGTGGGGTCTGTAAAAGAGACGAGGACCTTATCACAGCCCAGCAGCTCTGTAATTCGCCGCCATGATAAAGTGGCAGCACGGAAAACCTTACAAGGCTGGCACAATCCAAAGACGGATTAGGTTTTTCTGACATAAGCTTCCTGAAAAACTAATCAATCAGCCCATGCAGTATTATCAGAAGCGTGAGATTAAAGAGCTGCTCCTAATCCCCCCACTGTACATTTTATTACTCTTCCCAGTGTTAGTTGCCTTTAAATATACAATAAATAAATAATAAAACCAAACCTAATTGAGCATGAGGAAGGGGAAAAGGGTTAAAGAGCCCTTAGAGAGGGAATTTATGTAGAATTTGTGTTTTGTTATGAAGACGGGGATAAAACTGTTGTCCTTGCCAGAGCCTCTTCTGACTTTGAATAGAGCCTCGATGTTTTTCTCAAGCACTGCAGAGAAAAAACACAAGCGGGGGGAAAAAAAAAAAAGAAAAAAAGTCCGCTTGCAAATTTTTACAATAATATTAGCGGCTAAAAACGGACTCAAATCGACTTCACATTCTGACTCTCTTGTTCTAACGATTTTACATTTGTGCGGAGGGATGAGCAGATAAATAACCATGCGATTAATAAATGAATAAATAAACTGTTGAAATGAATGTGAAATCCTGTGGGAAATGACTTGTAATCCCTCAAATCAGTGCACATCAAAGTTGCAGGGATGAACTCCAAGCATGTGGCGGATCCAGAGGACAAGACATGTTCAGCTTACGAGTAACCAGCTAAGCTTTGTCTCTTTAATGCGTCACACTCTTCTATCAGGATGCTCGCTCCAGCCCTGCTCAGTCCAACCCTGGGCGCCGTTTACGAGAACAGAGGAGGTAGATATACATTTAACACCGCCGCTGATCCTCTTGGCACTAGCCCCGTAGATGCTTTGTCATGACACAACATTACCGAAGAGCTCCCACCCCGGCAATAAGATACAAAGGCATAATAGACTTTGTCAACGTCTCCTCACACTTAATCCCGAGCAGCGTCGGAAAACCCCACGTTCCCTGCGTGCAATCTGCAGGGCAGGACAGAGGGAGTTGGCAGAGAGCAGCTCTCAAGTATGTTTTTATCTCCATCTCCATTGTTCTGCTGTCATGGCACACAGGATAACTGCGCCAGATGTCATGGGGAAGAATGGATTCTCCCAGGATGGCTTTGACCCTCTTATTTGTCCCTGGGGTATGGCACAGATGCTCGGGCCGGGGTTACATTTTCCCTATTTGATTCATGTTCTGTGTGTTTTCTGTACGAGCAATGCACAAGAAATTTTAAAAAAATGTGTGTGTTCGTTTCGTGTTTTGGACGATGCGGCTCTCACATATGTGGGACTAACGGTTGCTTCACACACTGAAATATCCACTACAGGAAGAATGCGTAACTCAGTGTCCAGTTGTTTGAGATGCACCGTCTGGTGCCGTGGGTTAAAAAGCAAGCATTGCAACTTTGCCACGTCACCATCCTCACATCCTTACAGTCCTCATAGTAAACTATAATACGAAGCAACGCACAAGGAAAAAAAGTTGTTTGCAGCTCAAGAAGTTTAGTGCAAACTCCTTTCCTTTAGTGAGCGTCAGCCTGGTATTTGAACGTGTTCTATCTTTTGGAAGGTGGAGGAATATTGAAAGGGCCAGTATGTCCCCAGTCAGACAGTGCTGGGTCTACTGGGAGGGAAGCCACTGAAGCATATGAAGAGAGCCTCTCCAGGGATGCGGCCATTCTCTCTCTGTCTCTCTCTCTCTCTGTCTCTCTCTCTCTCTCTCTCTCTCTCTCTCTCTCTCTCTGGAGGCAGAGCTCCCAATAGGCACAAGTCTGATTACAACAGCAGCCAGAGCAGACATCACTTTGCCGCCACATCTGCGCAGTTCAAGGCTTTAAAGATCTTTAAAGAAGCCCTCTTTGAGGATAGCGCAGATGTGAGGAACTTCTTCAATCACATGGCATTTTCTGTCCAGGTGTGATCACGGCAAGAGTCCGTTAAGCAAGGATGACCATGATAAAAACCCACACTTTATTCAACTGCCATCAACAGCCGTTGAAAAAAAAAAAAGATGAAAGAAAAGACCTTTATATTTCCCTAAGGCTTATGATCTTCCTTTGGAGAGCTTATTCCTGCAATAATAAGAGAATTAGACTACAGAAAGATTTCAATCTCTGGTAAATACTATTCATTTCACATAAGGATTTGTGATTTCATCAAATTGTTTAAGTCCTAAAGGAGGAACAGTGCAGGCTTTGAAAACCTGTGGGTTGTGCAATTTACACCTATTGTTCGTATTTGTCTTTAAAATGGTATACGGCTGTCGAGGGTTCAGCACAGAGGTCAAGCCTTGTTCAAGCCCGGAAGCAAAATAAAAGAAGAGGATTGCTAACCACAAAATATCCCCGCAATGTAGCTGAATAATGAATAGGCAGTTGTTGTTTTTTGTCATTTTGTTAAGCCATAAGTGACAGAGACTTGGTACTAAGGAGATAATATAATAAATAAAAACTCACCACATATATAAAACAAAAAACTACACACTCTGCAAACAGACACATCAGTAAATGCTAGTTTATATTCAGTTATTTTTTTAACTCTTCAATGAATACTGCATTTAATATAATACTGCAAAATTGGTCTTTGTAATATAAGAAGCAATATACTCACATTAAAGTGTGCAAAGTAAATGTTCTGTTTTATTGTACAAATAGACATGCACAATTTATTTTATATATCTAAATGTTTCCTAATAAAATTCACAATTCCAAATATGAACAATTAGTTAATTCAGATGCTATTATGATGATGTATTGAATATTGTTATATAAATTATGGCAATTGATAAAGTCACAGTCTGCTCTGCAAAATTGAATCCAATCAACTTGACAAGCAATGTTTCTGAAATGTGTATTTAGCACAAGATGAAGAAATGATAGATCACCATATTTGTAAAGGTGATGAGATATCCTCGGACTTAATAAATGTTTGTAACAAACGTTATCATTGAAATACAATTTTTTTATATTATATTGAATATGGCTAAATGACACCAAATAAGTTTATCCCTTGTAAGACTTTGTGTTCATGTCGACCAACATATTTGCTGCAGATGACTGTTAAATAAAATCAGATCTGAATTTAAGGAACAATGGCTGTCATGATGTGGTGATAGATACATCTCACTTTGATGGAGCGATATGCAGATCTACAATAAATGGGGGAAAAAATACAAACATATGAACTATAGGATTTGAATATATACAACATGAAGTGAAAAAAACTACATGTTTTGTAAGGGGCCTACAATGATAATTAAAAAATATATAATAAGAGGAATAATACAACATTTAAAAACGCAGATAGCACATAGAAGTCACTCGCTGTCTCTAACTTTCTTTTTAAAACCTTCTTAGTCACGAATGTAGTTCAACATATTCTAGTTTCATGCAAACATCTCACACCTCACCTGGTGCAGGAGGAACAGAAACAGGAATGTTTGCAGAGCTCTCATCTTCGATGACTTCTTGACTTATTCAAAATGAGCGGCGCTTAAATCCTCTCTGGGAGATTTGGAGAGGGACAGACGCGCATGCTGTTGAAGCATTGCTATGATCACCTGCAAGAAAAGTGACAACATCTACTATGTGAAATCACTTTAAACCCCTTTGGACTACAAAGGTTTCCCATTTGAATCGTATATTTGGGAGAAGACATAAACTTTTCCTTACCTTTAAAAAAAAAAAATGTAATACCTCACTTAGTTGCAATCACCCTTGTTCAATCCACTCTTGGGAAAGAGTCCTAAAATCCTCACAGACGTCTCCTCTTCAGGATGTGGAGTCAATGTCCCCTGAGCAGCTGGGACACTTGTAGTTCTCTACAAACAATGTGGAACGGCTACATTCAATGGCTCAGCTCACACAACTCTCCTCTAAATTGCGAATCAAGCCAAACCGAAATAATCTGAAGACTATATAGACCCCTTCTTCCCGGGCAATGGTGGTTCTGAAATAACGATGTGCGCGGTCAACTACAGCAAAGTGAGCCCGGATCCGAGAGACAGGACTGCAGTGAGTCGACAGCAGTCCGCGCGCTGTGCGCTCTCTTCAGCTCGACTTGAAGTCAGTGCGCAAAATCCTCCACTGCGCGTCTGGAGACTCCAACGAGGTCGGCGCGCAGTCGTGCAGCGAGTCAGACAAAAGATGCACCTCTGAAGTCTCACTCTCTCCGTCCAGGAGTCAAGTAAGAGGCTCGATGTCACTGTTATCCGGTTTTGTTCGGCAACACGTTCACGTGTTTAACCCTTTACACGTTCACACATGTCGTCTCGCTTCACTGGTAGTTTTTTTTTTATTGTGTTGTATTTGTTGGGTGATGAGTGGTGAGTCACATTGGAAATAAAGAACAGAGCCCTGTGCGTATGGTGACGTTCCTGACTGTCTGCAGAATCCATACAAAACTTTTTATTTTCGTGTATTAGTATTTTTAATGGACATTATATGAATTCCCAGCATGCAAACACAATCACTTGAATGGTACCAGTGAAAAGCTCACTGGTAAGTGGTCCTATTAAGAACTGGCTGATGCAGCATTCTTGACCACACAGTGCACACAGCAAAAGGTCAAACGTCGTGCCCATGGCGGTCCAGAGGCGATGCCATTTTCTACTATGGACAAGACATTTAGGGATCCATAGGACTCTGGCACCACCACGTGGTCACTTCACAGAGTAGATTTTTTGCAGTAACTATTGTGCAGATGAAATGGTAAATCAGCTCATACTTAAACCTTCAGGTTACATTCTGAAGTTTAAATCATCATATATATATATATATATATATATATATATATATATATATATATATATATATATATATATATATATATATATATATATTTTTGCGCTGAGCGTTCGCGAGACAGATGTATCTTAAACGTTCTCAAATATAAAGACAATGAAACACAAGGAGAACAAAATGTTGCTGATCACACCACAGTATCAATTCAGTGTTTATTTTTCTCTTTTCTGATCCCCTTACATCCTTTGGGGAAAGTTGCTGGATACAATTAAAACATCACCAACAAATGTAACATCTTTATTTTGAATTGCAGACTATTTTAGAGGGTTGAGGGCCTTTACTCTTTTAAACACAATATATACAGAGTAGTGGTGTTTTTGACCAGTATGGGAAGATGTGCATACATAATAAAAGAGTGTGAGATGAAATATTCCTTGTATTAACACAAAAACATGCATTGCGTCATTTGAAAGCCTGGATACTTTTTAGTAAATGTCATTTTGAAACCGGCGCTGATCCTTTTGGTAGAAAGACTCTTGTGCTGAGCTGAGTCTTCTGTTCCAAACTGGAATCCCAACAAAATCTTATCCGAGCCTCGCCCACATTTTATCTGATTTGTTTGACTAAAAAAGCAGAAAGAGAAGGAACGAGAGGAAGTGCACACAAGACCACACCATCTGCAAACTACCAACAAAGCACTCAGTTGGCATGAATAGGATATTTGAACCCTTCTTGGAAAATTAGGTGCAAACAGTCTCATGAATGACATCAGGGAAAAATCATAACTGCCCTGAACTTTGACCACTGATATCAGACTCCCATTATTTTTATGAACTGCATTGCAGTGACTGGATATGCTTGAAATTAACTGCCCTGTGTGGACATAAGTCAAGTTGAAAGTTGAAGGTTGTCTCCTGGAAAGCTTTCCACAAATATGTCAGCGTTTTATAGGATTGGTTTTAAGTGATGAGAAAACATAGATGGCTAGTTATTAGCTAACCAGTTGGTGCAGAGTTTGATGATGTACTGTTTTGTGTAATTAAAAGATACAGGAAGATCTCCCCTGGATTGATGATGAATGATGCAGTAAACCAACAGAAAACATCCAGTCGGAGGGTCTTTGATGGCTTTGGCACCACCATCTGGTTAAATAATACACAAGAGTTTCTCAAGAAAGGCAATTTTCTTTTCGTTTCGTACGTCCTCAAAGCACTTTAGAAGTCAGATGTTTATGTTGTTTGAACATATTAATTAAAATTGTCGCATAAATGAAAATATGTCTGGCATAAAATGCTCAACATATGAATGCAACCTATAGAAATTGTGCAAGTAAATAGACAAAATCCTTAAAAGAAGTTTGTATTGCTCTAAAAATTAATTATGTTTTTTTATTTAGTTGTGCAGCCAGATATAATTGACAGGCAGCAGCTTGGCTGCTAAGTGATACATAATGTGTTTTTATTTTCCAAATTGGCACATTTAATCAGCACTTGCTCATTTCAGAACTGGATACTCAGGTTTTAGGAGCATGTTGGAATTATATTTGTATAAAGTTTTGCTCACATCCTGTCTATGAGCTATACGTGATAATATGATTCAAGCTGAACATGCTAATTACATGAGAACTAAAAAAAAAAAAATCAAAAGAAAGCATGATATAAATTCCTCTCCCAAAAAATAAACATGTCAGGATTTAAATTAAACATAAAAATCAGGGCTACAATAATATATAATCCACATGTACAACCTTTAAACACAATTTAAACAATAATTAGGGGTTAGGTTTAGTAAGAAGCGGGGTCCTCCTCAGAGGACCAAGAGGGGCACTGGCACTAGGTGGGCTGTGTTTAAAAAGTTGTACTAAAAGGGAGTAAATTGATTCAAAAACGCAGAATAAAATGAAAAACATATAGGACAGCGGGGCCAGGCGCAAACGGGCAGACGAAGTAGAGTAGACCAGAGAAAAGCTCATGAACGGACCAACAGAAAAACTAAGAATAAGATCATATAAATTAAAGACAGATGCTTCCCAACGTATAAGACAAACACTTAGGTTAGGGTGAAGGCTTAAAGGGCGACGACTCCCGAACACGACAGGAACTGAAACAGCTCATCTGCTGTTGCAGGTGGCCGGAGAGTTGTCAAATTGCATTTAGCTGTATTACAACATGTGTTTTGCTGCTTAGTGGGAAATGGATCCTCCCCCAACCCCAGAAAGCCAAAAGCAGAGGCCTAAAAAGATCAGGCCCAGGTGTGGCTCACTCCGCCATTCAGCACCTGTAACAGAGGAGCGAAACAGCGACACCAAGGGCCTAAAAACAAGGGCCCCCCCAGGGATCCAGACACGGCACAACAATTGTTGGGCAACACAAAGACTCCAAGTGACCCACCAACTCGCTGCGAGAAACAGACAAAAGACAGCAGACAAGAGAGATACCTCATCAGGTACCGAGGGAAAAGATGTTACAACAGGAGGTGGCGGACCATTGGCCCATACACGGTGACCAGCCAGGTTGTGTCCCAGAATGATATCCGCACCTCTAATTGGCAATACATGATGTACGCCCATGGCCACCTCACCCTGAACCAAACCACAGTCGAGCACCAGCTTATGCAATGGGACCGGAAGCGTATTTAAACCCGTAGCACTCATTAAAATACACTCCTCATTTTTTGATTCCTGAGAAAAAGGCAGCAAAGAACTCACAATGAAACAATCAAAAGCCTTCTGTATTTCTCAGTATTTTTACCGGTACCTTGATATTACTCCCAGTCTAACACTCCTACTACTGAACCCACGGATGGAACTTGTCTTAACAGGGCATTCAGCCTCCCATCGTTCTTTGCCCTTACAGTAACGACATCAGTCACTAGCCTCTGTAGCTGACCACGTGCAGTGCTTTCCAGTCTACGCTGCCTAAGACCAGCTCCTTCCTCCCACTGTTTCCCTGCGGGTGGCAAATATGATGGAAGATTTTCTCTGTCGATCTGCTAAGGAGGAATGGAGTCTCTAAATCAAAGTTGTCTTTCGTCTGTTTATTCTTGCGAGAAGGAAAAGGATGCAGCAGCTACTCAGAGCAGTCTGTGACACAAGAGTCAATGAAATAACAGTCACAACCCTACTTCATACATGTTGAGGGTTACGCCTCCAAGCCACGGTGAGACAAAGAAGAACGCTGAGTGATGGCATGTGCTTGACCTCTTGTCCCTTAGGATTTGAGATCAAAGAAGTTAGATTTTCCTTTGCCCTAAAAAATCAACCCCCCATCTGGTCTCCCCCCTCTCTCTCCCCGCCCACCCCCAATCTGGGTCTTGTTCACAAAATTGCGGAACTAACCTCAGACTAACGGCTGCATCTAAATCCAGCGAAGTCCCATGACCGTCCCTCACACTCAACCTGAAACAGCGACACCTAGGGGATGGGAGGTGGGTCGTCACAGTTGCACCCTCGACAGAATGGTGCAGCCACAAAAAGGCCAGTCACTTGCAAAACCAGCATGTTTGTGGAGGGTAATGCTTTTATGCAAGCCACATGCACTGGGCTCCCAAAAGGTGTGCAGACTCCCAACAAGGACACCAGTGTACCAGTGTACGCGTCTCAATGTGTTGTTGAGTTATGTTGAAGCTATGTTAGTGATGTTTATGACAGGTTTATGTTGTATTTTACTTAGTTAATGCACAAATTGTTGTACCAATTATTTTCTTTCTTTCTAAACCTTACTAAGGGCTTTTGTTTGACACCGTTAACCACAGGTTAACTGCAATCGTCCCAGTGTGTTTATTGGCGGCACCAAAGGGTTGAAGTCCGTACGTGACGGGTTGGAAGCATCAATGTGTTGCAACTTATAATTACATCTGATAATCATCAGACTAATCAGTCACTCAGCCAAAAATCGTAATCGTCCATTTAAGCCAATTTCTCATTGTATGAATATGGAGCCGACTGCAGGTAATTTACAGGCTCAGAGGAGAATCAAAGCCTCCCATCAGCTCTCATGTTGGTCTTTAATTAAACCACAGAGAAGAAAATCGAAAATGTCAAGAATTCACGTCTGTATAAAACGAAATGAGGTGCCAGTTCCTGAGAGACGGAAGAGAATAAAGGTCAAGTACAGTGCACGTTGAGTGTGTTTCAAGAGGTTGTGAAACAACCAACTGCCAGCGACTCATTCACTTCAGCCAAACTTTTTTAATTGCGCAAGAGCTCTGTCTTTTTCATTCAAAATCAACCACAACGAGGTTCAGGCTTGTGATTAATGGCCGTGCAAGTTCATGCATGTTTTACAAACCTCCGGAGCGGTTTTGAAGTATAATGACACTCACGCTGCAATATGCTTAAAAATACTAATTCCTAGTGATTTGCACTGTCCAACCCCTTCAGGTAAAAGTGTGGTAGTTATGTTCTTTTCTGAACAGTCAGCGGGTGAAATAGTCAAGATGTAGTATTTAACAATGCAGATGTTTTAATAACCTCTGTCAAAAGAGATGCATGTTTCACTTGTGTGTAACACGTTAAACCTTTCAATTCAATCCACACTAAACAAGTTCAATCTTAACAGCTGTGAGCAAACACTACAATTGTAAGAAGTGGCACAGACACAGGCTGGCTACTCTGTCTATTTCTCTACTTCCCCCGTCTGGGAAAGCTTATATCCTCATTTTCCAAAAGGTTACACTTGCATTTCCAAATTCAGTGTTTTTTTTTAAAAAAAAGCTACATTTTATAGTATGAGGGTCACAACTGTGACCCGGCTTTCCTTTAAATCTGTCAAAGTATGTGTGGTTCCCTGACAGGATTTCACAGTTACTCGTTTACATTGTGAAAGAATGTGAAACAAGCACAGACAGAACATTCTTGGGGATTCTTTATGGGTTTTTTTAGAAGCAAATTATTGGCAAATTACTTCTTTAAGTTTACAATTACAGTGCAATAGTTACTCTCAGGGTCTCCGGCAAAGCAAATTCTAACCGACGGTAACACAAGACTTCCATTGTTGTTTTTATGTCACAACGCCCCTACTCTTCCTCCCTCGCTCCCTCCTCCAAAGAGGAGGGTGTTGGTTTCTTATTACGAATGGCTTCGCACGCCATCCGTCTTATAACTTTGGTTGCAGCTATGTGCGTGAGACTGGAGAGGGTGAAAAAAAGAGTACTATAATGACCCGTTATCAGCACGTGTCACTGTGTTCTCCAGGGGGAGGAGAGAGGAAGCAGCCAAAGTAAACAAAGGACTTTGCACCCATCAACAGGTAATATGTGCTGCAAACTTGCACAACCACCATGACTTGCAAGTTGTAATAAAAAGGTCCACGGCTGGTGAATTTAAATAAGAATGCAATAAGAAGCTGCATTTAAGATAAATAGAATGAAGGTAATCCATTTTGCAACTGATATCCCAAAAGATGTATTAACTTCTTTATCTTTAAATTTTATTTTTTTATGGATAAACATATTGTTTCTATAATGCTTAGACTGCTTTACAGTCAAAAAATGGAATCCCAACTTACAATGTAAAAAGAAAGAGTTGCACTATGTTGCATGTAAGTATGACGAAAAAGAAAAAGAAGCAAAGTCCCACAATAGAATGAGTATCCACTGGGAATCTTCCCTCACTCTGTCTTCCTCGAGTTATATAAACGCCTATCTGCAAACGGAACTTCCTGTAGAACTTAAACCCACACACACTCAGTCACACGCACACACACACACGTAGCTGCTCTTAACAGCAGCTATCACTAGTTCTTACAACGAGAGAGCTTGCTCTACAGAGCGGAGGCAATGAGCAACGGGGTGTGGTTTCCTGCACTGGGACTTGTGGCCTGGCTGTGCTGCCTCAGTCTGGGACCCGTTCATGGGGGGAAGGTGCTGGTTGTGCCTGTGGATGGAAGTCATTGGCTCAGCATGAAGATACTGGTGAAGGAGCTTACACGCAGGGGCCATGAGGCTGTGGTGCTGGTGCCTGAAACCAGCCTCTTGATGCAAAGCTCAGACAGCTACAAGACTGAGATCTACCCAGTGCCCTTCAACAAAACTGAACTGGATGGAGTATTGAACGTGCTGAAGGATGGAGTTTTCCTCAAGCCACCAAAAATCACAGATGTTTTTGTCAATATGCAGCGTTTGATTAACTTTACTTCGATTCAGGTGACAGCCTGCGAGAGTTTACTGAACAACCAGCCTCTAATGAGTCAACTGAAGGAAGGGGGCTTCGATCTTGTGCTCACAGACCCCTTCCTTCCCTGCGGCTCCATTCTGGCTCACATCTTTTCCATTCCAGCTGTTTATTTCCTGCGCGGACTTCCATGTGGGCTGGATTTAAAGGCTAACCAGTGCCCCTCTCCTCCTTCCTACGTCCCTGTGTTCTTCACTGATAATACAGACGTCATGAACTTCCCACAGAGAGTCAAAAACATGTTTATGTCCATGGTGGAGTCCCACGTGTGCAACTTAATCTATTACAACTTTGAGGATCTCGTCAGAAGGTACCTAGGAGACGACATGACCTACACGGGACTTCTTAGTAATGCTGCAATCTGGCTTCTCAGATATGACTTCACTTTTGAATGGCCCAGACCTATGTTGCCAAACATGGTTTTAATTGGAGGAATCAACTGTGCACAGAAAGCTCCTCTACCAGCGGTGAGTATTCAAAGAATGTATGCCAGAGTAAACATGCATGCATCACATCTGGATTTGCGTTAGGCAAATAGCATACTTGCTCTTTATGTCAGGCGAAAGCAAAACCCTTTGTACTACCAGGGGGTTAAAATATTGTAATGATTGTTTGGGCTGTTTATCATGATTGACAAACACTCGACTCACAACATTGTGAAAGAACAGGTTTGTCTGCTCTTATGGAAGATGCAGTGTGGAATGTGAGCAAGGAAAAGCTAATTTGTGGGCTATGGTCAGCTCAGAAAAAAAAGTAAGGGGCCCTGTTATTATGGTAACAGGAATGAAACACTCATGCAAAAGCAAAGGGATGGTTGACAGAAACACAATCAAGAGTGTGCTTCTAATATTGTTTAACTTTCCTCTTGCGTTAGCTTTCTCTTGTGTTAACGGGTCGGTTTTGACTCATGCCTTAAATCAGCTGTAAAATACACTAAAAACAATTATAAGTGGTTTCTCATCTCTTGGTTACCTTGTTGGGCTTCCTTATCCATGAGAATATTGTTTTGGTGTGGGCCTTTAAGCCTTTTCTTTGTCAAGATACACCTTCGATTTTCATCTCAATAAAAATGCTAAAATCATATAAATAAATACAAAGGTGGTTGTGTTACCTGACTATTACTGAGGAGTATTAGAACACATCTCTTAAAAACATTTGTTGTGTGTATTTCTTCATTTTAATATTGTTAACTACAGTAACATCTATGGTATTACGGGTCAATTCCGACCCATGTGTATTTACTCCAAGAAAAAGGCAAAAAAAAGTACTTTAATAAAAACACAAAATGAAAAGCAGAACAAGTTATAACACAACATATAGATGTGCAAGGTCAAAAAAACAACAAGCAATCAAACAAAACTTATTTTATAACTGGATCGAAATCGACCCTAACAATACAAAGGTCATAATTTCAACCAGAGCATTTTTATAATTTAGTGGAAAAAAAAAAATGCTTTTGTTTCATTTTGTTGACATAGAGATTCCTGACAAAGTCAAAAAGTGTTGATGCAATAATAATAAAAAAGCCAACCCTAACTAACACAAGGAGAAGGTTAATTGGTGCTGTGTTCAATGTTGATCGAGATCATTCCTTTCAGTATTCTGGAAAAGAATGCATCAAAAGCAGCTTTTGGTCATTGCCCACTAGATCTTTTGTGTCTTTTCCAACCCCCGCTGCAGGACTTGGAGGAGTTTGTGGATGGCTCAGGAGACGACGGCTTTATCGTCTTCACCCTGGGCTCCATGGTGTCCAACATGCCTGAGAAGAAGGCGAAACAGTTTGTTGATGCCTTTCGGCAAATTCCTCAAAGGGTAATACAACCAGATCAAATCCTATAACTGAAATTCAAGCCAATTACGTACATCAGTTCATACATATAACACAGAAAAAGTGGTGCAGTGGTTAGCACTGTTGCCTCACAACGAGAAGGTCTCCCCTCACCAAAACATCCATGTTTCTGCTTCAGGTTGTTTGGAGGTACACTGGAGTCTTACCTGAAGATATACCCAAGAACGTGAGAATTATGAAGTGGTTACCTCAGAATGATCTCCTAGGTGGGTTTAGTTTCACCCAGATAGTGTTCTGTATTAAAACATGACATTGCGCTTAACTAATCAAAGCATTATCGAACTGCACTTTGGGCTGGACTTAAGATTGTCCATGTGCTCCGCAGCCCATCCCAAAGCTAAAGTCTTCATCACTCACGGAGGTACCCATGGTATCTACGAGAGTATCTGCAATGCTGTACCCATGCTGATGTTTCCACTGTTTGGAGACCAGGGGGACAACGTGCATCGCATGGTGTCCCGAGGTGTTGCAGAGACGCTGACAATTTATGATATGACAACTGAAACCCTATTGGTTGCACTTAATAACATCATCAATAACAAAAGGTAAGACAAGTGCGCGTCACATACGTCAAGCAGCTATTGAAGTTTTACTGTTAATTAAAAAACTAAAGTTTTGTGTGTTTTTCACGAAAACACGTCCTCTGTATCCTTTTGATTTAACAAAGGTGTTCCTAAGAAATTACTGTTTTAACAGTTGAATCCATGTTTGCTTGTTATGCTTGGTAATGCTGTGCATGAAAAGTTGCTCCATGTAGTGCTTGTCGTAGTTAATAACATGAATGTTTCACATCTTATGTTACACATTGTTGGTGGCAGCAGTGTTTTAGGAAATAGTTTTAACTATAGTGCAAAGACCTTTTGATGAACAGAACTGGAAATCATTCCATCAACTTTAAATTTCTCTAAATATGACTCCGCAGTTACAAAGAGAAGATAGTGACGCTGTCTCAGAATCACTTGGACCGCCCTGTTGAGCCGCTGGACCTGGCTGTCTTCTGGACGGAGTTCGTCATGAGGCACAAAGGAGCTGCACATTTAAGGATCGCCGCACACAAGTTGAACTGGATTCAGTACCACAGCCTGGATGTCTTCGGCTTGTTTGCCATCGTTCTCGTCATTGTTCTGTGGTTGACAGTCAAATGCTGCTTGCTCTGCACTCGCATGTGTTTCAGGAAGGGGACTCCAAAGAGAAAAAAAGAGTAGTGTTTCTGATGCAACGGTCTGTAAGGAGATGAACAGAGGAGTTGGAAGAAGAAATAAAACATGGTGCAGGTTTTCTGTTGTGTGTGTGTGTGTGTGTGTGTGTGTGTGTGTGTGTGTGTGTGTGTGTGTGTGTGTGTGTGTGTGTGTGTGTGTGTGTGTGTCGTAAATCTTGTCGTGATTTTAACTGTAATCATTGTTTTGCTGTCATGATTTGAACTGTAATCGTTTTTTAAAGAAATAGAAATCTATTTTGGAAAAAGTACACTTTAGACTATAATTCTATTGGTCAATATTATTAAAGTCATATTAAGTAGACACTGCTGTACTTTGAGATTATTTTAGAGTTAACTTTGGTTCTTGATTGGTTGGAATCATTAACTGACATGTAGCTAACAACGTATCCAACAACAAGCTAAAAGCTTCATTCGTACATTGTTTTGCTGAATCAGCCTTCTAGTTAGCAAGCTAACAATAAGCAGAATTTGAACCTTGAGAGCTTTGTTAAAACTACACTGGCTAACCAAGTGAACTAAAACTAAAATAGAAAATGTCCTAATTTACTGTATTTAAATTAACTTTCTGCACTTGTTTAGCCAAACAGTGGACACATTCTTCCTTTCAACATCTTGTGGGATTATTCCCTGGAGAAATGCAATACCTAATGAGGAACACAATCACTGTAAATGTCTGAGCTGTAGTTTTCAGGAATGTACCATGGACACATAGAGGCTGTTGCTAGATAAAGAGATGGCTGACTGTTATTTGCATGTTACATTGGAGACATTTAGTCTGCTTTTAGTTTTCTGTAGGTACATCATATAAAAGACAATTATCTTACCGTATAAACAAATAGTTTTTGTATTAATATAAATATTTTGCAATGTCTTATCTCTACAATTACTCTACCTTTTTGACACAGGTGTGGCTATCTTGTAGCTTTGGCCAAAACACACTTTTTAAAGTGAGCGGACTCTGCAGCTCAGTCTGTGAGCCAGAGCTCTGAACTGGGCCGTGTTGACTTTCATTTAATTCACCGGCTGGTCATTGGACTCAGTGGTGTTTGTTTAACAAAACTAGAAGAATAGCCCCATTAAACATCCTTTTAGAATCCATGCAGGTACAAAACAGTATAATAAATGAAGTCAGCTTTGATATGTGTGGCTCAATTGGTGCAAAAATATGTAACATAGTAAAGATACATACATAAATAGTCAAAGTTGGCATGTGGGTGGAAGCAGAACACAGGACAACATGATGTAATTTTAGGTGAAGCTCCCTTTGCTGGAAAATACAATACTACTTCTACTTGGTACAAATCAGACATTTCACTATAGCCGCTTTCAGTTCTAACATTTTCTTGTGTCATTTTTTATTATTTGGAAAAAAGAGCTTCGCACTAAAAATAGGCAAGCCAAATGGTTAAAGTCTCAGTTTGGACATTGCTCCCTTCTTTCTGAAAACAGAAGTCATCCCCACAAGAATACTGTATTCATTTACAGTCAGTGTTAAGCCACGCTACAGTGGCTGCAGCATTCACTGCTTATCCTCTTCTTTGCAGAGGTTGCAGTCTTGCTTGTGGAAACCACATAGCTTTAGCAGTATTGGAAAGTCTTCCTGTTGAGAAAGCTAATAAAAATTGTAAACTGTATTGTATTGTACAAGTAGCCACTGCAAAGACTGTGGTAAGTTGCTGTAGGCTAAATGTCTCACCTGTTTCAGTATACATTTATATACACAAAATGTGTCACTTTTATAATTTCACTGAGCCGAAATCCACAACACTGACATACTAAATGTCATTTACTTGATTTTTAAAAGCTGAGTTTGAAGCTATTGAAATAAAGACTGATGACCAGATAGGCCTTGTGGCAGCTCAGAATGTTTAATACTTCATAACCATTCCTGGTCCGACATTACATTAATAACCATCAAAAGCCTGTTTCAGCTCCGACTATATTAAAGGACATGCAGGAGTGGTGTACCATGTCTGCACATCTGTGGGGTAAACGAAAAAGTAAAGATTGCCATCGACTCTGTTGGACTAGACAACCATCTGTTCCAGTATCACTATAACATTGGCCCATTTAGGCCAGATCTTAGATAGCCTAAAAAGAAAAAGAAATACACAATCCAGAAATAGCTGCTAATCTGTTCATAACCCTACATAGACATAGTGTCCTCGATTGCAACCTGTGGTGTCATGCTGCTGTGTTGTGTGTCATATTGTTAATGTCGCCTCCATAAGCTATTGTGTATCCTCCAGCTTGACTGCATGTAAGGGTGGGGTCAAATAAACCACCCTGAGACTGCAAAAACATTAGAAATACTTTCATTAAATTACTATTCCTGAAAAGACAATGGAGCAGCACCACCATGGAAACTTTGAATAAACTTCCTATGTGCTGCTGAATAGAACTGAAAAGATTTTCCATAAACAATAGCATGTAACAGTGCCAGAAGGAAGGTGTGTGTGTGTGTGTGTGTGTGTGTGTGTGTGTGTGTGTGTGTGTGTGTGTGTGTGTGTGTGTGTGTGTGTGTGTGTGTGTGTGTGTGTGTGCTTCATGAGAACTGGGACGCTAATTTGCTTTCATGAGCATATTCTGGACAGACTAGAGGCCTACGGCTCCACCTAGTGGCCAGTAGACACACATGCACACCAGCCACCTTCAACAGCCATTGCAGCTATTTTTGGTTTCATGCGTTTAATAATATTCAAATCATGAAAACCTATCAAAAAGACATGCGTGAAGTGTTAATCAGACAGCATTCTTTCACATTCCTAGACCAAGGGTGTGACTAAGTATATCATACAACCTCCTCTTTTTTTTCTGCAGTAAAAACAAAAGAAATGTAATATATGAACCGCTAACTTGTACTCTACCCTCAGATATCATATAAAGTTTCAGAAATTCACAAAGTATTTGAGGTCAATGTCGTCCTGGAAACATCTCCAGCAGACAAGTGCTTGGTTTATCAGGACCAGTACAGTGATCACAAAATCTGATTATTATTGCTTACAGCTCCTCTTAACACAGAATTTAAAATCGGGGGGCTTTCAAGTAAAATCAGTGAGCTTTAGAGTCAAATAATAACATGCATGTCTGTTTTTAAAACACCATCAAATCATTTTCGGTCGAGAAAATACATAAGCGATAGAAATTAGAGCAAAGTGTGTGTGTGTGTGTGTGTGTGTGTGTGTGTGTGTGTGTGTGTGTGTGTGTGTGTGTGTGTGTGTGAAGTTCAATGTGTGAGGTGTGACCGTTGTTCACATTATGGTTACTGTGGCCACAACACACAGTTTCCAGTCAACGCTCTTCCTTTAGAGTAAATGTAGTAGCTATGGTGGAATAAGAAGTCATCAAGGGAGTACATTCGTGATCGCCCACATTGAATGCCCACCTTTTGGATTTTTAGGGTAGAATATATAGATGGGACCAGTAGCCAGGACCTAAGCTCATGGACGTAGCTTAGTTTATTAAAACTTTCAATAGTTGTTTTTTTTCATTTCATTTCTTCTTTTGTAGAGGCACAAGGACACAGTTTCATTTAGCAAGGTGATTCCCGTTTAGATTATTGATGAATTAACTGCGATGCATGAGTGCCAACTCAAAAGACATGTTAGCAGGTTCACCTAGTTTTACAAAAAAGGTGCCATGTAAAAAAGGTGTGAACTCGTTTCTTCTGTGCAACAATGACATCTGCCCACAAAGTTTCCGCAGTGGGACTTGAATATAAAAGGTGGCGGGAAGAGCACTTCCAGCCACTCTGTTCATCTTCTGCACACCGACCATGAGCCACACATACTGCCTCATCATTTTCTTGCAGCTGTTCTCCCTCACTGGTAAGAGGGCATCAAATTTCTGTATTGCCAGGAGAGGCATGACTATATAATATAAGCTTCTATCTTTCTGTAATATTTAAAAAATAATGATGTTTGTGTTTTTTAATCTGTGCATTAATTCACCTTCTCTCCCTCATGTAAGGCGCCTCTGAAAGCGGCATAGTGGGTGGGAGGGTCGCGAAGCCTCATTCCAGGCCCTACATGGCATCCCTCCAGCTTCACGACAAACATCTCTGTGGCGGGATGCTCATTCAGGAGAACTTTGTTTTAACGGCAGCACACTGCAGACAGTGAGTTTCTTACTATCTAAAAACACATTTTCTATTCCTTGAATAAAGAAAGTAAATCTTTAGTAGCACTTAAATGGCACTTACTTAGAGTAATTCATAGTTTTATATTCATAGTATCTTGTACTTTCTTAATTTTTGTTGTTCTCAGTTTGTACTCATGGTTGAATGCACTTATTGTAGTCGCTTTCAGTAAAGGGTCAGCTAAATGAAATGTAGTGTAACGAAATAACTGTTTTTGATCTCACAATCAATTAACAAGTTCACAGATAGTAATTATTAGCATTAAAAACGTGCATACCTGTCATTCCCAAAGATGTGTTGGTTGTTACTTTTACTCAGTGATATGTCACATACATGTTTGTCATAGCGAGAACAAATAATTCTTAATGAAACAGATTGTAATCATTTGTATTTTCAAGTCATTTTAAGTTTTCAAAGTGTGATGTGCAGTACAATTGCCAAGTATAACTACATATTTTGACATTTAATTGTACTTTTTTGTCAGATCTTTGCCATTGACGGTGGTGCTTGGAGCACACAACTTAAGCAAGAAAGAGAAAAGTCAGCAACGGATCAAAGTGGCCAAGTACCACCAGCATCCGAAATACACTGGAGCACACGACTATGATATCATGTTGCTTGAGGTAAGCTGAAACTGTGTAAAGGTCAATATAACATATTGTGTGTGGTTATGGGGATGGTGCCATCATTTTTTGCAACGCCTTGTACAAAAGTTAAGCTGCACAGGGTGATTTCACACATTTGCACTGAAGGATGTGGGCGGTGAACTGCTGAACATAAAACCCCCAATCGTGCTTTAAGAGGACATAAACGCACCGTTTAACTGGTTAGACCCTTTCATAATATTCACTGTTCTCTTCCACAGTTAAAAGAGAATGCCACACTGACGAGGTATGTGAAGGCCATCGGACTACCGAAGAAAGATGGGAAAATCCCAGCCCTCATCGACTGTGCTGTCGCTGGCTGGGGCAAAACCGGTGCCAGTATGCAGTCTTCCAATGTACTGAAGGAGACCACGGAGAAAACACAATTCGGCTCGGAGTGCAAAAATATATGGCAAAAAACCTTTAAGTCTCAGCACATGATTTGCACAAAATTTACCAAAAAGAAGGGAGGGATTTGCCAGGTAATCTAACAGCATTTGAAGCAGGACCACAAATAAGTAATCATTATATACATATATATATATATATATATATATATATATATATATATATATATACATTAATTATGCTGAAAACATGAAGAATACTTTCTTTGTATTTTTTGAATCAAAAACAAGTGCAGTTTTTTATTTTTTGCATTATATTTAATCATTTATGTCTGTTGTCTTTTTCTTAGGGGGATTCCGGGGGACCACTTATCTGCAACAGTAAGCCTCAGGGTATAACAGCTTTTACCAAGAAAGATGATTGCAATGATCCCAAATATCCTCATGTCTTCACTAAAGTCAATTTCTTCATTCCCTGGATTAAGAATGTGATGAACAGATTGGGGAATGTTGCATGAGCAACTTTTCAGAGGCCAAAAAATATTGCCTTTTCCTCACTTGCTTATTAAACAACATGGCAAACTTTTTGTGAATTAATGTTGTTTTGAAAAAGAATGAATGAAGTTGGTACAAAATATTTTGCATGTGAAAAAAATTGAAATAAAAACTTCTCACTGTACATATATAGCATTTATCTATTACCATCATCTCACTATACTCCCTTTTGCAAAATGATTGTGGAAGTTGTTTCAACTATGTACATATGCATCTTTATAACTATGACTTATTCATCATATTTAATCTAATTATTATAATTCAATATCAAACATTACAACAGATGAAAAGGGTGACAATGGGTGGGGGGGGAGTATGTTGAGGTGATGTTCACTTGTGGTGTTGTAGCTCAGAGGCAATGCTGCCAAACACCACCACAGACCACAGCTGTTGTCAGTCATAGTGCAAACTTTTGAAGTTGAACCGTTTTCTGTCCGTGAAACCTGTCATCTGTAGAGAAAGTAAAAAAAATGAGCCGTTTTAAAAAAAAGGACCCATCAAAACTGAATTACTATCACCGAAACCGAATTAAAGACTTGAAATGTAAAACTCACCGGACTTTGGTCTCTTGTGAAATATCTCTTCTCAATTACCTGTTCAGGAGAAGGGTTGAGATTGAGACGCCGAAGACTTTTTAAATACAAAACTCACATACCCAAATGTACATTGAAAACAGGGCACTTTGCACTAAAAAAGACTAAACTTAGAAGTCACAGACTTGACTATCACGTCAATTCAATGTCAGACACAAGTTAAATATCTGGTAAAAAACAAGGATAAAAAGAAATTACATGATTTTCTTACTGATATTATTATAAAGTATCCTTACATTATACACAATGGCATGAAATCTAGGCCTACTTGACCAAGTCAAAGTGGTTTGAAATGTTAGACTGTAACATTAATGTTGAAATTCAATATACCAGTGTGTGTGTGTGTGTGTGTGTGTGTGTGTGTGTGTGTGTGTGTGTGTTTGTGTGTGTGTGTGTGGGAGGGGGGGCGGGGGGGTGTATTTCACACCCACACCCACACACACAAACTCAGGGTTACTCACCTTGTCAAAGAATCTGCTGAGCTTCACAGCATTGGATGTGCCTGCAGCGAGGTATCTCGGGTTGGTGCAGTCCTGTGAAAACAACACAGCACTTCAGCCACAAACCTGAAAGAAATTGAGTCTTTTCTTTCTCAGGTGACATCTTACAACTGCGTGTATAGAAAGTGTTTGAGATTGTAGTTTCTTTCAAACTGCTGATGGCATACGTTTTTATTTACATTAAAGAAGGTGTGTTGACGTCTCTGCCTTCAAAGTCAGAGATTTTCATAATTAAAAAAGGGCTACAATAGGTCTCTTTTATTTCCTTTTAAATGTGACAGATTTTCATTTCCACTTTCCATTTCTCCGATCCACAAGTGTCCTGTATATCCAACCACCACTATACCTTTAAGACACATACTTTACTTCACTCTGTACTTTTGCTGCCATTTTTATGTCAGTTTTTTATGTCAGCTACACGTTTACATAAGCCTCTTCAATTCTTTCCATAAAAAAACAAGCCGGTAATCTATAAAAAATATTTATTGGAGGATTCACAAGGATGCTTAAGCAGTGGGAATCAGGGACGAGTCTCCCTGACTGCGCTTGTAACGATCATTAATCAAGCAACGGAACAGAAGCAACAGACATCCATCACTGATGAAGCCTGAGAGAGGACTGGAAACCATATACTTCTTTGAGGTGAATCATTTCCTACTCTGCTCTACTATCAAGCAGTGTTGCCTCTGTGGTAAGAAAGAAAAGGAGCTTTGTGCTCTCTTTTGTGTATCAGGTGCCAAAATACCACTAAAGCATGGCAACTTTATTCAAAATGTTTTTCTGGAACAGAGATCTACATTTGAATGTCAAAACAATGATATTTCAACACATAAATGAGGCCAGTAACATTACAAATAAAATGTAAAATGGGCTTAAGATCAGAGCTTGTATGAATGACAAAGTTGACATACGAGATTGAACTCCTCTGCATTGAAGTCTTCAGACAGGAAGGTCGTCCGTGTGAGAACTTCGTTGCGTTTGCTCTCGGGGATCTGGTCAAACTTGGTGCCAATCAACAACAAAGGCACCGAGTTCTCAGCAAACTGCTCTCTGTCATAGTCACTGCAGGGAGAAAACTCCTCAGTATCCAACACTTCTCTTCACAATTGAATATCTTTAACCACTGTGGCAGCGTGTATACATTTTACACCCCATGAAAACAAAATATTACCATGACATGTCTACTCACCCATTTGAGACGATAACTCCTGTTGGAGAAGAATCCTTGTTTAAAGCTTCTAGTGACCAGCGGTAGAGATTCTGAGACGATTTCTTATTTGTTAAATCGTGTACCAACATAATTCCTGAAAAAAATGAGAAGAGAAAATGGCGACTAAATATTAGCAACTCTACCAATTACAGATGTATCTAAATAATTATTTAAAAATCATCTTCACCATTAACTGAATTGTAAAAGACAGCTCTGGTGCTTTTGATACTGCTGGCACTGCCAAGAGATCCTCCGACATCCCAGAGTTCAATGTAGTAGGTTTTCTCTTCCGGGGTTCCCTCCTTGTAGTCTTGGACCTGTAGTTGAATAGTTATTTTGACCCTTCAATTATGTTGTCCTCTAAGCATCTGTAACATGCGAGTGCTCTGCAAATCTACTAGAAAAATAACTAGAAACATTCACTCAAATACTGTAGTACTTGTACTAAATATTTGAATTCTTCTACTTTTGTGTCATTAGGCCTTTATGTTTAGTAAAATTAGCTCCACCTTGACCAGATGCAACAATAAAGTGGCATACACATTAATGCATGAATTATTATAATCCTCCAATATAATATACAGTATTCTGAGATGAGCTGTTCTGCATAAGGGTCATTGTTTTGATGCTAAAGCTTTTACTTAATAATAAAAAGTAATAATCTGAATGCGTTACTTTTACTTAATGAAGTAAGTCTGGACTGTAGTATTGCTTTTTTTCTGAATACTTTTTTCACCACCGTGAATCATATTTGTATTTATTGAACTAATATCAAGCATATGTTTTCCAGTCTGTGTATGAAGTGCCTGGCATAATTTCTTGGCACATGTATGATTGAAACATTCCAGCCTTCACAATTATTTTAAAAGTTTCTTGTATGAGGCGTTTACAGTTTCTGAGGCTATTTTTAAAAGGCCTGCATCATGTCAGACATTATTACAATCACATTTAGTAAATTATGTGTTTAACCTGCTTACCCGTACATCCACAGAGCAACCAACAGTCCATGATGGATTTCCTAACACTTGATTCTGACAGAGCAGATGGACTAAGGAAGACTTGCCCACGCCTGCAAAAGATCAATGTGGGTGGATGACTTACACTTTTGATGAGATCAGTATACACTCATGCAATAACAGACGTTATATTCCGGTATATCATAATGTTTGGCTTTCAGCCTTGACGTAATGATATGTAAGTTAGTTCCTACTGCAGGCAATGAATACGTGGTTCCTTTGTATATGGCACAGACTTCATTGTAAAACTGGGCAGTGTAACATATCCTCGGTTTCAATACAAGCATATATCCTTTAAAACCTCAAAACATACCTTTAACGAGCTGTTGGATGTCACTTTATATATCGACTATTGCTGGTCCACCTCGCGTATGCGGGTTTACATAGTAACTAAACAACCGCTACTACACTACTCCAGACTTTGGACAGGAGCTTGACGTCCCAGTTAAAGATTACAAGGGTCGTAACCGGTTTAGTATTTATTTAACCAGAACAAACATATGTATTCACAAATATGCATTCAAGTTCACGTTGTATTATGAATTCTGAAATGGTATTAAACTTACCGGAATCTCCTAAGACTAACACTTTTACTCTGTCAAGAGAAGCCATTTTTTGTGACAGCGGCGTCCCGGAAGATAATAGTGGAAGCTCCGCCTACAAATACTAGTCCTGTAATCTGATTAGTTCCCGAGAAAATAGTTCAGACGCTGAACCATTGGTCAAAATGTACGTCGATTAACAATCATTCACTTTGATTGGCTACTGAGCGCAGCTGGTAAACGTTTGTTGTGGTTTTGGTATTATTTCCGGGGTTGACTTCCCAAATACATATAGAAGCATGCGAGCTAATTTAGCAGTTCAAATACAAGTACACATGTTTCCAGTGAGCTTAAACTGTATTTGTTAGAGACAAAGTCGGCGTCGTCTGCAATGTCCTAAGGAAGCGGAGACTTTGGCGTATCGGTGGAACATAACGGGTAAGTTATAAAGCAGAGTTGGTGTGAACTAGGTTATATGTTGGCTCCAACGTTACATTTAGCTACCGTTAGTTAGCATAAGGCGAGCTAGTCCGCTGACTGAAGATAAGAGAGAGTAAAGTGCTTAAAACGTTATGAGCTAAGTTACATTAGGTTAGCACTATCCCAACAGCCATGCAAACTGCACGCTACTAGCAAAATATGATCTTTCACTCACTTCAAATTGTATCCATTTGGTCCAATATTTCATTTATGTCTAAATTTAACCTAATCTCCCTCACAAGCTTTGCTATCTTCGGGTTTATTCTTAAAGTATTTGGCACTCCTCTCCTACCTGTTCTCCTAAAGCGTTTACCTGCCTTCTCAGATCTTTACTCATGTTCTGGTTAGGTTTATTGGCGGGTGACAACCAGAGTGTGCGCCACATGTATCCATCCTCTTTATAAACCTCATCAAAAATGACCAAGAAATTCTCTTGATCGGCTCCCTACTAAATACTCTTTACTTACACATTTTAGACTCACTTCTTCCACTCCAAGCTTTCAGATCTACTTATTTAATGTTTCTCGTCCCTTTCAGAATAGCTCAACAGTTGTCGTCTCTTTCCACAGCAGAAGATGATAGAACCAGAGGTACTGACTGAGGTTCCTGCAGCACTTAAGCGGCTGGCCAAGCAGGTCGTACGTGGTTTCTATGGAGTGGATCATGCCTTGGCCCTGGACGTGCTCATTCGTAACCCATGTGTGCGCGAGGAGGACATGCTGGAGCTGCTCAAGTTTGATCGCAAACAACTGCGCTCAGTACTCAACACCCTAAAGGCAGACAAATTTGTGAAGTGTCGCATGAGAGTGGAAACGGCCACCGATGGCAAGACAACACGGCACAACTATTACTTCATCAACTACAGGTGAACATAATAGACACAGTAACACACAATACCTTCCTGTTTATTTATGTGTGGAGTTTTGGTGTACCTGTAACATTGGGAGGCGTTGCATCAGAAATCCACCCATCACACACTTCAGTTTGAACACGTTTACATACATGATAACTTATGAGGGGTTGTGAGAACTTGTTTGATTCTTTCAACAAGCCGTCACTGAACAATCAATCAGACACCTCCATCTGCGCTACTTGCACTACTTTGTTGTCTTTTTTAAATGTATCTTGTTTATTGTATATAATCTGTATATATGTACGATAAGAGCAACATGGAACAGGAGTCAGAATCCATGTAGAGACACGCATGGATAATAAAGCTGATTCAGATTAACTTCAATGACCAATCAGGAGAGAGGGCTCCTCAAAGTTGACCTCACCTAAGAATGCATATCTTCCTCAAAAATAGACATAACAGCTGAATATCGGAAAGCTTCAAATGAGGTAATTGTAATGTTTTTTATACTCTTGTCAGTTTTCCCTTTTGTTTATCATTATGACTAAAAAACAATATTGTAATTATTTTTAAGGCCTGGGAAGTGTTCTGTGTTTTGTTTGTTTGTGTGTGACTGTGTGCTTTTCTTTTGTTATCCACATGGGAAAAAAAATCATCAGCCCATGCTAATATCTTGAATACTATAGAGCTCTACAAACTGGACTTGTTTTTTAGGGTCTTGGTCAACGTGGTGAAGTATAAATTGGATCATATGCGACGGCGCATTGAGACAGATGAGCGAGACTCCACCAACCGCGCCTCCTTCCGGTGCCCCTGCTGCTTCTCCACCTTCACGGATTTAGAGGCCAATCAGCTGTTTGACCTAATGACAGGTAAACAATCTCATCATCTATGAGGAAATTTGTTTTTTTTAATATAAACAACACTGTCCAATTTCTTTGCGGCCTTGAAATTGCGGCAATGAAATTGAACAGTGTTGTGGCCTTTCTCTGGAGAAGACATTGACTGCTCTTTCATGACCACACTACCATTGTGTAGTTGTATGTGCTAGAAAGAAAAAACAATCGGTTCTCAAGACCTGTCAACACTAATAGAACTTGCACAAGATGAGCTATTTGACAGGAAAGGAGAATGTGTACAAGATCTCAAGCCATTTGTGTTCCACGTGATGAAGCCCATTGCAGCTTGTGGCTTCCTGCTATCAGGCAATAAAAACATAGTATGGAGTCTGTTAAACTAAAGTTTCATTAAATTTGTATTAAGTACCATTTGTTTCTTCTCATGCTAACACAATAAAAAAAGAGGAATGAAATAAAGAACATAATAAAAACATCAGCTTAAGTCCAGCTGATCAATGAGTGAAAAGTAATCTCATCCATATATTTGCTTGTGTTGCTATTATTTACCCTCAGTTTAAGATGAGCAATCGAATGCCTGGTAAACCTGTCGGTATTTGAGTTGTGGGTACATTTAAACGTCCTAGGTTTTCTAGGTAGCTTGTCTTGGGTCAAATGAAATGTCTCTGTGTTACTCAAACTGGAAATTGTCTTTCAGTGTATTTGAAATGACTTGCTATCACAACAAAAACCCTGAAGCACAATCATAGTCTGACTCTCACACTGTCTTGGTCTGGCAGCTGTCCAAACCCTTGCTTAGACATCACTCACTTATCGCAAAGAGCTTTCCATTATGCTGCGATTGTGCACGTGAGTAACAGAAGCAACCAGCAAGTCATCTGACTGGGTGTGGACATGCAGAATTCAAAGGGAAAATAAAGCTAAATAACCACGGCATGACAGTGGATGTCGGCTCACACATGGTTTTCAAAATCATAAGTCGATTGATACAACCACGATCTGACCAACTTACCTAAGTTGGCAGTACTTTCTCTGTTGAATTTGTGTCCTCCAGTTTGTTTTTGATTCGAATGACACTTTCTGTTTATGTGAGCGGGTCTGGGTGTAAGACTGTGGAGTTTCATTACATTGCTTTGCATGGTGGGTATAAATATTTGCTTCATGTTGTTGACAACATGCTGTGCATTTCAGTGAAATAATAAAGCTCCAGAATAGTATTGTGCTTGTGACGAAGCTCTTGAACGCTCGCTACTCTGAGCTGTGTTCATTCATTGACAGCATTCATTCTTGAGTCTGTCAGGCTCACGAGGCTCCGTGCTTTCATTGTCTGCCAAATGTTGATTACCAGTCAACCACCACTGTTGCTAGGAAACAAAGACTGTAAAACATGCCACCCGGCTGAAGAGAATGGGTTTAGCTGCCCGTTCTGGTAGAACTTATCCCGAGGTCCACTTGTTCTCAACTGCAGCAAGGTGAAAACCACTAGAGGTCAGCAAAGGCAAGATTTTCCGTGGGTGTTAAATTATTCTTGAAATCATCTGTTATCATTGGGCAAATAATTGGTGTAATACAGAAAACACCCAGCATCCTGAAATGCCATCAAACTGTCCTAAGAAGAGTAATTTTAGTCTTTAGTAAGAAATTGATGATGATGAAATTGGTTTTAAGTAAGAAAGCTGGCACGTTGCCAACGATATGCTCCCATGAAGAACATGAATATCATAAGCTCCTCAGACAACATGCCACACATGTCACAGGCTATTTTAGAATAAAAGCATGGGGGAATAATACAATGTTCATTGAGTTGTGAACATTTTAGCCCCAAAATGCAACATAAAACTTATTTGAGGTCATTAACATACCCAATAACGCCACACTGGATGATACATTTGATCGCTATTGTAAATCACATCCTGGTAAACGTTCTCATTCCCAGCTTCATGGTCTTGTTTTACAGCCATCAGCAGTTTCCTGGTGACTGATTTATGAACGTCTTGCTAATTCCGTTCCTCTTGTTTCAACGTAACCCGACTGGTATCATATCTGGCTGTGGAGGCAGTAACTCTGCACCCTGATAGATGCTGACAAAAAGAATACCTTGAGTTCAAATAGTGGTAGTCTGATTGATTGGTTGCTTCTTCAGGGCAAGCAACACTCAGTTTTACCTCACGGGGATAGGAAGTGACATTATTAATCTGCCAGCTCCTTCTGACCCACAAGGGAGAGCCGGAAATCCTGCCGCTCTGAATTTTCACACTTTGAAAAGTGAATGCACCGCCCCACCCCCCTTCCTTTTTAAAACACGCATTTCGTCTTTCTTTTTTACTAACTCCATCTGACGTGTAGGTCCACTCAACGTTTTTTTAGTTGTGCATGAAATGTTACTTTTACTATTTCTTTTTCGTACACATTTAGCATATGTGCTCTCTTGTATCCCATGCACACACTTTTTTTTTTCTCTCTCTCTCCCCCACACACACACACGGCAGTATACAATGCTGGAGCGTTTCCCATTTTTGAAACTGAATTCAGCCAGAGAAGCAGATGGCCGAACATGTCCTTCTCTTACTGGTATGAAGCAGGGCCCAAAGAAAAAGATCGACCTGCAGTGTCATTCACAGCAAGGCACAGTTTTAGGTAGAAGTTCACCTATTATCTGGATGTTTCTGGTAAATGGAAATAAGGTATCACAGGATTGCTTATAAATCCACCGGTCAATCAGTATAGTGGATGTTTAGCAGCAAATTGGAAAGGTGATATATTGTTTTTTTAAATCACTTAACCTTTACCTCTATAATTTGCACTCAGTGAGGCAGTAGCCATGACTGTCGCTATATCTGTATGCAAATATATTCATCTTTGTTGACGTAAAATCACTGCACAATCCCAACTATGCTACATTTCTGCAAGTTTCTGCAAGTTGGTTTATAGCCTGCGGCTTTGGGCTGCAATTCAAAGCAGTGCCCTATAGGCATGTTCCAAGGTTGAGGGTAACACAGTATGTGATTAGGTAAGTAATCAGAACACACCTTGTTTTAAACACAGTTCTGTCTTCACCTGTAGGTACATTTCGCTGCACCTTCTGCCAGACGGAGGTAGAGGAAGATGCGTCGGTCTGTCCTGACGGCAGGACACTAGTGGCACGCTTCAATGAGCAGATCGAACCCATCTATGCGCTGCTGCGTGAGACCGAAGACGTCAACCTGTCTCAGGATCTGCTGGAGCCGGAGCCTGCTGAGATTCCTGCCCTCAAACAGAGGTCAGCTTCTGACAAACCTCACGCAGCGTTTACTTCTTCTAAATACTTCTTCCCCTCTATCTGCCAGTCCTTAACAGTCAGCATATTCAATGACAACAAATGGGGTGTTCACCTCTGTTCCCTGCAATAGTGGCCTCAGTGATACTGGCTCAACCTGATAACTGTTTGAACATTTAAATTTTTCAAATTCCATTGCACATGAATGATTTTTTTTCTTTAAGCTTAAACACATACGCACACTGAAAATGTTTAAACTGTTGAAGATTGCGTTTTATACGATGCTTACTGAATCTTTCCTCTAGCCGTGATCGTGCTGCAGCAGCCGGAGGAAACTTAGGCCCACACCGCGAGGCCTGGTCCAACAAAAGCTCATCTTACGGTGACATGTACACCCAGAATGTGGTTATCAGCATGGAGGAGCAGGAGGAGCAGCAGAAGCTGGCCAAGGAGGGCAAGGCACCGAAGGAGAGGCCCGTCTGGTTGACCCAGAGCACTGTGCAGGGTGCTTACAGCGAGCCTGACGTCAAGAACAGTAAGTGGGATTTTCTTACAAAATGCACAACGCATTAAAATCAAACCCCTCTTTGGCCAACAATCTACATTTTGTGAGTTCAAGTGTGAAACATGTTATCATTTTACATGCCCCCTCCATCATCTTGGCTAACCGCAGTGAAAATTAAATAATTAAATAATCTAATAAGCGTATATATGTATATATTGATGCATCTAAAAAAAAGGCAGTCATGCAAAAAAATTATTACTTCAGAAAAAAATAAGTCGGAAGACATTAAATTACAAATTAAATTCCCTCCCACTCCTGAATGCTGTTTTCACTTGTCATTATCTATAAATCCTGTTGCCTGTTCACGGTGAGCCTTGCTGAATGCACTGGGTTGTCCAGTAAGATGATAATCGGACAGACTGCTCCTCCATGACCTTACATTCCAATGCCTATACTCTTTGTAGTCCAACCAGGCGGCTATAGGTTAACTCAGGTTATCTCCCTCGGTCGGAGTACTCCTTCACCATCTCTTTCTGACATTGTTTCCCCACCCAAGGGCATGCAGCAATTAGGCCCGGCCAGACTCCCATTGAGCCATAATTGCTTAATTGAAATAATCAGAGGCTTGATTAGTGCATGGCTGAGCAAGACTCTCATTAATACAATCCATTCTGTGGAAATTGCACAAATTATGCCTTCCATATATCCTGTCTCTGAGGTGTGTCTCTGTGGATCTGCCCCATAATGATCTTGTTGCCCTTTAGAAGCCTTGAAACAGACATGACATCTGACGATGATGCTGTGTAAATGAAGTAAATGTTCAGATACTTGGCTGCAATTTGGAATGCTTGAGGCTGGAGCTTAGATGGGCCTACCGCATCCCAATGCCCTGTTCCAGGCACAATGTAGAATTACTTAGCCATGTTTCTCAGGAAGTAACAAGAAAGAATGACTTCAAAAGCGACTTTATTTCTAATTTGAACATGTCATTGTTTTGTTTTGCCAGCTGGAGACGTTGCACCCGTGGCCCCGGACGGAGCAGCGGCTCTCGGAATTGGTCAGGCGGATGAAAACGAGGAAGTGATGCGCGCCCTGCTCATCCACGAGAAGAGGGGCGCGGCGGCGGGAGCAGGCTCAGCTGGAGTGAGCACCGCTACCAGGACCTCTACCAAAGCCAATGCCAGCGACTCCGATAGCGACACCAGCGAATCAGACGACGACTCTCCCTCTGTTCCTCCCCCCGCCACCGCTGCTCACCATCGGGGCGCGGAGGAGGAAGAGGACGATGATGAGTTTGAGGAGGTTGGGGACGAGCCAATGGTGATGGTCGGAGGCAGGCAGTTCACATACCGAGAGGTCAGCCAGAAGCCAGAGCTAGTGGAGAAAATGTCTGCGCAGGAGAAGGAGGCCTACATTGAAATGGGACAAAACCTTTTTCAGGACATGTACTTCTGAACTCACACACATGCATTTACACACTCATTATCAACAATTTGATGGCTTAGATTTCCAAAAAGTATACTTCTGCTGTCTCACAATGTCGGTGATGGCACCTGAGAAAAATGTTTGTGGGGAAAAAAACAAACAAGATGCTGCTCAAGAAGTATTTACAGTTGGCTTTCTGCTCTTGTATTATAAGAATGAAGGACGCTCTCTGACAGTGTTGCCTAGGTGATCACACCTTTAGTATTCTGTCCTCCGTATTTTTTTATTCTCAGTCATCAGCCCAGAAGGGTGTCAATTTTTTATTTTTTTTGTTAATCTGAAATGAAAATAAAACAGACTAAACAGTCATGTTTAAACGTGTGCTTCTCTCATGTGTATGACCGACCACATATGATTCAGCTGTCCAGACACAAGTGTATGTTTTATGCTTCAATCTATTTTCTTCCGATTGTCCATCGGGCTGTGAGCACTTCCAAAAGATGTCATAGTGCATAGCAGTGCTGTGGTTCAATGTACGCAGTGTGACATTGAAACTGCTGAAGTGCAGCTTTCCCCTAAGGTACCCAGGTAGAAAAGGTGTTGGGCGGAGTATTTTAGTTTTTTATATCAGACCCAGGCAAATGTTGAATACAAGAGGATACGCGTAAACTGTAGTAGTTTACAGTAAAGCATGTGTTTCTGTGAACAATCTGTAAAGAAAAAAATACTGCAGTACAGCAATATGCTTGGACATGCACTAATATGTATATGGACACAACCTGCATATACTCTACACTTGCAAGCAATACAGAATATAACAGTAAGGGGGCACTGTGACATTTGTCTTTTTAGATACTCAGATTTATGCTAATACTAAATGATACCCCAAAGCTGGATATGGCTTCATGCTACAATGTTGGATAGGTCATTTGCTGTTGGCTACAAAGGCAGAGTTTCTACCCTTTTTTATGTGATAATTTTTATAAGCAGCAAAAGACATGTTAACCATGATCGACGGTACGAGAGTACATTTTGAATTATTTTTTTAATTCTAAATTATATTCGCCTTATGGAATGCATATATGTTATTTTGTTTTACTGTAAATCTACTTATTCTCTCAGTATTTATGTCCCCTAAAGTAATGCGGTCACACCACATTTCTCCCTCTAACGCACACATTAAACTAATGTGAAGCTCTCAATCCTGTCACCAAATTCTATGGTCACAACTGTAACAGTGCAAAAAACACAAGGGGAATACACATATTTGTGTCTTACAATGGCTTTCTTACACAGCAGCAGTTAGAAAAAGGAATATTTACATTATCAAAAAACATTTTAAATGTATTTGAAAAATGTGCAAAAACACCTGCAGGAATTACTGCTATCACAGATGGTGGCGCTACAGGTTTTGATTTACAGTAAAACAATGTGCCGCTTAACCTGATAACAGACTTCATATGGTAAATATATCTGAAATTGTGAGTTAAAAAAATAAATCTATGACATGCAACAAAGGACACAAATACCACCCATTGCGTCTCCAAGTGTTAGTTTATTTTGTAATCAAGGATGGTGCAGCTTTTATAGAGGTTGATAGCATAATCAAGGTATAGTTCTTATATGGAAGCTTGATTTTCAGGACAAATCAGGGCAAGATTAACAGGCTTTGGGGAAAAAGATAAAATGCATTTCATACCATTCTATTGCAATATCCTCCCAGAGAGACCATTCCTGTCTGGTCACATCCGGATGACAATTATGCGCCGAGGCGGTCCCTCGACAAACACACTTGCAGCTTTCCTCCAGATGTGCTCTGGCTGGATTCAGGATATTTTGTTATGTGGCTTTCCAGATAATGACTTCTTTGATGTAACCTCAGTAACCCACGGCACTGGGTCACCTGCGGGGAGCAATTTCACCTCGAATCCAGAGTCTGAATACCGATGTAGGCCTGGCATTTACTAAAAACAGGCCATTTCAAATAAAATGTTAAATGTTACACATGTCATGGTGCCTGCTGCAGTGACATTACCCCTTTCTCTCTCTTTTTTTAAATCCAAAATCATTGAGAATGAACAGCAGACCGTTTGTTTTATGAGATTACCTTTCATTTAGCTGACGTATTTTATCTAAAGCGACTTACAATAAGTGTATTCAACCATGAGTACAAACTCAGACCAACAAGGTACAAAAAGTACAATTTCTTCAATCAAAGTCAAACTACAAATTGCTATCAGTAAGTGCCATTTAAGTGCTACTAAAGTGTTACTTATTTTCAAGGTGTCGTCGAAAAGGTGTAGTTTTAATGGACCGTATGCTCTCACACCAACCACCTGTAGGCCACCTTTTCTCACAAAGACACTCTGATGAGCATGTACGCTACCCTTCAATTTACAAAGGCAGACACAATTATCAAGAGAGTGGTGATTGGTGAACATAGTCCATTCGCTTAGTTCTCAGATATTCATATCAGGAGCTATTTAGAACACAAAATAGAGCAACAAACCAGTGAACATTGTATTTGTCAGGTGGGCTGATGATTCCAAATGAATGCTAATGTTTCTCCATGCCTGCTGTGCAAGTAGGTAACTACTCAAGAGGCCAAAGATTAATTCAAAGAAGGTTCAACAAGATTAGTACATGAGAACACCTGCTGGTTGATTCCTTAGCTTCAAAAGATTTTGTTATTATTATTGGAAAGTCATGATTTTCCTCTGGGGAGTGAGAAATAGATTTGTGCACTTTAACAAGCAGATGCTTGATATAACACTGACACAAATATCACCGTGCTTAACATTGGGCGGCTTTACCGCCGAGCTACGAGAGAACAATTGCTTAAATAAGTTACATATACGGTTGCTGAGCTAACATCTGGTGAGCAGTGCTTGGTGCTGATAATAATTCAAATTATATTGTATATCATTTATATGCAACCACAGAACATCCTTTTCATTATGCTGGAGGGTCGCACTGGTGATAGGTACACCAGATCCTGTGTAATGGCTAGGAACAAAAAAAAATAAAAAAAATCTATGGGCGTATTAGATTCAAGTGAAAATGTCAGAGGAGCTTGGTGAGGCCAGACACCTCTGGCGCCCTACAAGTCCATATATTCCTTTTAAGTTAGAGGATGGACACCTGTAGGGCAGAGCCTCAAAGGTCAGGATGAAAACAGGACCTGGCCTCATTAAAACAGACCCCACCCTTCAAGACAGCTCAATTAAAACCTAACCTCATGCTGTGTTATTGATCTGCCTAGGCAAGCCCGAGTGTGGGCAGATAGAATGGGTTAGGAGGGCGAACAGAACTCAGTCGGGAATCTACAAAGCTGTATAAAATCATGGGACCTGGATGATCACATATGGAGTGGTGAGAAGTGGTAATAGATTCAAGTGTGTTGAAAACATTTAAACATACTGAAGTTTATCGAATTGCTGTCACCTCTCTCCTGTGAACGCTTTATTGTTGTGTTTTCCCTCTCTGCGTAAACACATGTCAGCTCATTTGTTTGCAAAAGAAAGAGAATAATTTAACAGAGACGGTATTAAGGTTGACATCCAGGGAGCGAGCAGGATTTTACTAGGACAGGATTTGGAAGGGTGTGGTGTGTGTGTGTGTGTGTGTGTGTGTGTGTGTGTGTGTGTGTGTGTGTGTGTGTGTGGACTCTCAAAACTGACTGATGCTTCACAAGCTTTGCCTGAGAAGATTACATAAGGATCGATTGCTTAGGTGTGTCTCTATCACTCTTCATCCAATAAAGCCCGTCGATTAACGACTCAGCGATCGACCCCGTTTGTCGGTCTGTCGTTCAGCCTGCAATTCTCTTTCATCGTCTTCTTTGAAATCTGAGATCTCAGAAGAAGCTGAGAGTTTGTCTAATCTATCCATTTATCTAACCATTCATCTTAATGCGCTTTGGGACTCAGGTGAAAACATTTCAAGATTAAAAATGAAATGAGTGGTTTTTACAAACAAATTCTTTCACACTATTGAATTCTACATACCCCTTTTTTGGAGAAAACTTCCAGCAAATTAAACATGGCTGAACAGCTACAGTATTACAAAGCCTACTACATCTTGAACTGAGGTTCACTGCACACTTTACCCTATCCTGATAAAGCTTCTCACTCAATGCTAAATGCTGTGATGGGAAAACTCAATTCTTATGAAAAACAAACATTGTGAACAATTGCTCTACCTTGAGCTTTTACAAATTGTTCAGTGTATTTGTATATTTGACTTGGTCACTAAGGACTTTAAACTAAAGAAAAATCAATCTGTGCATATATGTTGCCTCCACATGGCTCTCAATATGGCGATGGCTGAGCCGGCTGATCGCAGGTATCAATGCTAATTGCTATCGGTGCTAACAGCCAAAGGTGCTAATAGCTATCGGTGCTAACAGCTATTAGAGCGCTCACAGTACAAAGGTAGCAGTGCTAACAGAGCTAACAGTACCTGGAAGGGAAGCTAAAGGTTGGCGCTACGCTTCTGATGAATGGCATAATCAGCTGTTTCCGCCTGATGAGCACAGTGCAGAACAGCAGCAGTGAGCTATTGAAGAAAGAGAAGGTCAGTAAAGAAAACAAATGCAAGAATAAGACAAAACAACATAACTATAGCATTAAAAACAGGCAGCATATTGTGTTGTACATACAAGGCTGCACTGAAGAGGTGGCCGTGCTGCTAAAGACCATGTTGGGCAACCATGACAAACATCTGTCCTTATTTAGAAGCTGTTAACCTTTTGTGCAAGCATTTCACATCCACTTTGAAAAGAACAACCATTATTCACCCATTATTTATTCATGGGAGTCCCTGCACTCACCCTCACCAGCCCAGGACAGAAATGCATCTGAGGAGGTGTATCTATTTTGGTCTGGCAAACAGAATTACTTAGACTTTGTGTTAACATTTATCATGTTTTATATAAATTTTAGCGGCATTGTATAGTTTTATAGCACAGCTCAGTGTTATACGTATTATCGTGTGTCAGAATCAATGGATAGATACATTTGATTTGGTCTTCGCTTGTACTGAAACTGAGGGGTGAACTTATTATAGTAATAGGATACAGATTATATTTTTTAACAGTACATTGTAAAGCAGCACATGAAGAAATAAAACTTGGACACATTTAAATAAAAGACACAGAAAGGACAAAAACAAAAGCTGCACTTTGGAAACTGCACAGAACGAACCGTGTAACAAGCAGTGATCTAACTGCTGCATTTCTATCGCTCCACATGCCTTCATTTGTCACAATGTGTCACTGTTCCTGTACCTCAAGCCAGAGACTATTTTTTTTGAGTGAATTTCAATTTCTTGCTTGACCATATTTGGCCATGCAAAAATAAATAGGAGCTTTAATATATATTTTACTGTGAATAAGTGTCTCCTTGATTTAATTTTCTGGTTTCTTTTTCATTGTCTGGGCTTCACACCTCCTCTTCCACCCACATCCAGGCCCTACGGGAAAAGTCCCACGAGTCTGCGCCGCCCGCTGACGTCACCTCCTCAATATGCCAACTGCTGTCCTACAAAGGGACGTGTTTCTATGCCCGCAAACAAAAGCCTCGTCTCTGTCTCCTGGCAAAATTAAACTTTCAGGCCCCTCAGGGGACAAAGTATTTATTAGCGTGTGACTCATTTATCTCTAAAGTGTGTTCACATAGGGCTTTAATCCATTTGTCTTCATCCATTTAAGAGAAAAGTAAAAATACATCAGGAAGTGATTTAATATTGTCTTTACGTGACCTAGTGGCACAGTGATTCACCCATCAAGTCAAAACACCAAGTCACTCAGCAAATGGACAAGTCATAATATCAATAATATTAAGAGATTGATTTTGCTCAGTAGGTAAAACATTTTCTCGTAATCTTCAACTATTTGCTGCTTTTGTATTATTCAAATCTGATACATCAGGGTCTCCTGTTAAGGAAAAAAGACAACTGGGGGTGGACCCAAATGCAGATAAACACATGGAGCAGAAGTATACATGGTGATTCTAATAAAGAAATATCCACAAAAAAAAACATAAGCATGCAATTCCAAAAATAAGTAGATCGGCGATGTGCACAAGCGATATTACCAAAAACAAAGGAGACGAACCGACAACCAGGAGACAAAAGACAGGACTATAAATACACAAAAAGCTAATCAGCCAACAAGACTCAGGAGGACAGACGTGAGGGCCGCCTGAAAGCTGATTGGTGGAAGCAACACGAGGGAACGCAAGACTGACGTGACTAATCCAACACAGGTGACAAGACAGGGAGTCAAACTACCAACACACATTGAATTTCAAATTAAAACAGGAAACAAACTAAATCAAAACCAGGCCATGTGTGTCAATATTCAGTAATCTGAAGCTTTTGATCAACCTCTTCATATGGCACTTCTCATAGGTTATGTATGTTTAGATTAACTTAAAAACACTTGGCATTTAAAAATGATGTAAAAGCAAAGGCAGGGCAATTCAGAGACACATCTTGTTAATGAGATTTAATTAGCAGCGGCTGCACAAAAACCTACCACTCGGTTGAGTGGTAGCCCTCCACCAAATGAGAACTGCAAATTTTGGAAAAAACGTCACCAGCGGTAAGTATGACTGTGTCCCCGTCTGAAGGACGGAGGCCGCTGAGTTCAGGGAAATGTGAGACCACATCCTGTTGCTGGCTGGAGTTTTGCTCGGTCCAGACATGAGCGGCTGCTCTTCCCCTCCAACCAACACCATTACACCCCCATATATCTTGACCTCCAACAGCCTGCAGTTCCTGACGTCGCAACCGCATTAGGCCTGGGAGCGCTTACAGGGAAGGAGGCACAAGGATGGAGTTTGTGGTCCGCCTGGAGGTCTGGGAGAGGATTACTGTGTCATGTAACATTAGATTTACGATCCTTTATTTGATTTATACGGTATGTTTGAGGAGCGACAAGGAATGTTGTGAAAGTGCCACTGGATTAAGGTCACAGCTGGCTGTTGTAATTCACAATATGCTATATTGGACACAATACATGATTTGGTATTGAAGTTTAAGGTATCTTTCAAAAACGACTTTTATTGCAGGGAGATGTAAAGGAAGAAGACTCATGGAAGGTTTGATCTCGTTTAAACATTTGATGTTATCACAGAAGTAGGAGAAGGACCCAAACACAGATAAAGCAGGCAGTTGCAAAGAAAATACACAACGAATAACTAAACAAAAGCAGGCAGGAACAACGAGAGCCGGTAATAGAGAAATAAAAATAAAAAAACGGCAGAAACATGAAAGACAATTCGGCAACCAACAAGGGAACCGAGGAGGTACAAAAAGGGACTGGCTAATGGGGAAGTGGGACCAGCTGAGCAGGAAGACTAGCAACTGCACGGCTGACGAGAGACAGGTGAAACTAATCAGGGCGGGACAGCCAATCAACAAAGGCGGGAAAACACACGAAGCAAGGAAGCAAACGAAACATGACACATGAGGAGGAAACTTCAAAAGGAAACAAGACTATGTCACATGTCCTCTTGCTGTCATGATGTCTGGCTTTTGTTGCCTAATGCCAAAATATTGCTTAGAGTATATGTTCAATGACATTTTCTGTTACTATTTGACTGTTTTATGTGTAAGTATGTATTTTTACATGTCAAATAAAAAGTTTACAGAATGAGATAAAGAAAAGGCAATTAGCAGAATCATAAATACATCAAGCAGTCAATGCAACGTTCATACCTTGTCGGCTTATAGTACTGTGTATCCCTAAGGAAAATAAACCTTTCACATAAAATAGAAGTCACACTATACATCACGGAAAATACAGCAGAATAAAACTTCTTTGAAATATTTTGTATTCTCATCAACCAAAGGGATTTTGTTAAATCATTTAATGCTCAGACCATGATTGTCAACCTTTTACAATCACGGTAAAGTGCTTCAACACTGAGAAACCAATTTGCTCTTCCCTCCAAATCTGCCATCTCCAACACGACAGGCTGCAGGCATTTCCTTGACATATCTTTATGTTCATTGTGTCAGACAACGGACATAGATCTTATTGATTTGATTGGGTCTAAATGCTGCCGCTCGGGAATTTCAGTAATCAGAGGGCCTTGAAAATATGCAGTTTTTTTCACTATATCAATAATACTCCCTGCAGTGTGGGATTGGCTGTACTCAGATACAAGAGAAGGCCTTACATTTGTAAATTTGTATTTGTCTAAAAAGATGCAGGTACTTTCCTATACTCACTTCCAATATATGCGGTATCAAACTGGTGATCATTGTCACAAAATGATGAAATATACAGGTTTGTTTTCTAAGACTTGTTGGTGAAATACTGAGCTGTGGGTGGCTTTGGTAGCTGTGATGGTTGTTTGTAGTCTTTGGATGCTGTATATGTGCTGTATTGATCCATTTAATAAATAATGAATGGATCAATACCAGTAAACTGCATCACAACCCTGGGACATCACACATTGCATCTGTGATTGTGTGCAGGTAGTTTCCCAACACACTATTTAAAATAGGACCACTGTAAATCACACACGCAATTTGTTTGCACGTTGGGCACAGAGATGAGGAAGTGAGAACAATTCTCTATTTTACAAATATTCCAGTGGATAGTCACCACAAGGAAATGCCATCTGGTCCTTGGGCTCATTGTGACTCTCACTATCTCTTCCACTAAAAGGTTTGCGTTTGCTTGCGGGTGGTGAGCAACTGCTCTGCCCTTGCGCGTTATAAAAAAACATCTGCACTCCTCAACCTCTCTTGGAGAAATCTCAAACACAGTTTTACAAGATTTGAAATTAGAAAGAAATCAGGAATCTTAAGTAAAAAATGAAAGTGGTCATAGTGGTCAAATTAACCTTTTGGTCAATAATGAATCCCGGAAATCAGGCGTGCATTTACCAGCTCATTTATATGGAAATGAGCGGTCCCTGAAGGAATATCCCCGCCTCCTTGGCCCTTACTTCCTCCACTTGACTCAATTACCAGTGGTCCCACAGACAGCGATGAATTCGTAATTGGAAATTGATTAAAAAACAACTTTTCGTGGCTTCACTTTGCTTCTAAACTCTGCTCCTGTACACTTTTATCAAATCACCGTGCAGCTATTAATTGGGCCGCTGTGACTTAACAGATTGGTAGGTGGTCTGAGTCTCTGGTAATCAGCTCAGTTGGGAGTTCGGGGACGACGACGACATGGAGGGGTGTCCATGGGGTACGTTGAAGTAATTATGAAAGTTACAGCTGGAATGTGTCTTACTGAGTTTGTGTTTTCATGTGCTCATTTCCAACTACTGAATATGATATGTTTAAGTTTTACACGGAAACCTGTCGTATTTAATTTAAAAGGTACACAGTATATATACAAACAACAAGTACAATGTTATTCATTTCCTGTACGTAACGCCCACATTTAATGGCCGCTGCAGACTTTTGGAGTCAGTGCGATGCAGCAGCAACTCTCACTTCTGCAATCAATTCTTTTGAATTTCGAAAATAAATTCCATAAAAGAATTATTTCAAAGTATGAGTAAATTAACTTTTTATTTGATTTATTCATTTAATCTTGCACGCTTATCTTAGGATTTTGTATGCAACAACATGGCATAAAATAATTCAAAGCAACTTGTAGAACATTGATGACTAATCAATTTCCAGCTCTTTTCCTCTACTTTTTTTCTCAACTTGTATTTTGTTGGTTTTGTTGAATGTCTCTTTAGTTTAGTGAGAATTCTTAGAAACATTTTCTTGCTATATTTTTCTTTTTCTTTTCTATTTTCTGTTCCTTTATTTCTTTTAATTTAAAATATATCAAATGCACAGTCAAAATATTCATTCAGGAAATACTAGAATCAATCAATATAATACTAACAGTTTGATAGTTTATTGTAACTGAGGAGTGCACTGCTTGCAGGTTCCTTGAACCCCAAATTCCCAGAACAGTTACAGAGGACATTAAACATTCAGTATCTGAGCTGCAATGTACATCTGATTCAGAAATGCAATTTTTCCGTAGTGTTATGATTATTTCTATGTTATACTGAAGAAGACAGGGATAGTTAACAGTGTCTCGAGATGGCGAGTGACATGTTATTACTCTCACACAATGTCAGATGTAGTGTTTATGGAGCGTTCCGGTGCAGCTTTTGAAAGATTATGTGATTGCCTCACACGTAGTGCAATGTGTTTGAATAAAAACACTCTGTATAGGCACACACTCTTTGACTTTACCTTAGTGCGTCATGGGCCCAAAGGGTTCTAGGCAGTCCTGACTGTTTGTCATTTACAATCACCTAAGAGCATGGCCCTAATCAATAGTCATCAACTGTACTTTGCCATGGTGTGTGTGTGTGTGTGTGTGTGTGTGTGTGTGTGTGTGTGTGTGTGTGTGTGTGTGTGTGTGTGTGTGTGTGTTTTCACTGAATACTTCTGAAACTGTTTTGACAGACTTTTAATTACATATGTTCTTAAAAATGAATCAGCCACCGCAAATCATCTCTGAGATGAAACCGTCTGAGTGCAGGTCCTGTATTCCTGGGATACAGAGGTCACTTGTGAAATCATTGTTCAAACCTGCCCTTCTTTCTCAATCAGTAGTGAGTTATAATTATCATAATAGCCTTTAGAACGTCCTAAAATTGTGTTTGATTGCCACACATTTTGTTGCGAACAAGGAGCAATATTGGAGACATTTTATAACTGAGAAAAACATGTCTGGCATTTTGAAGTAATTGCAGAGACCACAACAGCAACCTTGAGTAACACTCATCATATCCTTTCCTAAATATTCCTCTCTTCTTTTTTCTTTTTTACGTCTGTTCTATTTTGTTTTGTTTTTCCTCTGTGAAAGCCACAAATTATCTCTGGCCATGAAATATCTAGCAGCCTAATTACCATGTACCATCCAAAACAAAGCTTATTGTGGGTGCATGCTGAACACAATATCAAGCTCACTTTCTGCATTTGTGTCCGTCCCACATCGCTTGAGGTGTTGTAGACAGTGCACAAACATGGCACACACACACACTCACACAAAAAAAACAATACTTCTTTGTGTTTCTTCAAAGAAAAACATGGAGCCCCAATGTGCTTAAAAATGTGAAGGTAATCCAACTGGCTCTGTTTGAGCAGAAAATTATATTCACCCCCGACCACCCTGTGTACTTGCTGAGCCATATATGTCCAAGTGGCACTGCAAAGGAAATATTTTAATGGGTGATATTGATGCATGTCATATGCTATCAAAAGCCTCTTATTATGAGCACTGGTAAGTAGAGATGAGTATTAGTACTTGATACCTTTTAAGGTGTCCGCCAAAATAATCCAGTTACAAGTCGTTTTGAAACTTCTCAAGCTAAACAAAACCTGCAGTTGATTCGTATTGTTCCCAGATTTAGAAGAAGAAAAAAACTTTGATACATCGGACGCCACATTAATATAATAAAAGACAATGTCTTTGATTACCCTGACGACGACAATATTATAAACTCTGGGCAGAGGAGCTTCTCCTCATCATCCAAGTCTTTCTTTTTTTTTAAAGCCATATTGGGTTGTGTTGGGCAAAAATTTAAAAAAAAAGAAAATACCACCTGCCAATCCATTTAAAAACCTACCTGTCCAAATGCAGCAGTATTTGAAAGGGTTTGGACGGCAAAAAAAGGTAACAAATGAAAAAGAGGAAGAAGTGCAGAGACTCAACACTTGAATGGACCTCAAAATCAGTTTGCTTCTTGTGCTTGTGACATCTGCAGAGTGTGCGGTCTTGCCAGCACTCTGGACAGCATTAGTGACACAAACCACAAAGTGATGTCTTTTTGTCTACTTATCTCAAATTGGAGAATGGGACAGACCGACAATGTGTGCGGCGCTCTGACTCCGTAACATCAAGTATCACCAGAGGGCAGAAGCTGGTGATGTAAGTGCTTGTGCAATATCACCCATCCTAAACATTCAAATGGAGTCATTATGGTTTATGATTTTTTGGTTTGTTTTCCATGGACTACAATTGTTCTTTCATTGTATTTTTTTTTTCATTTTGTTTTGTTAGATTCTGACAGTCATCCGCCATCAAGTGTTGGCTTTTATATTTTTAAATGTCATTTTTATCTGTATTGCAGCCTCCAGGCACTGGCTCTGCATGGGAAGTCTTTGTGTTGGTAGATGCAGGGATCTCAGACTTGAGTGGGTTGCAATCAAAAATGTGAGAAATTGTTAAATTCACATTGTCTTTTACGACAGCCATGTTTGTTTAGGTTGGAATTCCTGACCTCGATCTTGGCTGCCAAAAACATGCAATGAAATGCTCGAGGACATAACTTTCATTTGGATGGGAGCACGCATCAAGCTTACATTTAACGTCATGTAGGCAATCTTCATTATGTTCAGAAATGAACCAATGGCTGCCGAGAAGAAAGAAAAGCAATCGAAACACTTACGGTAGGCTTTGGAAAACGGTTTGTGGTAATGTAAAGTATTTTCTTGGTGGTTGTTGGACTAAAAATGCCAAACCAATGTTTTAGTCCATTAAGTCTTCAAGGTTTTGTTTGATGTCTTTGTACATATTAACATATTACATGGTGGAGGGAGATATATTAGTCTCACAGCCTGAGGAAAGAAGCTGCCCGTAAGTCTGGTGGTATGGCAGCCGATAATAACACTTGCCAGTTGGCAGCAGAGTGCTTCACTTTACAGGCACCTCTTGTCCCCAATATCACTGATGCTCTGTGAAGAGGTACCAGTGATTTTTTTTGGGCAATGTTAGTCACCCGCTGTAGACCCCTCCTGTTCTGGGCCGAGCACTTCCCATACTAGTTTGTCCTGTTTCCAGTCCGGATGCTTTATTACTCCTTTTTAAGTTTCCTTGAGAATTACAGCCGTATATGAGCTCATTTTTTCACCTGGATAGAGATTTGTGATGTCCATGTCAGCTTGTTTGTGATACCGATCCCAGGAACTTAAAACTGTCCACCTGCTCCACCTCAGTAGCCTTGATGTAGACATGAGTATGTGTGTCTTCCACTCCTTGGTTTAAATGACGTTGAGCAGTTGATTGTTCTTGGAGCACCACTCTGCTCTGGGTGTATTAGTGTATGTATTTAGTAAGCAGCTGGAGAATACAATCTGTGGGGATTTATGGGACTTTAGCCTTAAACTAACCTAAATATCTCAGTGTCCTTTTAACTAACAGGGACTAAAGTAAGTTCAGTGCATTTTAGCACCTAAAACGAGCAGTTCATATTGTTGATGTTTGTTTTGTAGAAAGAGACTATTCCATTGTAATTGGAGAAAAATGCTAAAAATATAAAACATTTGCATGTGAGGTTTTTTCACATGCAAATGTAGCATTAGCTTTTAGAAGGTTCAAAGCTTTGTTAATTGTTAATCTATAAATATAAGTTATAAACACAATGATGTGGGTTCATTTTCTTGTTTTTGAATAAAGAAATCACTCAGATGTTTTGCTGGGATATCAATGCATGGACATTATCTCACTTCACAGGTCCTGTTGATGGAGAGTACTGAGAAAACTGGCACAAAATGAACAGCTGCAAATGGACGTAGTTAACACAAACCACGAGAGAGAGAGAGAGAGAGAGAGAGAGAGAGAGAGAGAGAGAGAGAGAGAGAGAGAGAGAGAGAGAGAGAGAGAGAGAGAGGCGGGGCTGGCTTGTCATGGTTTTTCAGCACCGCGGACAGCTCCCCTCTCCTGTCTCTGAACTGGAGAGAAGCGTCGCTGAAACACAACTAGATGGATAGGAAAAAAAAAAACCCGACACGAAACCATCCATAGATTAACCTTCACTTCACACCGTCATTGCACTGAGTCTTCTTTTTGTCTCTTCTTCTTCTTCTTCTTCTTCTTCTTCTTCTTCTTCTTCTTCTTCTTCTTCTTCTTCTTCTTCTCCTACTTTTTTTTTTCGCCCAATTGGTTGAGTTGTCTCGTTTTTTTTTCTCGGCCCGACTCTGAAGTCCATCTGCGTTTAACTGCATTGCCTCTGCGTCTTCTGTCTGTTTCCGTCCTTCTCTTCCTTTTACTGGCAACCACGACGCTGTAAAAGTGCTTTTTGGAGGAGGGGTGGGTGGCGGATAAGGGGAGGAGGAGGAAGAGGAGGAGGAGGAGGAGGGGGCGTGGAGCGACTCGACCAGCTCGAAGTTCTTTTGATCTGTCCACTTGTGTCTGATCCTCGTAAACGTCGCTGCTCGGCTCCCTGGTTATGTTATGTTGAGCTGCGGGATTTCTCTCCAAGTCTCGGGAGTGGACGTTACTTTAGGATGCAGAGGGAAGATGAAGTTGAGTAGTTTCTGCTCCGTCAGTGCATGCTCAGATATGAGATAGGCGACCTGCATCTGCAACGTTTGCCAGTAATCCTCAGATCCGAGTAGCTCAGGCGAATACATTTTTTTTTTGTGGACAACAGCAAGAGAACAAGATGAGGTGCCTTTATTACTTTTTAAATTGCACGTAATAGAGAGAACCCGAGTGGGTATTTTACCTGCTGTTGCTGTTGTTGCTGCTGCTGCTGCTGCTGCTGCTGCTGCTGCTGCTGCGGGGAAGCGACGTTGTATTTCTGCGGCTTACCCAAACGAGTTAGGAATTTGCATCAGAAGAGAGACCGTGAACTCTGGGAAAACAAAGAAAACAGCGCGGTCTTCTTTCTCCCCGCGCCTTATACACAGAAGCACGGTAGAAAATGAAGAAGTTTCGGAAGGTATTGGACGGCTTAACCACCTCCTCTCCGGGAGGGACTATCGGATCCCCATCGTGCGGCAGCGCGGCCGGGACTCCCACATCGGCGCCAACTCCCAAGGAAATCGACATCCAGGAGACGCTGGTGTCGGAAAACTTTCAGCTGTGTAAGGTGGGTAGAAACATAGCTTTGTCTGTTTTAGGCCACCAAACCGCCGACTAACGACCGAGGTCCACATGTAGTGGACTAAAACCATGCAACACTTTGGATTCTGGCTTCCCCAAATTCTGATTCACATGTGTGATGGTCGCGAACAAAAGGACGTCTGGCACCGATGTAGGCATTAATGAAGTGGAGAGAGGTCGTAAAAGTTGAATCTGGAATGAGTTCATCTGCTGCCAGATTTGGTGGCCTGCTGTTCTGTTTTTGTTGACAGTTCAGCACCACGGGCAGCTCCTCGTATCCAATTCGGCTGAGAATAGAGGCAATTTTAGACAAAACAGCAGAGAAAGAACGAGAGAATGGGTGAAGAGTTGGCTTTTCTTAGCTTTAGTGGCTTCTTGTTTGAGCCCCTTAACGGCCAATATGTACTCATTGTTCATCTACATACGGCTTATCCCCCGCGGACACGTGTACACGGCAGGCAGAAGATGACAAGTGTGTGCAGTTGTATGTACACTCCAGCTGCTACCAGTATGTGCTGTATAGCTGGAGTGCATGCGCGCCGCCACCATCAGCATGTAGCCTGCACACTTATGGTATAAACAAACCAAAGGCAGTCGATGGATAGTTGCATCAGCGAGCAGGCATCGAATGGTGTAGGAGCGATGACATAACTGGTGTCCCTCCCTTGCATAAAAAAAAAGTGCACAGCAAGCCAGCGGAGGGACCTGCAGTGGATGTCCTAGCTGATGTGCTTTTCACGGAGGGGGGAGAATGAGGGAGTGATGGTTGGTGGTGGTGGTGGTGGTGGTAAGGGAGGGGGGGGGGGTATTTATAGCCACCACTGCCGCCCATTGCAGCCCTTTTTCTGGATGAATTTTAGAGCTGACTGCAGTGATTATTTCTCACCCTTAAAGAAACATCGTAGATTTTGGGTACATACAACTGTGAATAATTCATTGAGAACGCAGAAGAAACTGGGTTGTTTATGAAGCAATATTATTTTTGGGCAGACTGACACTAGTGGAGGGAGGGGAGTTCTTAATTTTTTGTTTATGGAGCTTCTGGAAGGACTAGGAGGAGGGAGGTTGATTCACAAGCTGAAAAGGGATGCTGCAGAGCACCCTTGGCAGGCAGGCAGGCAGGCAGGCAGACAGGGAGGAGAAAGTGCTGGAAAAGAACAGCATGATTCTCCGGTCCCATGCAGGAAGCTGCTCCTCCTTCAGTGAGTGCCTCAATACATGATTGTTTTTCTAAAGACACAGTTAACAGAGACCCTAAAAATAATATCAGTGTACAAATATGCCCTCCATTACGACATTTCTTCGTAGGGTTTTAATTTGAGTCTGTGCAGCAGGTGCTGGTTGTCTGCATTGATGTGTGTGTGTGTGTGTGTGTGTGTGTGTGTGTGTGTGTGTGTGTGTGTGTGTGTGTGTGAGAAAGGGAGTGAGAGACAGCCACAGAGGGAGAGGGAGGGAAGAGGCTGTATAGCTGCGCCTGCATGTTATGTCTGTCAGTTTATTTTCCTGGTGCAAACAGGGTTCAATAGGACAAAGATATTATATGTGTTCTTGAGGCTTTGTATTGCCACTATGTCCATCACATTATCTATTATTCTTTGCTAAAAATATATGTTTGGGGCTCTAAAATCTGTGACAACCTTGTGCTTGACAATAACGCTCACCTATGCTTTTAAGATAAAAAAAAACTACAGAACACTATCTTAAAGTAAACATGGAATAAAATCAGTATTTTGATGGATCCGTGGAAATTTGTCAGTCTTAATATGGTCTTTCTCACCATTAACTTTCTGAAGGTTTGCCGAGCAGAATGGGGTATGTAGACACACACACACACACGCACACACAAACTATATAATGTCTCCTGAGACTTTTCCCTCATTCATTATTGAATGAAAAATGTAAACTAGTTAGTTTCCAGTCATGTTTAAAGGTCATATATGGCAATGTCGAATTGTTGGATATGACCAAATCTGGTCAGTAGTCAACAATAAACAATAACAGGAAATGCATTTTTCTTTTGATTTCATATGAACACAGAAGAGACTAAATCAATGCGATCACCTCCATTTTCCATTTCCAAGTATTGCCCCAACTATTTCTGGATTGGATCTTCACTTTTCTAAGGGGGTATAAATCTGTGAGCTTTGCAGTGTGTGTGGGAGGCTTCGGCATGTTGGCTAACTTCTCAAAGTTAGTCATGACTCCTGTCCTCACTGTGCGGTGTGGGAAGATGCAACAACTCATTTTGTTTGGATTCCACAGTATTTGATGTGGTTGTAGTGAACAGTGCTGTAGTGTAGCACACAGTAGCAGAGGTGCTGAAACAAGGTTACTGAAGGAGTAAAGGTGGGAAACAGGAGACACCCAGGTGGCTGAAAGTATTGGTACATTTCAGTTTACAGCAAAATGAATTCATTTTGTGTTAGAGAGAAAGTGGTAGAAACAGACTGAAAAGAGAAGAAGAGAGACTGAACTGAATTGCACGGTTTTTCTGTGTCTGTTACTTTTGTGACCAAACACTAGCTTTCTCGCTAACCTCATTATTTATGTCAGGGTTAATGTAAATTTGTGTGAAAACAAAGAAAAGGTATTATTGCAGTCAGCGTTCTCCCATGGCATTATGATGTAATGGAGCTAAAGAGGAGGAAAGAAAGAAAGCCAGGAGGCTAAATGATGGTTGAGACCAAGCAGAGTCTATGTATTTCCTGGTTTGCATTTCTCAAAACACCCCTACAGCTTTTAGGCTTATATGGAATAAAGACAGCCCTTTTCAGTTAGGTTTCATTGACAAACAACTTGCCAATTCATGTTTTTAGTTCTTTTAAACCTCCAAAACAGAAGTGGTTCCAACACAAAACTCTTCCGGCATTGATGTCCCAAAAAAAGCAAAACGTGAATCGGTTATCTACACTTAAAAACTAGAATACAAACAGCACTTTCTCTCTACATAAAATTACAGTACAGCTACCCAAACAAGTGGAGCCCAAAAAAACAGGAAAATGCCCTGACTCAAAAATAGTCGAGCTAAACTGCAGAGTTGCCACAATGTTGTGAATTATGTTGAGCTTGTGTGACTGCAGATTGTGTTAGTAAAACTTGCAGACACAAAGTGTGCTTCAACAAGGTTTCTGGAGACAAAAATAAAACCTACAGTATGCAGCAGGTATGGAGTTGAAAATACTGACGGAGGTCAGAGCGTATGACCAGATAGGAAGGCCACAAAAGTGCAAATAAAGACTCAGAACAAAGGTTGCATCCACAAAGTTGTCTTGGAAAACATGTCAAGCCTTGGACTGAGATGGACTAATTCACTGAATGCTATTTTGGGTTGTCTTACTGAGTGACCAACCACTGGAAAGTATTGCACAATCCTGATCTCTGGTGCCATATTCTGATAACAGGATCAGGATTTGGCATAAACAGCTTAAATCTTGGATCCGTTCTGTCTTGTGGCTAATTAATGCTAATCGTTATGGTAATTGGTGATTGGAGTTGCATCTTAATAGCATATTTCTAATCTTCCTACCAGTGTCAAGATACATGTCAAGATATACACACATTCATACCTTGATGGCAGAGGCTGCAAGGTTGTCATCTGACAATCGGGCACTAAATGAATGTGCGTTCACCTCCTGGTAGCACCGTCTTCGGGAGGCATTTTGGATCTCAGTATCAAGGACACTTGGACTGGAAGTGCATGAAATTAATACCCCAATTTTCCATTCATGGAAAACCTGCACCACCTCTAAGCCCCAGTTCTTTCTTTCTTGTCACTCATAGCCTTCTAGTTCACTCATTTTCATTCAGGTATTTCTGTTCAATCTTTTCACCGCAATGTCCTCCTGTGGCAAAGACTAATTAGGGATGTATTAACAAGAGCATATGATTATACTGCCCTCAAAATGTACCTAAAAAAACAATAAACAGTATAATTTGATTTTCAACTATTTTTTAAGGGTTTCAAAATAAATACTGATATGCTTAAAGCGGTTATAATTATTAATTTTGTTTATCAGCAACTTGCATGTGAAAGGTGTCACTTATGAGTAGCAACCTACTCTGCAATTTATTTTAGCTTTTCTTTTTCAAGGCTCAAAGTTTACTGATTTCTTTCTTTCAGGCAGCTATTTTTATCAAAAAAAGCCAACATTGTGCACTACCTGCTCAACAGCAACTGTCAGACAGATGTACAACTACCTGGTGAACACTATGAAGCATTTGCTAAAGAGCCACACATTGCCCCAATGGATTTGGTGGAGACCAAAACAGAGCTCACCTATAGTGAATATTGGGATTACATTAATCAAGTGGACATAAACACAACTCTAAATGAATGTGTGTTTCTTATCTGCTCGATTTTTAAAGGCAACGTTTAGCTAAGAAGCTTATATAAACTTGAAACAGTGAAGTCAATGTTGTGCTCACAGGTTGTTGTTGTTGAGTGGGCAACATAACAACACATGAAATAGTGTGCCCTACAAACCGTTCAATAACAAAATAAAAAAAGAGCCACCACGCAATCACCTCTATGACACAGTGTCAACAAAATATTTCCAATACATGCTTCGCAAATATAATAAGGCTATTGCACTGAAATACAAAAACAGCCTGTGTATCTGGAAAAAAAGAAGTTTTTCACAGTTGGAAAACCATTTGAGTGCTTTACGCTATTCATTTCCAGCATCTGTCATAGTGTCATTTGCATTCTAGGAAGTCTTAACCTCATTTTCCTTTATTCATTTTGCATGAGCCTTACTTTTTCTTTTTACCCCATCACCTCTCTAAAGTGGAGTAGCGACTATAGAATTTGAATCAATGAAAAGCGCTAGCTTCCATATTCAATACGTTCTAGTTGTTGCAGTGAAAAACATGGTCCTAATCGCCTTAAGAGACATTTTGGAATATACTCTTCGTCACAGATAATTGTAAGCGGATGTGAAGAAATATGATTTGTAAATGTTGCCTTAGGCTGACAGAGAAGCACATACTTAATGCATCTTTGATTTGTGGCTTACACGGAAGTAGTAGAAACTATGCCAGCCTCCTCCAACAATTTACTGTATGACTGTATCTTTGTAGCATTGTGATCAAGTGTACTACTGTTACAAGCCCACTCTCAACCTTGCTAAAGTATTGAAGCTACAAAAGCTCTTAACTTGTTTCTACAGAAAAAAAAACATTTTTTAGATACAAAGTCAAAGGCAACAGAACATAGTGCATGAGTGTTACGGTATTTTAGGAGAAAAATGGTCTTCAGTGTCGAAGTCAAACACTTTGTACGCTCAAACACCCTGAAGAGGGGTTTGTGCTGCTATAACAATCAGATCACATGACTTTCACCTCTGCTTCTTTGAATGAATAATCCTTGTTTCCATGACCATAGGATCACTTATCAGAAAAAAAAACATTAAAGATGTAGTTTTACTGGTGGTCTCAAGACTCTGCAGCTGCAGCTCATGTCTGAACTCAGTTCAGACATATACATGTGTATATATATATATATATGTGTGTGTGTGTGTGTGTGTGTGTGTGTGTGTGTGTGTGTGTGTGTATACACACATGTATATTTAGATGTATTGTAGCTTGTTAGAAAGAGAGCACTACTGAGACATCTTGACCCCACTCAAATTTCTAATCTCCTTTTAAATGGTTAATCTCAAAAGGGGATTCTTGATTACCCATATCACTAGAACGCTCACACTTCAAATGAGATTTTATTAAAGAAAGGAAGAAGAAAAACAATAGGCTATTAGGATAATCAGAATGATTCAGAACAACTCATTTTACAGAAGAATTTCAATGCTTTGTTCCACATTTTGCAGCCTTTCAGGAACACAAATGGACATTTTAATAAGACTAATGGCCCGAAAGATGCGTGCTAATTTATATTCTTTTGTCTCTAAGAATCCGGTTAATTTTTTCTACAAGGATTTGAGCTATTATTGCAGTGTGTATGTTGGCAATGTCAATCGGTTGGTAGTCCGCCAGACTGAAATAGCTCAACAACCTTTTAATAACTTGTCATATAAGTTTGGTACAGACATTCATGTTCCCCAGAAAATAACTTCCACTTGCTTTAGTTTGTCCCTAAATCAGAGCCTACCTCTTCCTTTATTTATTGGATTGCCACCAAATGTGTGCTGACCTTCACAATTATGTGACCAAATAGTTGCACAATTTCTGTGCATTACCCTCTACTGTACCTCGTGTCTGGCACTAACTAGCAAATCCTAGCACGGTAAACAAAGATGGTGAATATGGTCCAGCAGCATGTTAGCGATGTCATTCAGCTCAAACCACCACTGTGCAAAAGTAGTACCCATTGACTGTATTTAAGAAGTTGCTATAGTCACGTCATCCATTTGTAGACTACAGATTTTGAAGTCTCAAAGGTTGTCATTTTGACTGTTGCCACTTGGAACCAGAACTGTTTGTTTTTTCATATTCTATTGTACGTTTTTATATTTCTATTTTCCATTATGTTTTGTACTATTGCACCGCGTTTATTGATTTGACCGTCTCTGACTTTGATTCTGACTCTGATTCTGACTCTGAATCTGACTCTGAATCTGACTCTGACTCTCATTCCATTCAATGGTAGCTTGTTAGATAGCTTCTTTGTCTCGTTATAATAATCTATTTTTTACACAATTGAATGTATTTGTTTGTAGGAGGAACTAATTTGCTATCTACATGATGAGTTATTTCCACCAACACTTTCAGCACTCCTCATATACAGTATGTATTCAGTCTATTGATCCTGGAGGCTTGTTATTCCCTGTGCTGATAATTCACATATTTGCTCCTCAGTATCAAACAATGGTTGTGAGTAAATGCTGAAATAATCTGGAGTATGTTAAACCATTAGCAGAATGATTTGAGCGTATTTGTACAGTTGGCCCAGTGTAAACACTGCGCTGAAGAATACATAATGTTGTCAACCTCATGGTTTAAGCCCAGAGGTTCGGGGTGTGCCATCGCCCCATCTCTTTCCTGACTGTATGATACGACTTGTAAAGATTACAACACCTCACTCCCTCAAAAGCGACCCCACGAGATCTCATGGGTGTGATGACTCAGTGGGTTGACTTCCAGCTAGTCTCACATTACCATGTGTCAACTCCCTGACAGAATCCACAGTGTGGGATCAATTAAGGGGGAGTTGATGTCAGGCTGACAAGAGAAGATGCTGAAAGAGCAAACGGAGTGGAAAGATGTTCAGTAAACTGTATAAAGTGAGACACAGAATAAAGGGTTTCTGAGAAGTACAGTGTGTGTCTATTTGTGTGTGTGTGTGTGTGTGTGTGTGTGTGTGTGTGTGTGTGTGTGTGTGTGTGTGTGTGTGTGTGTGTGTGTGTGTGTGTGTGTGTGTGTGTTGAGTATGCAATATCCATTTTTTTTTGTTGGTGCTTGAGAATCCATCTGTCTGAGTCAGTATTTTATACCTTTCTATTTTGCGAACTTTTGGCTATGTGAGAAAAAAAACGTTATTAAAGTGAAATCCTGGTTATCGACGTGTTCAAAAGAGAAGCAGTAGAGCCAGCTGAGACAGAATCTGTATGCTGTGATAGTGCTGTAAAAACATAACAAAACCACAGGAACATGACACACAAACACGGTCAATTTTCTGTCTGCGACATTGTGTGTTTAAGAAAGAGACATAGCTCTTTGGTTTTGTGTGGGCTTTCAGACGGCTTTGTCCATTCTGTCTAGGTGACAGCAGACTGCCTGCCTCACCTCATGCTGTGCAAATATAATGGAGTGAGCTTTTCAAACAGCCCTTCATTCCATTTAATTGGATATCACCTAACTCTCATTAAGTCTGTTTTCCTCTGTTTTCCGCAGTGACGATTAATCAATCACTGCTGTTATTCTTCTTTTGTCTGATACGTGGCAAAAATTATTGTATTCCTTAAAAAAAAAAAGTTTAATAATTTTCTTATCCTTACCAGTCAAGTTATGACCATAGATGTTATGAAGGAAAACCACCCTATAGCAACGATCAGGGCCCAACCCTTTTCTGTAAGACCCCATTCACAAGGGAATCTTTGTTTGTTTTTCATATCATCGTTGTGTTTCAGTGGCTGCATCAATGTTCTGGGGAGGAAAGGAGGTTGTTGAAGTCAGTCATCTAAATCCACTGTTTTATGATTCATCTGTACAGAATATATGTTGTGACCAACCATATAGATGTTATGACAAATCATAACATTCAACAAATGCTTAAAATGACAGATGTTCTGCAAGTAATCTCCATGAGTAAAACACCATATTCAGTTGTGCATGCATCCTTTAACTTGTCCATCATGTGGCTACTTGGAGAGAAACATCTATTAACCACAACATTTCACACACTTACTTCCAAACAGTTGGAACTGCAGTGCTGCAATGCTTTAACCCAACATAGTTTCTCCCCTGCCTCTCTGAGTAGTTAGTGGATTCTATGCTCTTAAGTGCTACTCTCAAGCGCTTGACAAACCTCATCTACTTGATGTCTCTCTAGAAGTATCTAAAAGGTGTATGCAGAAGCCTTAGTTGAAGGGTTTTGTTCTCGTTGTCGTTCTATAATAGAACCGTGATTTGTTACAGAATTATAGGTTATTGTCCGAAATTGTCCGGTTATAGGTTATAATTATAGGTTATTGTCCGAAAATTCTGGTGAAAAGTTCAGACAAGTTTCCTGACAACAGGGTATGCAATATTAGAGTAAGAAAGAGACTCAAGGATGAAACCATTTGGTAAAACTAGTGTGTAAGCTAATCACTCAAGCTAACCACATTAGCTTAAAAAAATCCGCCTTGCAAGAATGTGGGTTCTTCACGTTGCTCATGAGGGGGCAGTGACATGTCACATTACAATGTCGTGGGCAGGAACACGTGACCATTTTGTTTATGAAGTCTAAGGCATGATTCGTGTGCATGTCTGGTTTGATTGATACGCCTGCTGTTGTAGTTAAGAGGCCACACGTACCGTACATCCTCACATGGCTGTTTTCTGACCCCACGTCTGCATGACAGCTCAACGTGGAGCCTCAGCGTACAATCACAACAATCACCTCTCCCACACCCTCCAAACAGAGAAAAGTGCTATGCACTTGCGAAATAAAAATGATGTGTTTGGCTGTTAAGCCCACGTTTTCATTTGAAGAGACACATGCTTAACATTCAGTACACTTGACCCTTGAAGGGTTTGCATTTACCGCTGCCAGATAAAAACAATTACAAGACCGTATGGTGCACCTACCTGCAGTATTTATATATATATATATATATATATATATATATATATATATATATATATATATATATATATATATATATATATATATATATATATATATGTGTGTGTGGTTATGTAATTATAATCATCCCGCTAAAAGGAAGGAAAAAAACACACAAAAGCTGCACATACATATACACATACATACGAGTGTCTTGCCCCCACTCCCCCTGACTACACACTGTGTAGTCTGCAACTGTCATACAAATGAGCCCACTACAGTCAGCAGGGAGGTAGGCTCATTCATTCGTTTTCATACTTCAGAGCCCTAACACTGCATTCTCACCCTGTTCACATTCATGTACTGATCTGTGTGTGCAGAAAGCGCATAGAAGAAGTGCTTATAAGACCTGCATCAGCCTCAGTGATGAATGGAAGTCCTCTATTTGCACATTCTGCCATGTTAGTTCTCGGTGCTTTTCAAACTAGTGGGCAAACAGGTAATTTTTTTTACTTCCTGTGTCTGAGAAAAAGCTTTAAAACTGCTTTAATTAATATTTTCATGTCAGATGACTATTGCTTTCATTTATATAATGAACCAAGAGATAATTATCACCTGACACTCCACTCATCCCGTTTCCGTTCACAGCTTTCGTCAGCGTTGATTTCAGCGGCAATTTTTTTTAAACCTCTGACAAAACCCACTGAACATTACCTGCCAAGCATCAAACAGAAAACGTTTGTGACTAGTTTTTCGACATAGCAGAGAGCAGCTTATTCCCCGAAGGGGATAGAGACCAAAACAGAGCTACAAGGACAGACTATATTGGAGATTACCAGAAACACATAGCCATGCCAATGTTTGCTCCTTGTCAGTCAGTTGTTTAAACAACTCATTATTTTCTAATGTGTATAATCAACTTATTAATAGTTAAAACATAAAAAAATCATGCAGATCTCCCAGTAGCTGTCAAAATGCCAAAATGCTTAAATCTGATTAACAGCAGTCATTTGATATCTAAATTGTGTATTGGATCTGTTTTAATGTAATTCCAGTAACTATATTTAAAGTTTGCAGGCTCCCTGATAAAACATCGTCAAAACACTGGTGTTGTCCTTAGGAGGCTTCAGAGGGCACTTTTATTTTCTATTTTCATTTTGCTCTTACAGGTCCGGACATTGCAAACTCGGTGGTAAATTTGCAAAAAAATAAGAAAATTGCACTTCACCCTGAGGTAGACTATCTAAACAACAAATTATAGAAAATTGGTTATAAAATACAGGCAAGATTGTATCTGATAATAAATGAACAGTATCCTGCTGCGTTGTGTAACTACTGTGTGTTTCAACTCGTTTCACATATTCAGAAACCCCTGATCTCCCCTTCCACTCCTCCCCCAAACGTCTTCTCTCTTACCCACGTTCTGGTTTGCCTCTTCTGTTTTTTTGGGCCGCTCCATAGATCAAAGGAATTTATAAAGCAACCTCAAAATATCTCTCTTCAGACACTGGTGAGGGAAGCCTCGTGTATCTCTATTTGTGTGATGGGCGCTCTGACTTTGTAACGTCTCTATAAATTGGAGTGTGTGTGACGGGAATACTCTGCACCATGTCTCTCATCCTGATGTGTAGCCTGAGGGGACAGATGCTATAACATCTGGGTGATGCAAAGACACAATTTGTATGCACACAGGCAACAATAATCACAAACAAAGTCACCTTAATACATGTGCTGTAATATTATATTATATATTTTACATGCAGTTCATGGATAATATTATCTTACAAAACAGATGGTGTCTATAGAAGGTGTGTTTAGCCTGAACATACTATGTTTATAGAGGAGGAAGATGCAAACTTAGCTCCATGCTCTCTCCTTGGTCCCCAGTTAAGAGTGCCATTTATATCATATGTGTCTAATTTTTAATGCAATATAACTATTTGTGCATTTCTATCTAATTAAACTTTAATGAGAGGCTGTAATTCCCATGTTTGTTGTGCTACTTGTGAACTTGTAAAAAAAACAACAACATTGAAGCACAAAAAAATATATTCCAAGTATACCATTCAATTGCTTATTGAAAGCCGTTACGTACAACATAGTGTGGGTGTGGGCTTAGTTTAACACCTGCTCCAACATCACTTACTGTGTGGTGTGTGGTAAGTGCAGGGTGCTTCAACCAATAGACAGTTTTCTATACTCTTTGTGATTCAGGTATGAATTGCCCTGGTGGATTTACATACAGTATTGTCAAGGCGACGCTGAAACATTCCCATTTGATCACCAGTCACATGTGGGCCGTATGCTATTTATCAAGACTTATCTTTAGTGACACATATAGGTCTATAAACTCAAACTCAATATCTTAACGTCAGTTCAATCTTGTCCATTTGTCCAGGTTCGTCTTCAATCTTATTATAATTTTAAAATAGAAAACTGATATATTCCGGATTGCTGAACATTGATTTTACAAAAATGTTAAATATGTTTATATTGAGATTAAATTGGGATTCTTCAATAAAGATTATGGATCAAGGATCAAAAAGTAAGATGGACACCATTCATTTAGGCCATGAATCTTATGTGAAATAATATATATATATATATATATATATATATATATATATATATATATATATATATATATATATATATATATATATACATATATATATATATATATATATATATGTATATATATATATATATGTATATATATATATATATATATATATATATATATATATATATATATATATATATATATATATATATATATATATATATTGTGATCACACAGAGAGGATTTGCTACATCAACAGAATAGCATTTTTTTCATAGTCACGGATTTGAGAAAGCATCTTGTCTTATTACATAAAAATGCACACCAAGCTGACATGGTAATCATCTGCCGTATTAAATCTGCCTTATATTAAATCTTCACATCTGTGCAATTAATTCAGCCAGAATTTGAGACCCAATGTTTCTCCATGTATGTTACTTCTGCAAAAAATATGGCTGAGTCTTTTTCTCATTCATTTTTAGACTGCACTCATTCCAGCGCAGCCTCTTATCTCTTGATTGATGGAGGAGACTCAAGGTATCGATCCATATTACATAAAGCATGATGTAATTTTTTAATGAAGAGTCGAACAACAACGAAGCTGAAAACTTGATAAAAACGTTTTGTCTTATGGGCAAACATCACATTCCCAAGGGCATACTTCTGTGTATGTGCGCGCGCGTAGGGGTAATAAGGCTCGCGCGTGAACCCCGCAAAACCCGTCTGAAAACGCCGAAAGCGCAGAAGGAGATGCAGGCATATTAAGACCCATATCGGTAATTAACTGACCACTGTTAGTTATATTTGGTGCCACTGAGGTGAAAAGAAAGTGTCTCTCAACGCCTTCACTAACAGATGTGGTCTTATTATTCAAATTAGCTAGTTAAATGTCTGTTAGCAGCCGAGAGCTAGCTAGTGTCAAAGTTAGCTTAAAAGCTAGTGTCAAATTTAGCGTAAAAACCCGTTTAACTTGCGTTCATGTGTTCTGAATTGCTGGCAGTCAGATGTGTGAAGCTAACGTTAGCTTTACACTACCAATGGCATGTTAAAAAGAGCGCACATAAACACAGCTGTTGTTGATTACAAAAACTCTATTTCGTTTTACATATTCATTAAATGTCCACTGTCTCTCTGACCACCTCACTGTAATTGACCCGTGTGCCTTTTCTTGATTAGGGATAGGTACGTTTAGTGTGGCAGTGTGCTTGTTGTATTTTCTTCCGTATTTGTCAAGCAACTACATTTAACTTGCAGCTAAGACTATGGCTTCCCATTTACAGTTAGGTAACCATACATGTCTCTCAGTTTCCATTTCCTGCCACATGCATGCTGCTCTCACTATGCATTATTCACCACTAGTAGTGGTCCCTGCTGCTTCAAACTGCACGTCACAAGGGCCCCCCTCTCCATCCATGCCTATATTTATTCATGCCTTGTTTCGTAATTTAGTTGTTGTGTAGATGAATGTTTCCATGCACCATCAAGGTCAAGCTGCAGAGTCTGATCAGTGCATCACTTCTGTTTCGCAACTCAACAGCATCTACTGGGGTCCTGTGGTGTGCTGTACTGACTCAATCTGAAAAGCTACAAAAATGGAGTGCAGGATAAGGATTTTTTTTTTTGCACTGGTCAAATACAGACACAGCTCTCAGAAAAGACAGATAGACTACAACCAAGTGGTGTTGGCTGTAGATCCTCACAATCATTGTTAATTAATTCGACCTAATACAATGGTAACACTGACCACGTTAGTCTTTTTTTTACTTGCAAAAGTCTGGCCTAACATATATTAGTCTTTGCTAATAAGTAACATGAGGAACAATACAATGTAAAAAAACAGATTCGTTAGTCTTAGTTTAGCTATTATTTTTCACATTTATACACTTACACTTTGCACACGGAATTGACCACCCTGTTAAGAGCTGGTACTCAATACCATATGGAAACAGTAAATGTGAATTATTCTATGATGATTAATAAACTGCATCACAAGCGTTGGAAAAGTATGAGCTTTTGTACCCTAAATATTGTTGATAATTACTATAATTTAATGAAATTCTAATATATTTTCATATTTCACTGTGTCGATCCATGCTTGGAGATAAAGCCGCTCAATGCACAATTTGCAGGCAGTGGGAGACATGTTTGCTGGTTGCTATTTATAGAACTAGGGGTCTAGACCAGCTCTGCAGTAGAGAGAGAGAGAGGGAGAGAGGGAGAGAGAGAGAGAGAGAGAGAGAGAGAGAGAGAGAGAGAGAGGTGGTATCAGTCTTTGGTGGGTGGGGTTGGCAGTGTGGGGTTATCTGATTAAACACAAGGGGTGTGTGCGGTGCATAAAGGCTGTGTATGTGTGGAGGGGGAGAGCAACACAGAGAGAGAGAGAGAGAGAGAAAAAAAGAGAGAGAGAGAGAAAGAAAAGGGGAGGAGGTGGATGGGGAGCGGAGTTGATGTAATGCAACCTCTGGCAGCCATAACGCAGGGCCTTAGCTGCAGGTCAACAGTTGCTGCACGGCTAACCCGTTTGTCGGCTACATCTTCACTACTTCAACAGTGTTAGTAAAGATTAATTATTTTCCCATGTTGATCATTATTAGATACCTCCTATTTTAATTTTGAGAGAGAGAGAGAGAGAGGGAGAGAGGGAGAGAGAGAGAGGGAGAGAGAGAGAGAGAGAGAGAGAAAGAGAGAGAGAGAGAGAGAGAGAGAGAGAGAGAGAATGAACGAACAAATACACACACTGAAAGATGGAGAAAATGGCTTTGGCTTTGAAATATATATGAGCAGCTCTGAGATTCACCAGAGTAAATGTGTTTCTCATTCACTTCGTGTCTCTCTTGTAAGTATATGGGAGAGAGGGAGTGGAAGGGGGGGGGGGGGGAGGGGTTCCTCTGTATCCCAGCAACAGTGTACAAGAGTTTGGCTGGAGAACCTGAAGTAGACTGGTGGCAAGACCTTAAGGATGAATGGGTGATTATGTGTGTCTGACCTAAATGTGTGTTTCTCCGCGACGATTATGTGTATGTCTATGAGCGACTAATGAAGCATTTTTTTGTGTAATTTTTAAATGAACATTGTTCGTATCACCTGCAGCTCTCTTTATTGTTTGTGGCTCAACTATTTATTGACTGATAACTCAGATAAACACATAACCTTCGTCTTTGTCCTTTTCAATAAGTGGGGGTGATGGTAAAGGCAAGTAATTCTTAACGATAGAGTGAAGACGAGTGTCACTGCCCCTCCTGCAAACTTGATCCAACATACTTCTTGCATCAAGTCCCACGCAAACGTTCTCGTTCATCTTTCTAAATCCGTATTGACCGACAGTTCATTCATTATCACCGACAGTTTTAAGCTTGGGGAGAGGTTATATCTGTCCTTTTGTGTTTGCGTGAGTCCATGCATTTGTTACTTAGTGAGTGTGAGCCTCTGTGTTTGTCTGCGGCTAATCTCACATTCTGCTGCAGCAAACTGCATAATATTTTAGGTGCCCAGCCATGGCTGCGTGCTAAAGGACCTGACGTGGTCGAGGCACCTCACAGACTGTCTCAAAACATCTTGTTGGTACTGCTGTCGGCTGCCTGCTCACTCCTCTGTCACCAGTCTTAAATAGCGCACGAGCTGCTATTATAGCCTTCTATTCTGTAGAAACTGGGGCACACTGTTATTGTTTTAGATAGTGCATTTAGATAACAGCTAACAGCCCATGGAAATACTGGTGCACACTCTGCTGTCCCTTGTCGCCACTCAGCTGCTGTTAAGCAGGCAGACAGCTTGGTGATTTTTGGACTGTTTTGTGACAGAAGTGTGTTTTGGCACGACATCGAGATCGTTGCTTTGAATGAAGTCTTTTACTTATGACGAGTCTGTACAGCCCTGGTTGTATTCAATTAATTACACAGTACAGCAGTGGTCATAGCAGAACCATCCAGTGAAGATCTGTACTCTTTGGGGTGCAACTTTCTTGTTATTTATGTGCTTATTCTAAAAGTCAGATTCAATTGACGGCATGGTGCTATTACTGTTTGTTATTGGGGTGCGACTGCGGCTCAGTGGTAGAGCAGGGTCGTCTTTCAATCAGAAGATTGGCAGTTCGATCCTCGGCTCCTCTAGTCCATGTCAATGTGTCCTTGGGCAAGACACCTAACCCCAAATTGCTCCTGATGGCTGTTCCCGCGGTGTATGAATGATTATATAGTCTTGAAGGGCCCCTGCCTTCAGGATGTTCATTGAATGAATGACGACATATTTTGTTGAAGCACTTTGAGTGGTCGGAAGACAAAAAAAGCCCAATACAAGTACAGTAATTTACTCTTTTCTGTTTTATATGCAAGACATTCATCGGCTTATATGTCGTGGAACCCCGCTGTGCATGTATTAGCCGAGTGACTGATATACATTTGAAGGTCAGGTACTCTTACAGTAATTGGTATGCTACAGCTGTGCCCCTGCTAATTATGTGAATTTATAATGTCACACACCATCCTAATGCACTTGTATGTTTGCATTATAGTCTAAATAATGATAATGAACATGTAGCCTAAACTTACACACAAAAGCTCTTACTTACGGTCTATGAATGGGAAATACCTGCAAAGCCTGCACACATATAGCACAATCTGCACAGTGGTTGCAACTCAGTGTGTCTCTGTGTTGTTTTTCCTTTTCCTCCGTGAAGTCTGATCACCGCTAAGTGTTTTATAACCATTTAATTCATGCACAGGCTCTCATGTTATCTTTCCACATTCATCCTCTCCAGTATTAATGAGAGCACAAAACCCTTGTTACAACAATCCAGGCAGCCAAACAAAGGTGTTTGTGATGGTGATGAGGTGGGGGATTCTGGCAACAATAGGTGTTATGTTATTAACAAATAAGCAACTGATGACTTCATTGTGGGTTCAGAACAGGAGATTTATTATTGACCAATTTATTTTCATCTTCCAGATGAAATATTGTGCCTTTTCAAATATTCATTTATGATGGTTATAAGCCTTCTCTTACGTTACAGGTAGTCATCAGTTCTTTAAGGATCATTAAACTATAATCTGATAAATATACTGTTTTATTCTTATCTGTAGCATTATTAAAGTGCTAAAAACAGTAATTTTTCCTACTGCTTTAAAAAAAAAAAAAAATATCCTGTAACATTTCCCTTCATTGCTGGTGAGCCATGTCTTCACATCACTCCAGATCAGATTACTGTAGTTGAGGCACTGCTGGGAAATTTAACATGACTAATGGCAGACAGCCGCAGCGCATACAATGCATTCCAGAGTGTTGTTTTGCCTCGTCAGGAGTTGGCATATGCTGAGTCTAGTTTACTCTCTGTCCAGATGCAATATTAACAGGAGCTGTGGTTTCTTTACTAATTACACAATGTGTAGTCTCCGGGTTTTACCCAAAGAAGTATGTTAACATTTGGATGCATCGTTCATTTGTTCTGTATGAATTAGTGTGCAAACGATGTGCAAATACAGGTAATAGTAGCTATGTGTGTATCACAATATATATGGATGCATTTGTTGTTCAAAATGTTGTCTGATTGTCACAACAATCAGGCAATCTGACAGGAACATGTGTTTTATCCTTTTAAAGTCTCACATCAAAGTGGTCAGTTCCAAAAACTAGACAAAATGTTTGATGACAATGTTTATGACATTAGTTTTCTTTAACCATTTCATAAAAACATAATTAAATTTCAGATGCTACCGTCAAGTTATTTTTTTTTTCTGCAGAATGAAAGGTCACAGTTTGAGAAAAAGGACAGTTAGCTTTTTGAAATGACAAAGCTTCAACTGAATTCACCACACAGTGGACTATCATGGAGTCAGACAAAAGTATTCAACTACCCTAGATTGTAAGATGTTTTTCTATTTTAACTAACATATTGTTTTGTTTCTTTCCTTGCAGACTGTACGTCATGGCTTTCCTTACCAGCCCACTTCTTTGGCCTATGACCCTGTGCAGAAGATCCTGGCCATTGGCTGCAGAACAGGCGGCATACGGATGTATCCTTTAACTTTCATCAGCTCTCTTCCTCCCTTACTCTTGTCTGGAGACAAACAAGACAACTTTACATGCATAAATACATATTTATAGTAAATACATTACACTATTATTGTTAATTTTTATAAAACAAACGCAGTCTATCACAGTAAACATTAAATGCTGGCTATAGATTGCTCTAAGCTCTGGTTAGCTGCTAACTACACATAGCGTTTTTTAAAATCTGTTGACGGTTGGAGCTCACAAATCTAACATTATCCAAATGCAACACCAGTTCTGACTTGCTGGCAGTCGCTTTTCGCACAGATGTTGGCTCATCTCTGCGACTATCTCTGCTGCCGGCTAAGCGGTGGAATAACACCTTTCATACAGAACAGCGAAGCGGAATAATGGCACTACAGTCCCGTCCTGAACGGGCTGTGTGAAAGACGCTTAAGTTCTATTTACTCCTACACAAACCTGTGGCACTGCTGTAGTGCGTCACCATGAAGGGACCTTCCTTCCTCCCCCCATCTCCTCTAAATCTCATCCCTCTTTCAGCCATGTCATTTCTTGTTGCTCAGCTGTCATGTTACAGACTCAAAATGTCCATCCAACAGCCCATCCCCCGGGTCACTCGGTCACAGGGATGGGAGAGGACATGTGGGTGCAACCCAGGTAGGAGATTACACCCTCATAAATACCCAGAGTTCCCACTAGGCCTTTAGGGAAGCAAGCAATTATTGATGCTGGAGCAGCCACACTGCTGATCCTGCTTGGGTAATAGATGGACAGACAGAGGGACAATCTGCTGAAGGAAACAGAGAAAAACACGAGACAGTGACAGAGGAAGATGTGACATTGTTTGAATATTTGAAAGAGAGGGAAATAAATGGAGAACAGGAGGCTCTCGAATGAATACTGGACTGTGAAGCAAGGCTTCAATTTCAGTTGGATGGAAGCCCTTGAGTGACTTAGCGTTTGTATTGACATGCTGCACACACCTTCATCTGCTCCCATGTGGCCTGTCGCTGACTCTCTCCTCTTGCTTTCTCAATCGCATGCTCTCACACACATTTCTCTATTGAGCCGTTTCTCATTCTGCCTCGCCCTCCATCGCTTTCTGTCTGGAGGACCTACCCACCCGCCTTATTTCTGCTTATTTATTCAATTCACCCTTCCTCTGTCCTTCACAGCAGTCTGAGTGTTGCTTCTTTTCATCCCAGGCCTTTAAATGTCTACCTGCCATCTTCTGTCATGATATCTTTTTGTTTCTTTCCTCTGATGCGTTTCCCCTCTCCGTGTTCGTTCCTTTGTAGCTGCACAGTTGTAGTCATTGCAAGAATTTCTCATGCTCCATTTGTACTTCTTAAATAGTACGATAGTAAGTCCTGCGTTTTGCTTTTATTACGCATAAACACTATGATAGTGTTGCACACACATAACCAACCAGGGATATTTGACCATTTCACAAGATTTTAATTTTTCTCACCCAGTCTCTCCAGGGTGGAGCAGCATGCAAAAGAGACAATTTCAAACTCGCACCCTGTCTCTTTCTCTTCTATTTGTCGGCTGTGACTGACTCAATACTATAGACAGACCCTGCCTTTTAGTGAAGCAACCAGTCTTTATTTGTCAGAAATGTGTATTTTGTTCCTGTCAAGAAAACGGTTTGATCTCCCGTGTAAACATTCAAATGACACTATTGATCGACTGCTGTTCTGTGGGATCTCTGTAGAATAGGCCTTTTTCCGTGTGTGGTTTGTCGGCACGCATGTGTCTCTGAGTGCTGTGCCTGCGTGTGTATGTACGGTGTCCGTGATTGAGTGCGATCGATATATCTTAGTTTCCACGACAAGTGTGGTTGTTTTGTCAGAAAAAACACTTAATGAACGGTTAATAATCTGGATACTGGCCCCAGTTGAGGTCCTGTGATTTATCGAGTGAAATTATCTAGACACAACTTATCTACCCCATAAGAGCTATACGAGTTTGGAGTAATTGGGTTTTGATGCTGATGTAGAGTATTGGGCAATTATGGGTGCCATTTATTGTATTATTGTTTTATTGCTATTATATTTGTTGATGGGGATTTTCTGGCTTTAAGCGGGCAATAGTGGGTATTGCTCTTACTAGCTCTACTGCAACACCGCTATGTCTTTTTTCTTTTTTGACATCTTTGCAATGAGATCGCTGTGTATTTACACTATTCTACAAAAGCCAGCAGGGTGACGGAGCCCAAATTGTGTCTATCCAGCGCTCAGCGCTGCATGTTTACTGTTATTTTCTGGTCACCGACAGTTGAGACTTTGGGGGAAAAAGCTGTGCTCGTCACTGTCACTTTTTACTCAACGATCCCAGCACGGTGGAAGACAGGCAGGACCAATGTCACAAAACACAACTGTCACATCCTGCCTGTAGTGCAAGCACTGAACAACAACAACAAGGAGAAGGAGAAGGAGAAATGAATACACACAGACCAGTAGGTTTGTCTCCCTACGTGCTTCAGCCCTCCCTTCATCAAGACTAGAGCAGTACCTTGTGCTGACATTTTCACTTCTGTCGGTATTCTGTATCATAGCAACCAGGTGCAACCAAAGCGTTAAAATTCACTGCAATAGCCCTCGCTGTAAACAGTGGCCTCACCTTATATTTCTTCATCAAAATTAATTTGTTTTTATACAAACATCTGGTTGTTTCGGACATCACATCACATACTATTTGAAGCATATTTAAGAAGCAGCAATGTACATTGTTTTAAATTTAATAAATCAGGTTTTTTATTGAGAAATGTATTCATTTACACAGTTCTTGCACTTGTATTTCCAATAAGAAACCTCAATTTGCCTTTGAAATCTACTTCCTATTTGTTGAAAATGCATATGTTTATTCAAGTTTCTTTAATGATAGAATCAACCAGTCAATTTAATTCTCATCCAAAGCTTTCAAAGTGAGAGGATGTGGAGTTGACTGAGCTTAGTGTTGTCTGAAGCAAGACTTTAGTACTCAAAGGACATTACAAGACATGTGCTCAATATGATAACATTGTGTACATCATAAGTTTGAGAAAGACTCAGGCCTTTAATATTTTATATTAGTCATTCATAGAAATACTGTTGTTACAGTCCGTTGTGAAGTGGTTTGTTTTGAACAGCATTGTTAGTGCCTGCACTGTGTCAAACTGTCAGTGGGACTGGTCCTGCTCTGGTGAATGGTGCATAGTGACGATGTCATCAGGGTTGGCGCAGTGGGTTGGCAATGAGGCTCTCTGCAGTGGGCTCCTAGGACACTCCTCCCTCTGCCTGGGGCGAGATTACCAAAAATATGCTGAGATTTGGTTTATTGAGAGCAGATTGTAAGAAAGAAAGAGAGCACGAAAGTGTATGCATGATTGTCTGTGTGTTCAATGTGTTTCTTTCTCTCTTTCTGTGCCTAAACATTGGCTGCTTGCTGAGTGTGCATTCATGTGTCCTGTCTACCTGTGTCAATATTGTTTACACAAATGTATACGTGTGTGTGTGTGTGTGTGTTTGTGTGTGTGTGTGTGTGTGTTTGTTATTGTTGTTGGTTTGTGTGTCGGTGCAGTGAAAGAGGATGCACTTTCAATAAAGGGTTCAGGTAATAGAATTGCTAGAGTCTGATAGACAGTCAGTTCTCATAACACTCAATCTGATCAGAGAAATGGAGAACAAAAATATGGTGTGAGACGGAGAGCAATTGAAAAGAGTGAGAGTGAGGGAGAAAAAGGACAGATAGAGGCGTTGTATTGATATCAACAGCTTGTTTATTAATAAAAAACTGACAGTTCAAATTGATCCATGTGTCACTGAAACAGCAAATCAAAACAGCCACATTTCGTTGAGACACTACTAGGTCTTTAGGGTGTTACATTAGACTGCAATACATTTAGCTTGTGCACACCTGATAAACTATCTACAAAGTCTAAACATTACGGAAACATCATACTTTGAGCTGTTTGTAAATATCTTTGATATTGATTCGTAATATCAATAGATGTGAAATTGGCACTGAAAATGTCAATAGACTTGACTGAAGCTAATGTTGCATGTCGTCCTCTATCAACTCAAGGTTCTGTCAAGACTTTCCTCTGCCACACCTTTGTTGACAGTGCTGAGTAATCGAGATAAGTTAGTCAGCATTGACAACAGTCCTCTGCTTATGAGAGGACGACTGCAGCGTTACTTGTGAGGACAAATTCTCTCATCGGCAGCCACATGTTGTTCAATGACTAGCAGCAAGCAATTAGTAAACCTAATTTGAACAATAGAACATGTGTGGACAATGGGAGGAGGTCACTGTGTGTAAACACACAGCTACAGTCCAGTATTAATCACACAGTTGCACAAACAGCTTTGCAGTGACTGTTAGATGAACGATACCATCAGATAGTTTGCAATTGAGCATTCATCGTTATCACAGTGTGTCGCTGGCTTTGCTGACTGTGTTAGCAGGCGGCAAACATAATGACTATTTTGCAATCAATAGCTCCGCTTCCACAGGAAGTGGCCAGTGTCATAATCAGATGCTATCCAGATCAAGACTGTTGGGCGTATTTGCACACTCCATTGATCTATTTACATAACTATGCTTTCACCACTGGTAGCACAAACTCTATTTCCAAACTTCAGCTCACATCCACGTTTCCATGAATATGAGCACACACAATCACAAAAAAACATAAGTCCTGCCTTTTTCACTTAGTCTTGATTGAATTACACCTAATAGGATTTGCAGCCCTCTATTTGTAAACGAGAGTAACGGCAGTTTTCACTGGTGCCAAAGGTGAGCAAGCAAAAGTGCTGAAAGACTGAAAAGGGATGAAGCAGCAATAGTAAGCTGCTCATAACCGCACGCTGCACTCTATCCTTACTTCACCCCTGTAGGGTGGCACAGTGATATAATGAATGACTCTACCCTGTCGTTACCCTTTGAATTTAGGGGAAAGTAATACGAGGAGGGTTTATAGCAAAGTATATTTTCCGTTACACATAGAGTTGACACTTTTTACACACTATTGCTCGCCAAATATACAGCAAATGTTGACTGTTGCATGTTTGCCCATGACTGTGGCTGCACCCCGCTCAACTAAACAGATGATTTCCTTCATTGTAATTCAATTATATATATAAATATATATATATATATATATATATATATATATATATATATATATATATATATATATATATATATATATATATATATATATATTTATGTCCTTCATTCTATGTAGATAGTAGTAGATAGTATGTGAATAGTGACAGGAGTTTTGCTACTGTTTCAGTATCATGATGTCGTCGCATGTATTTGCTTGTGGCTGTGGAGTCCTCGTCCTTACTCGGGGTTCCAGTAACGCTGGCATTTCTAGTTTAGTTGGAAAAAAAACTCACTTCCAGCCTATGATATAATGATCTCATCTAGAGTAACCATTCAGAGGGGAAAGGAAAAGCACCCAATACCTCATGTTGTGCCGCAGTTTGTCTCTGTCACAGTGACAATCCTTCGTCACTTTCTTTGGTGTCCCATTAACATGTTGTGAAAGGAGAGGAAGAAAGAGAAGGAAGGTATTTATTATATTCATTTTCTGTTCTTCCTCTTCTCAATTGTGTTGGCCTCGGTTTTTATCTTTTCTTTCTCCTCCTGCCTTTTACAACATTCAGTCTCCTACTCTCATTTTCTTCTCCTTTGACACATTTTTTCTGAAAGTCATTTTCTCCAAACGTCTATGTACAATATTTGAGTGTAAGGGAGAGACTTGATGAAACGTTATGTATCAAATTCTGCCTGGGCTGTGTAGAAAAGTCTGTGGACACTTTCGCACTGAAAACACTGCACTTATAGTTGCTGAACTGTACAGGGTTTCTAACATTGTTCGGCCTTAATTGTTTGTTTGAAAAGGATCACTTTTTCGTGCGGTAACTGGAATGTTTAATATTCACTACCAAATATCATCTTGTGGCACCCATTGAACAATCCAGTGCCAGAGGCGGGCAGATCTTCTCCACGATGGTCATTTGTTTTTGCTGGACCATAATCTCAGTTGTGGTGAAAATGTATTGTCAAAATGTTACACAATTGTCATGCAACAATTATGTATGTGTGTGTGTGTGTGACTGTGTGTGAACACTTTCTGTAGTTAGATTTAGCTTGATTGCATTCCCTTTATCTTTAGCCAGTGAAGTAATACATAGCAGCTGGAGGAGGAAAAGCCTTTTGTCTGGATGCAAATGAGAGAATTCTGTGTAGAATACTCCGAAGTGTATCAGTGTTCCGTATCATGCTGAATTCATAGAACAAAAGACAAATGATTACTCTTATATAGAAGAAACAGTAAGGAGTTTAAACATTTTTAGAATAAAGCCATTGCCCAGCCTCATTATGGCATTGAGGGTACGTTTGATGTTACAAGTTGAGTTGTTATTGTGAATATCTTGCTCTCTTTCTAAAATCAGTTGTCTATGCTCTCACAATAGAATGGTTTCAATAATATTTTGCATCTTCTTCATCTTCTAAATTATTATTCCCAATGTTGCCAGTCTTTGCTCTTTGTTTTTTTTAGTCCACCCTGCGAGAGATAGCGAGGGATGACGAGTGATGCCGAGGTATTCAACGGATAAAAGGTCAGCTGCTTATTAATAGCAGCACTGAGAATAGTCTAGGAAATGCCACTGGCATATGTTCACAGTCCAGTTCCTGCTAAATGATATATTGCAAGAATTTAGACAATATGACATGAGGAGTATAGAGTTGAACTAGCAGCCATGCAGAGTCGACAAAGATCATGATCATGTTAGACCATTTATGGACTATATGCACTGATTCATATTGTAGTTTATAAAAATCAGCAGCAAAATTAATTAAAAAGATGTATTCAGTGAGTGTACTTCAAATCCTTTCAAATTGCACCTTGAGAGGCACTTTAGTACAGGTTTATGGAAATGTGTGCTGTACTGTCTTCGCTAAAGGTTGTTGTAAGAAATGCATTCTTCAGCTTTACAGCCAATATATTCCATGATATAAAATATCTAATAATTTCGTAAAACTGAAAAAGAGCACAAAACGCATGCCTTTGTAAGTATTAAATAGTACATCCGTATGTAGTTGACCGTTTCCGTCATTCACCATGGAATTAACCACTTTATACTTGTGTAAATACCACATATAGTATTATGTATTTAAATGCTAGTAAATTGACCACATGAATATACTAAAGCTGTTGAGATATACAAAATCAAATAGACAAAAAAAAATCTAAAAGTATTTCAAGAAAAAGGGGCGTCACCTCGACTCGAACAGGCAGACTGACCTTTGTCTGATGTGAACTTCTAACCTTTATTGCACAAAGTAAAGCTTCTGTGATTACTGTACTGTGCAATTAGCGAGAAAAGAGAGTGGCAAATAGGTTGGAGATGTCAGTGCCTGCACAAAAAGATAATGTTCTATAGCTAAGTTGAAACATGAACAAAAAATGTATTTCAACCAAACGCATGAACACCTAACATCCAGTTTCTGAAGCATGAAGCACATTTAGCAAGACTTGTGTGAATAAAATAGTATTTTTCTTTCTGAGTAAACTAACAGTGTTGCTGAGATGTGTTACTCATCGGCCCTCAGGCTTATGAGGCTGTGTACACTCTCATGTGCCCACACACACCCAAACACACACACAAACATCGAAAGTCTTCTGATGTTTTCTAGAGATTTCGTCCTCCGAATTCAGCAACATCCCATCGATCGTACTGTACTCTCCAGCTGAGGGAAACTTGAAATAGAAAAAAAGAAGAAAGGAAATGTAAAAACAGGCCTGGATGAGTCACCGTGCCTGCATGTATTTGTGTGTGCACATGTTAATGCATGTATGTAAGCCGTATCATTTCCACCATAACGGTTGGGGGTGCTTTTAGTGGATAGCAAGCACATAGCGGCATAGATAATTGAATGTAGGGACCCAAGAAGTCCATTTTCATGACAACACGAGGTGTAAACTGCTGCGCAATGTGTAACACAAAGCACTTGCGAAGCATTTTCCCACCATGTGTGTATGAAGTCACTCCCCTTTCATCTGATTAACTGCAGCTCTGTGATCCAGCTGCAGGCTCTAATTGGCAACCCTAATTGGAGCCAGGCACATTGTCAAGCCGCAATTATGCACGTCAGAGCCATTGGCTAAATTTGTGCAAATAGCACCAGACTGTTGCAAAAAGCAACAACAGCACATACATTTGTGCTCTTGCCCACATCCTTCTTCACACTTTCTCATGCAGTGTAAATCAACACAAAGGTTGGAGACTGACACTCTGTACACAATCCTACATTTCCATGAAGAATTTTGTGTCTATTGGCAATGCATGTTTAAGAACCAATATTCAACGACAACTCATGTTATAACATTTCTCTGCGGTCCCCTGTTTAGTTTCTGTTTGATGAACCTCCTTTAATCCATTTAGAATTATACCCACCCAGTAAACCCCCAGGAATGCAATGTTTAAGCTGCCCCAGTTATAATGTCACAGTGTATTCCATTTTCTATATGGACTGTGTTCATATTCTGGTGTTTAGCCACTAAGGCTTCTAATCATCTTCATTAGTTTGCTTTTATTTCCATGCAGTTTAATTTTACTTCCCTTGTTTTTCACACTATCACATTTGACCACATTTATGTTTTAGTGGAAAGAATGCAAATGAAGCCCGGGTCTGACTGAATCACAGGCATGCTGTAATCATCACAAGCCGCGAAGAAATTTTGCGAACGCAATTAGCAGCGCTGCCAATGCAATGGTACATGTAATCCTTAAGTCTTTAATTAGATCAGATTACATGTCCCTTTGAATTACATGATTTTGCATGTGACGGTGAGGTGGTGTCTGTTTGTATGCATACGGAGCATGGTTTGTGTGGTCACGTGTAAATGCATTACGTAATGCATGGCTCAATATGTCGGATGCAGAGAAACCTTGCAGAGAGAGTGACTGGAAAGAAATTGAAGGATTCTTTTACTGCCTGTGTGACAGATAAGAGACAAGGAGCTGCTCTGCATTCTTATCTTGGCGCCAAGTTACGTCATATGAAACACAATGTGCATTTCAACACTACAGAATACAGGACTGTTAGATCTATGTCTGTGTTGCATTACAAACGGTAATGAAGGATCGCTTTAGAACAGTTCCTCTCCATTCAGAGCATTTTAGGAGATTGTCCTACTGGTTGCCTTCGGATGATGCAAATATAGACATTTAAATCATCTATGTCTTGCCAACAAAGTGTTTACACTTTATGTCCTGCTTACACAAAATGTATGCATTTGACATTTCATTGCAAAGAATAACCATTGAGATTTCAAATGGTATGACTTGTTTGCCTTTTTTTAAGTATGAGTGGCACCAGTGTTACAAAACGGATTATTTATTGCACTGGAGTTTGACACTTCACATACACATTGGCATGTGCAACTCCTGCTGTTTTGTTTATTTGCTCAGATATGATGTGCATTATTCTATTGTGATGACGTCATAATCCAAAAAATTTTTTCTACAGTATGAAAAATCTGTTTTCTTCAACATAAGTTGCTGCGTGTATGTTTGTTTGTTTGTGTGTGTGTGTGTGTGCTTGAATAATGGCATCTTTTAAAGGGTGTCAAGTCTGGATTGTAGTTCTGATTAGAAATAAAATCTTTAAAAAGACTTTTCATCAGGGATTCAATTATAGAGATGTTTCCTTTTAGCCATTACTCCGCTTTGAAAAATGTTTTTGGGTACTAAAATGTTATTATGCACACATGAGGTGTGCGCCTGGATGGGTTTTGTGCTTTGAAGTCTCACAGAACCAATACAAACAACACATTTTATTAAATCTATCAGTCCACACTGACCTGCATTTTGAATGGCTCAAGTCTATACTGTATTGCCAAAGCTCCCAGTATGTCTGTGAGTCTTTCTGTTCCACGACTGGCAGACTCCCCTCACTCGCTACTGTGCGAAATACAATGAATGAATAAATACATACACATACTGTTGATTTCTTTCCACGAAGTTGGCATAACAATACTTTGGTTCAGTTAATGTAAAGGCAGTCAGTCTGGTGAAGGCCGGATAGCCAGCCGACAGAGACCCAACATGGGGATGTCCTTTAACACTGCGATCAACAACATGTGTCGAGACTCAAGCTGCAAACCAGAACAAACAGTACTGTTTTGTCTAGCTTCCATTATTAAATGTCCATCCTAAATACCAGGCACTTACCTGACATTCCCTGACGTAATTCCCATTACGAATTAACGAAGATCCGCAGACAGTAAATGGGTTAGTTCTAGTCGGCCTGTTGTGATGTATTCAGGTTAAACTGGCACACTACCGCACAGTTGTCTGTTCCACTTTTAGATACATTCATATAATATCTGAAGTTAGGCTTTCATTCACAGTAGGCGTTCAAACTGGGTCGTTATTATAAAGTACAGGGTCTCTATTCATTGTTATAATGCACTGTGCACCTTCACACTGTAAATGTCCTCACACTGTGAAGGAGAAAACTGATTTGACGTCTTAATGGCTAAAATCTTAAGCTGCTTTTTTTGTGCCACCTTGACTAGTGGAACAATTTGACTGTTTAGCTGATGGAATCCAGAATACATAAATTTGGTTACGTTACCTCTAATTGAGTACAATGTTTACTTTGGAACGGTAGTATTGGTACCTCACATGCTCTTTCCATGCAAATTTTGAAGTTAATTATGACAAATTAAGGGGCAGTAATCTCCCCTGTGAGTCATGCAGCATCGTGCCGACGTGGAGATTAATACAGATTTGTCGACCAGAGATTTTGTTAAATAGTGTCTGTGCCTGTATTATCTTTCGTTTTGGTTTCTGGGCACTGCTGCGAATCAGTGAGCAGGAACACCTAATGGAAATATTGGATTTGCAGGATGTTTGCATCAATGTGATGAAGTACCCAAAGTTTTTAGATCTTCAATTCAGTAGTATAGCTGAAAAAGACATTTCTATGTGATTATTTTCACTTTATTACATCACAATATATCCACATGTATGTAGCTATTGCCATATGAAATTACATATGTTGTGAAATAGGAAATAGGATCACTTAAGACTTGGGTATGGCTTTATATTTCGGTGTCTACTCCAGTTATCATAAAAAAGGAGACGCTGGGAATCATATGAACATTATATGTCTTGTGCCACAACTTAATGTAATAATACACATGAGCAACCCTAAGGGTACATCACAATATCCCCCCGTTTTGATCGTTTTACTGCAACATGGTCCCAAAGATTGTTTTCCTTCCCATGCTAGTAACCTCAACAAATTGATATAGATCAATGGATCAAAACAGCTGAGGATCCTTTGGTTTATTTTTCAAGGACATTAATATAACAAAGGATTTGTCCTTTGTGAGCAGCAGGTGCTGTGACCGTCATCATCGTGTCACACAGAGAGACAGAGCAGCGTAGCACATCATATCTCTTTAATTCATGCCGTCCATCAACAGAACTGAGTAACAGACACTCGCCAAAGGGCTTTACCAATGCCAGCTGCCTCCCTCGTTAATGTGATTCCTCACCTCGTCGCCCGAGCCCGTAGCATGTAACAAACTGAGCTGTCCAGGTGTTTGGTTGAGACATCTGCCTGTGAAGACAAAAAGACTTTCGTTATCTAGTTTTTCCTCTTTGTCACAAATCTCTGTGTTTGTTTGGATCTGGCCAAATGGACTGCAGGTGCTAGAGAAGGATATTGTTTTCTCCTCATCAGCTTTATAAGGTGGAGAACTGATCAGTGAAGATGGAGATGGGGAATTATACAGTAGGGAGGGAAGTGTCGGGCTCATTGTTGGAGGACGTAGTGCAGGATAAAGCTGTTAAACCACGAGCTATTAGAACAACAAACAACACACATTGATTAGCAAAGTGTACGGACTGACAGTTTGTAGTCGTACCTTTCGGTCAGATAGTAAAATACATTATTTTCCTGTTGCTTTTACTCTGCAAGTCTGAGTGATACGGCTCTTTGAGCATCGTTAGCTTTTGTAATGTATCTAGCGGACTATGGCATCAGATTTTTATCCAATTTCACAGGGATTTGATCGCTCAAAAGTGTCCGTGTCTGAGTGAGCACAGGTCCTCTTCAAAACAACAGTGGTTTGGAGCAGCATACCACCCACAATGCAGTTGTACCGGACTGTTGGCCTTTACCCACACCTCCCCACTTGCGTTGTTAGATCAGTAGACGAATGATGTGGGAGAAAGGAATATATTAGACCATGTTCTTTTGCAAAATTAAATGTTTTTTTTTCTCCATGTGACACATCTGATACCTGAAATCAATACACCAGAGCAAGCTCGCGATCCAGAGCTGAAGGCAGCGCATCTGGAGAGAGTTTCTTCCTTTTTGCCTCACTCCTCCTCATCATGGAACTCATACAGTCTATAGAGTATTTACTATTAGTAAAAGACAAACAGTTGTAAATAAAAATCTAATATGATTCGAATATAAAAAAAATGAAATGATTGAAATTCAAATGAGTTATTGAGAATGATTGGCAGTCTCAATATGTGTTGCCTTATGAAGCAGTGATTTTCTTGATTTATACCAAGCCCTCTTTCATACCAGCCATACCTCAGTGCAGAGAGTAGATAGGCGAGGACACAGCAATTGCTGTTATCTGCCCTCGCTTCTCCATCTCATGCTCAAACCAATAGGTGGCTATTTTATCTGCTCTTCTGGCCCCTGAAAGATGAGGAGGAACGATAAAAAGGTCAGATCAGGCAGAAACAAATTCCCAGAGACAGATAAGCGGATCCTGCAGGGTCAGGCTGTGAAAGAGGAAGAAACCTAAAAGAGAAAGATATAAAGGGGAGCAAGAGAGCGAAACAGAGGTGTGGTTGATGTAGGCAGAGAGCGTTGATGAGCAGAGGAACTGTGGTTGGATTGAATTCAATTCTGTCTAAATGGAAATTTCTGAGTGCTGCTGTGTTGTTGACTGATTAGATTGGAGTTGATAATTGTGCGTGCCCATAGCGCAGGAGCATAATGAGCATGCACCCACAAACACATGCACACACACGTGCAGTGCAAAGTATTGATTCACTTCACGAGAAAGAAAATGCACCTTGTTTTTTTTTTGTTGCCAATCAACTTCCAGTTTTCTGCGTTAAAGGTTTATTAGTGAAGTATTAGCACAACATTTACATCAATGCAATGGATTGGGTTGTATCCTTACCACTTATGAGCGCTATTTTTTTGTTTCATGGACTTTTAAAGGAAACAAACTTCTACATGATGCATAAAAGCTTTAAAGGTCCGATTTGATTGACTTTGGTATCATGGGTTCTAAACAACATGTCACTTGCTAGCAATGAGCTATTAGTGCAATGGACTTACTGTCATTACCATGACTATGACTTGGATCATATTCATCACAGTTACCGTGTAAAAAATTGTCATCTGAAATCAATGTCATGTTCTTATCCTCAATATTTATATTTTTCTAATGTTAAATATGATTATATTAACAACATCATGGCATGAATCCTTTTTTATTCTGTCTTCCCCCTCCCATCCTTTTTAATGTTTTTTAAATGCTTTCTTTCTTCTCATGTTGCTTTCTATTTCTTATCCCAATTCTACATCATTCTCCTTTTATCTGTTTCTAGCGTGTTTTTGTCTCATTTATACTTCTTTCTATCTTCCAATCTTCCTTCCTTTCTCCTGTTTCCTTCCATTTAGATATGATATTTGGACTCTCCTTGTTCTTAACATTTGTAGTTTTGGGGGTGAATGAGTCATGCCTCAATCCAGCAGCACTCTAATCTCTTCCGTAATACCGCCTGCAGCTTCATAGAGACTGTGACATGCAGCCATTCCAAACATGTATTGTGTGAACAGTTTAGTGTGCATCTGAGTGAGAGAAAAAGCGCGCGCGTGAGAGAGAGAGAGAGAGATAGAGAGAGAGAGAGAGATTGGAAGGAGTGTTGAAAAGAGTCTGAAAAGGATGCACGCCTCCAAGTGTAAGCAAGCGATTGGTGTAGGTGTACATGTGTGAACAAGAGGGTGAACACAGAGATGCCTGCAAGGAGAGGAGAAGAGAAAGAGGATGGAAAGAGAGATGTTGGCAGCGTTGCAGAGTTGGGCTGATTTATCTTCCCACATTGTGACTCACCATTTGTCAACCATACAGTTTACATTTTCAAAACAGCAACTAAAAGACACAGAGAAAGAGGGTAGAGAGCGAATAGGGGACCAGGAAAAGAGAGCAAAGCAGAGAAAAAGACAGAGTTCAAAGCAGAATGCAGAAAGCGTCAAAATTTGTTTTGCTGTAGCATGCTAACAGACTCTGAATGATTGCAATGAAAATGATAGCTCAGGTTTTTTTTAGTTGCCGAATGTGGATATACATGTCAGCCTTTGGAATCCATTTGGTATAATGCACATTGTGCTCTCTTAGTGACTGGTTGGAGGATCCTGAGTGTGTCTGAATCTTTTGTATTGAAATGCAATGCATTCATAAACATAACATCTTTCCAAATCAAGCTTTGTGAGGTTGTGAAAGATCCTGATAGGCTGTAAATGTCACATGATGCTCAGTGTGATGCCATTTGATGAGGAACATGTTCACGCAGCCTCTACGTTGGACTGCAGATCCAAGAGCAGTACAAGAACTGTACCGATAGCAAAATATAACCTCGTTAGACGCGGTTGTGTGACGGTGTGTCTGTGGGAGGACCGCAGTGTTGGGTGACTGCCTTAAGCAATCACCATCGAGTTAGCCAAGTGATAATGTGTCACTATTGGAAATGTGTACAGTAAATACCTGGCACACTTTTGTGGTTGTATGGTTTATAAAAACATAATTTCAGAGGTTTGTGTTGCTATATGCTTTTAATGCAATTTACGCCGACATCAGTGTGTTTGTATGTGAGCTTTTTTTCCTTCTTTTTTGTTGGTCTGAGCGGTTGTGGTTATTAGGACAATCATGTTACATGTTACAATCACGTTACATACATGTTTTTCTGTATGATTTATGACTAGCTGTCCTGTATTCTTGTATTCTATTCATGTGTCAGTCACACATGTATACACTAACACAATCATACACTTGTCTTCACATGTGCATGATGACTCAATTTCCCTTTCACATCTGACTTTCAAAGCACCCGATGAAGACCACAGAGCACTTAATATCAGCGAACAGAGATGCATTTTGGGGCATCTTCTCAGATGACAGGTCAATGATTGCGGCTCTCCGTGTGTTCTAACCCAGCTCCCCACCTACTGTTGCATGATTGTCTCTTCCAGTCGATTCATTTGCATCACACTGGCAGACAACATTGTTCAGCTGTGCCTCCGTGGGTAGAGCCTTTAACCATAACCATAAGGCTGGCTTTTTGATCTCTGGCTCCTCGGGTCCGCATATCAAAGTGTTCTTCAGAGAGACGCACTGCGTGTATTGTCTTGGACACAATTAGTTTCGCTGCGATGTTCTTGGCTGTGTGTCTGCCCGGTCAAAAGAGAGAGAAAGCAAGTGTGTGACGAGTAAGAAGTTAGCAGCAACGCTATAGCTATGAGTGTGGCAGTACACTTCCTGTGTCGGTCAATACATGATTCATATCCTCAAGCCGCGAGCCAAGTTCCTGTGTCTTGTTCTTAGACTGTATATAAAAAGAGGGAAGTACTCACCTATTGGTTTGTGGACTGCTGTTTTGAAGCCTCGAGTTTGGTATTTTGTCCGTCGTCATCTTGGTTTTTGGCCCTCAAACTCACTGTGAAAGAGTTAAAGATGTCGAACGAAACATGGACAAACTTCCAGATTGTACGACGCTCTGGTAGCAACCTGTCCATCACATGATATTTACACCCTAAAACATAGTTTAACTGTATAGTTTATTTTACTCTCAAATAAAATACAGCAGCTGTAGTTTGGGGGCATTTTAAGGTGTGCTAATTTTTTAGGTGGCTCAGCTTCTATTTTCTTTCAACATTTCTTTTAACTTTTTAACTTACAGCATTAGTTGGTCAAAATTGTTATTGTTGGTTAAACGGTTGATTATTAACATCACTACTTTGCAACAATTTTCCTCTGGCATGACTAAACTGGGTCACGCAAAGGGAGCAGTAAGCTGAAGGATGAGAGCAGATGTTGTAAAACAAACTTCACGATGACTCAGATGTTTAATAATAATCCCTTCTAGAGCAGCAAACTCTACAGTGGTTGATATATTAAACTTATCACAGACAGTGGAAAAAATAAACTAAATAAAGACTGCTGTAATCCTCACAGACATTGATTATGGTATGACTAAATTGTACACAAACAACTCCAGACAGGTGTGCTCATGGTTCAGGGAAACAAAGACAGTTTATAAACAAATGCACAGATGAAATCACATCAGATTGGACAAGCTCAGTCATTGGCCGAGCTCTTCTACCAGGCGACAAGCATTACTAACAGCATGAGCTGCGGTGAGTACCGCAACCAGCTTTCCTCACTTCTCTTTGGCCCTGGAGTTCTGAGTTCCAAGACACTCCTGATTCTGTGTGATACTCAGCACTAGAGCAAGGCAGGAGTTTTAACACTTAAAGTGATTATCAATCAGCGAGCCAATCATAGGGAGATTGAATCCCAGAGGGAACAAGCCATTCAGAAGGAAATGGAGGAAAACTCTTGCCGAGTCAATTTTGGTGATTTACATTTTCATATTGTCACTCCAGGGTAGAAACATAGAAGCTCATATTTTAAAGAAAGACATATTTGTGTGGGTTAGGAAAGAACCAATAACATGTGTGGACCATTTTCATGAAAAAGGAAATCAAATGTGTCAGAATATAGTTTTAACATTTTAACAAATTATTTGGAGATCAGCATCTACACATGAGAGACACCTTCTTCTACAGTATAATGTCCTGCCAAAGTAATCAATTTTGAGAGTTGGATTGCAGATATTCATGGTTTTCAGAGAATGGACTGACTGTTGATCCTTTCCCGATTCAACTAGCGCCACCTCAGGTCCAAGTCTTCAATCCTTCATTTAAATAGATTAACATGTTCTAAACGGATTAGCAATCAAATTTGGTCCTGGCATTAATGCTTCTAAAATGAAGAAAGCAGTCAATACTTTGGTTTATGACCAAGTACCCAAACTAATGAAATTCCCATAAGCTTTGGCTTAACTCACTTTCTGCTTTGATCATATAATCATAATGTTAGTCATAATACATTTGATTTGTATCGGGCTTTAAAAGATACTCAAGTCACACTATATGAAACAGAAATAATAGCAGCGATAACAATGTACACACGATAGATTACATAACAATAAAAAACAAAGCAAAAACATACTTACCAGCAAATAACCACATATAGTGTAGTCTCTACATAATAGGCCTACTTTCTAAAATACATGCACATGTAGCGGCCACGAGACTTCATTAGCTCCAACGACAGAGCACAGTTCTAATGCCACGAGAGGTCATACGTCTTTTTCTTTGTCCTACTTTTCTTCTGTTAGCGCTTTTTACTGCTCACCCTGTCAGCAGTTTTTTAACACACGCAGAGTTATTTTTGAGTGATAAATACAGAGGATATGCCACTGTAGATGGATCACACTCATCCTACAGGTTAAGCCTTGAGGAGAGCTGTTGGAAACACACACAGACTTGCCATTTCAACGCATTGTTCAGTCTGACATTGTCTTCTTCTTAACTACTTTCTGCAGCGGGAGAAGTTGGTTTAGTGCTTCCTAAAGACTAATTTCCCTGATGTTTAGAGGGAAGATTAGAACTAAGACCAGTCCAACAATCCATTATCTTTAAATGCTTATCCTATTCGGGGTTGCTGGAGCTGATCTCGCGCTGTCATGAGGAGAACATGCAAACGCTCGACAGCCAAGCTGGGAATCGTGTAGCCTTAATTGTTGCTTATATTATAAGAGACATTTTAAAAACTTTATTCCACTTTCCAGTTTAGTAACTTGCCTCAAGAACTCAGTTGGTACTTTAATATTTGATGTAACACCAGCAGGGCTCACAAGTGCCTCTCTGCAGAGCTGCAGGCACCTTTTGTGAGGGGCCCCATATCCATCTTGTTTCAGCGTCGCTAATAGGACATAGTTAGCTAGTTAGGCTAGTTTCATTCAGTTTTGCTGCTGGCTGTTCAGTTTTACAGAAGAGAACCAGACTGACTGCTGGACCCAGCCGCTATTTCTGAAAGAGGAGGTGTTTGCAGACGGAATCCGGGAGAACTTGACGGGATTACAATTGTCCGAAGGAATTATTATAATTATATTGTACTAAAGTACAATATGTACCTAGACTGTGTTTTCAATAATTTGTGTTTATTTTCATTTTCAATCAGAAAAGGGATTAAAGTTGCATTTCCTATCGCTGTGTTTTAAAACTATTTATAATACTTCAGAATCAGAATCAGAAACGTTTAATCGCCACGTAAGTTAGTACAAACGAGGAATTTGTCCTGGCGGAAGGTGCATCATAACACAACAACAACAACATCACATCACAAAGGCTTCTGCCAAAAATGAGTCTCTGTATATACAAGCAGTAATACACAGCATTATTTATTGTTTTTGCTCAACCTAACATCCCTGCTTCTCTCTTCCCCTCGCCCGTTTTGTTTTCTGTGCAGACGATAATGGTCCATATTTGCACATTTTAGCTTTTTTTTTCTCCACACCCACTTGCGATCTTACACAACATAGCTCCCCTTCCAATGTTTTTTTTTAATTAACCTTCTTTCACCGTTCATTTTGTTTTCCTTGACCTCTACCATTTGTATCTCCTTCACAATGCCCTCCATTGCATTCTGTCTTTCTTTCTATTCCCCATCATTTAACTATGTTTATTATCAGCCTCATTATCTTGCCCTCTCTTACTGCTGTTTCTGCTGCACCTCACAATGTGGGGAGGCAGTGGGGCAGGCAAAGAGGCAGGCAGGGCTATGGGTCATAATGATGGTTCTATAAAAAGCCTGCAGGCAGCTGAATCAATATCTCCTGTTGTCAAATTGCACCTTACCCACAGACAACTGGCTGCTGCGTCTGAGCTTTGAGTGTGTGTGTGTGTGTGTGTGTGTGTGTGTGTGTGTGTGTGTGTGTGTGCTTTTCCTAAAGCTCTGTGATTGTGAGGGGAAATCTAAAGTTGGGCTGTGGTTACCCTGTCAGAATTGTCCGCAGCAGGACCTTTCATTAAATGCTGTTGCATTGCCACGTTCTATGGGAGAGGGAAATAATATAAAAATAGATAAGAATATGAGGGAACAATTTTTTCAGTATTTCAATGTGTTATTGCCAGGTGTACAGAGACACTTCAGGGAGAGTGCTTGCTAAAATAACTAAAATATAAGCTTAATTCGTTCTTACTTCAAAAAGTCCCACTCTCTATTTTGTGGTCCATTTTCAGTCATTTTCTTCGACCTATACGAGTCTCGATACAGCAGACATGTTTCCAGCTTCTGGAGGACCAATATTACTCTCTCAAAGCAGGTGATCTGCAGGTTAATTACTCACTGAGCTGCTTGTTAAGATGCAGCCAGGAGTGTAGACATTGTGTGTGTGTGTGTGTCATTACCCAATATCCAATCGGCATTCCTGGTAGTGTTTAGCACTGGCCAATGCAATACCATATTACTGAAATCTGATGGATATTCATTATCTTTCATTTTGCCACGCAGCTGTGCCCAGAACGGTCACCTTCAGATCTGCGGCAGTGGACAACAAAAGGTGTCTCTGTTTGTCTCAAGGACACTTGACAGCGCTGGTGTCGCCAGAGTGCTTGAACCCGGCTCCTCCTTAATGATAAGAATGATCATTATCTCATCCTGTCTTTCAGTCTCTCTGCCACAGTACTAGATCTGGTATCCATGGATTTTATGGCCGTTACTTTTGTTCATATACGTGCAGCAGTTTTTGGTGAAATGGACTATAAATCAGGTGTGGCGTTTAAAAAAAATTAGGCGTGGCGTTAAAAAAAAAAAAAAAATAAATAAAAAAAAAATATATATATATATATATATATATATATATATATATATATATATACATATATATATATATATGTATATATATATGCATATATATATATATGCATATATATATATATATATATATATATATGTATATATATATATATATAATATTATAATAATGGAAGAGTTGGTAGGTAGAGCGGATGCATTTCAGCATTTTAATCACAATGATTTGAAACAGTCAATTACATGCTCATGTATTTAAATGATGAAAGCTTGAGCAAGACAGATGCCTTCTCTCTGCTTTTATCATATCAGAAAAAAGCCGTGAGAAGATGCATTTGTGTATGTGTTACAAGATTTATTCACAGGGGAATCTTTACGCAGGGCTTTTTGATGTGACAAATATTTATTATTATTGCAAATTGTAGGTAAAGGGTTATATTTGTCTTGATTGTAAATTATGTGCACAATGACTGAGAGAAACCTTTTGAAAGAACAATTTAAAAGCAAAAAAACAAGTGTCAGCCGTCCTCTTTCTGTTATAGTCAAAGGCTTTTCTAAGTAGAAAGTACAACTTGACACCACAGTCGTCAGAAGAAAAGTAAAAGAGGCTTCCATGTCACAATGAAGGCTCTTCCCCGTGGGCCAAAAAGCAATGTTTGGGGAGTTAACCGTATTATATGGTTTGTTGATCTCTTCTTCTGCTCGTTAATAAGTTTTGAGGAGTTTACCTAAGCTAATTTGCCCAATTTTGCAGTACAGCAACAGAGCGTCATCTCGATGGTTTGGATTATGACTTATTTTGCCTCCGACCAGTAAGCTTTAGGTTTTTTTTATATTATTCAATCTGGCTGTACAGAATGACATTTTTTTTTAGATTCAATGTTTTTAGATTTATCAATATTTTAACTTCGGATGTCTGTCGTCAAAATTAGATTTGTTGATCTTGTAGTTAAATGAATACAATTTATGGTGCTGTTAGATTGCTGCTAGACCGCCCTATTGATGCAGGTGCATGGCAACACAACTTTACATCCTACACATCCACTACTGTAAACTAATTCTACAAATATAATATGCAGAAATACTTGGTTCAAAACACAGTGAATAGAAATGCAAAAAAGCGGCTCCGCATTCAAAGGTTCATTTGAATACAACCCTATTATTTACTGTATGTAGCCAGCAAGAATAATTGACCCTTTTTCATGGATCTTAGTTGAAACAAGCCAGCTGGGAACACCACAGTCCATCAGCGAGAAATGTTTGACGAACACAAATACAAGGAAATGACATGAACCAGCTGGCTAGATGATCATTTCAGCTGACTAATTAGATAGTCACAAGCTAAAAGTGGCTACAATCTGTGTGGTCTTCATGAACCTCTGTCATTGCTAAAATTGGTCAACATATATATATAAAAATAGTACACAAACACAGTGGAGAATTTGTACGCAGTCTCTGCATATTCCAAATACTTAAGTATTAAGTAAGCAAGCTGGTTGGTGATTCATGTCTACAGCCTCACCTGCATGCAAGAGATAAAGACTGTGGTGGATCCGTCAGCCAACTCTGCCACTAAGAAAGCATCTGAGTGCAAGTGTACAGAGCTGTGTGTGCCAACACAAGCAGCCACCAAGCCGGCCAGTCACACACACACACACACACACACACACACACACACACACACACACACACACACACACACACACACACACACACACATTCCTTGTTATGTATCCACTCTACTGTGAGATGTTTATACTAATCTAAAATGCCCAGCTGTGTCTCCATTGCTCCACCAGCATTATTAAAGGCACACAAAACTGTTATTATACACTCAACACACACACACACACACACACACACACACACACACACACACACACACACACACACACAAAGAAAGGAAGGGGAAAAGAAAAACTGTAATGGACGAGCGTATTTGTGATTCATAGTGGATGAAGGAAGGATTGTGAGTGTGGATTGGGGAGATAAAGTGAGGACGAGAGGATAGCAGGTCAGTTAGATTGAGACGGTCTCAAATTGGCATCAATTGAAGAGAAAGCCGCCGTGGTTTACTTTTGAGGAATTGCATGGCTTTTAGAGAGATTCTCTTATAATGTCAGCACTTTGAACAGCAAACTTACCAAGAATATTAAAAACACTCCTTGCAAAAAAAACAAAAAAACATCTGTAATAATTCAATGAAATGGAGTCTTCTGCAGTAAGTGACCTCTGCATTTTACCCATCCTCAGCTTTTAGGTGCATGGGGCTGCTGTAAAGTGCACAAAGAGCAAATTGGGGTTCAGTGTTTCGCTCAAGGGCTCTTCTTCATATAAACAGCAGACGCTGTGGATGGAAACAACTCTAACTGCCTTTACTTTCCAAATTCTTCTTTTATCTGACTACCCCAGCCCACAACTCTGCACAAGTAAAACATACAGGGCATCAACATATTGTATGTCTTGCCCTTGTTAATGATGAGTAAGTCAGAGCCCAATTATTTGATGCCTGTGTGACATGCTAGTTATAGTATATATCTAAAATACAGAGATTTATTTTTATTGTTCATCTAACCTTAAGACATGAGAGGCTGCCCGATCTTTCTAAAATCAAGGATTTTGCACATACTTGAACAGATATACAGAACAGACCCACACTCACACTCTTGAACACGAACGTGCTGCACACGTGAAATGTTCATCAACATGCTCCACTCCACGTGTTATTATACTGATAAACGTGTTAAAGGCAGATAACACTTTGCTAGCCATGAATTTACACATAGCTGTGAGGTGTTTTGATGTCAGGGAAAAATATGTTTATACCCTGCCCTAACTCCTCACTTACATTAGTATCATCTGGTAGGAACATATGGACATAGCTAATTTTGGGTGGTGATTATTTATTTATTTTTTTACCATAAATCATCCACATTGCTATTGATACTGTAAATAATGTCTTGTGTCCCTCCTACATCCACTTTGTTTATAAAATACAACAACTAAAGTGTTGTATTTCATTGCCAGGAGATTAAAAGGAAACTGCCCACTGCAGCGGCAGACTATACTAGCATGTTGTTTCTTAAAATAGTAATTATAAAAGATGTTACAATGAGATAAAGCATAGAGAAAGCAATAGAGACATGGAGAGACTGACTATAGTGCACAACTTGTTGTATCACCTAAGATTATGTCAAGCGGACTAGTTTTAATACGAGGCCTCTTAAATAGCACTTGTTGGCTACACACATGATATTGTGCTTGAAGACTGAGCCTTATGATAAATGCCTCAGGCACAAAAGTTGGCATGCTCACTAGTTGATGATCTATGTAAAATAAAATAGAAATAATATATACACACAAAGAGGAAGGGCAGTATTTGAGTCAGAACAGTTATTTCACATGCCGTGCTCCAAAAAGATACATTTGGACAGTGAAACCAAAGCCTTTTATTTAATTTTTTTTAATATTTAAAAAAAGAGTAGTGTTCATCGCATGGTATTTGATATGTTTCTTAGAATCACAGTCTTGCAACACCACCTGTCAATGATGATGCAAAAGAATGACTGGTAAGTGCCCAACATCTCAATTTCCTGCTCATTATCGAGTACACTACGCAGGATCTGTTCGATATGGAGCAGGGAAGCAGTGAATGGGGGAGTAATTCCAGACATTGCCATCGTCGGAAGCCGGCTCGCAACTGAAAAACAAGCACAGCTTGTTAGAGTGTAAATATAATCCAAACCAACCGGGAAAAAGACCCTCAGGATGCATTTTTTTTGTGAATAAAGAAGCACATGTTTACACCCAGCAGTTATTCATGACTGGAAAGACAAGCGTACCAAAATTAACTCAGCGTGATGTTGGCGTCAAACAAGTTAAAATGCTTCGGAGGATAGAGGAAGAACATTTCAGGAGTCAGTGAAAGGATGTAATAATATTACTGAGGTATTGAAGCAGAGAACAAAGAATGGTTGCAGATGAAAGAAAAGCCCTCGTGTAAGATACAGTCAGATGTGCATGGTCTTTACGCTCATCCATACCTACTTTAAGTAGAAGATTGTACAGCGCTCTACATGCTTTGTTATAGTGTTTTTGTTCATCAAACATCATGTAGATGAGAGCCCTCTCAGAATAGCTGATTGGCCTTTCTTCACAAGTCCATGTGGGCTGGAATGTTAACGTAAGTAATTAAAGCATGGGTAATTTTAGTCCACCATACAGCGATGCAATTATAAGTTTCTCCTCCCTTTCCCCTCCGCTGTTATCGTTGCTTGTTGCCAGTCCAACAAACAAAAACATTTGCCATTGTTTGTAGTGTTGCACTTATGCGATGTGTTTGTCTTCCCTGCTGAGATAAAAACATAGTCTTGATTGGAGCCTATTGTGTTAAATTCTAGATTCATGTTGAAAACTAATTTGGTTGTTCAACCTGCTACAGCAGGGTGAGAAATTGTAGTGGTTTCAGCGCATTTAGAAATTCATTAATGCCGCCGTTTTTATCTTAGAACTGCTAAACAGCATGTGCGAACAAACATCATCATATCGTAATTATGCAGATGTGTGCCCTAAATCCTTTGTCGCTCTTACAGGTGTCAAGCATTGTGTGAACCCATGAGACACATTTTTTTAGTTTGATTAGCTGATCATTGTAACTGTCAAAAGAAAACTCACAAATGATGATATGCAAAGTATATAGGAGTAGAGCATCGAGCCAACTGTCTCGGATAACACGAGCTACATTGGTTAAATGTTAATGTATGCTGTACCTGATTTCAGTGTTAATCAGGTTGTGAAGCAGTAAAACAAAACTCACTGTACCAAGACATCTGGATCTTAGGACGCTTTATCAACGTTACAAATCTTTTATTTTTACGATGAGGAAATAAGGCTCTAGTTTGACTGGATCAGCTGCAAACTGTGTGTGACAAATAGCAACAGAAACAGTCAGGTTTTTTTCTCCTTCATTTTAGCATTGTTTCTTGTTAGCAGCAATATAGTTTTTGTCTCCTGTATGAATGTAGGCGACTTCACCTTCACATCAGCTTTGTGCTTTTGACAGCTTCTTTTGTGTTTGGATGCGGACCCGAGTGTGATGTGAATTTAAATGGGATGTGTATAAAGACTCGCCTGTCAGGGAGAGAATGATCCAGACAGACAGAGAGATGATTTGAGTCTGTCGCCAACCATTGCCTTTTGAGTCAGCCCTTGAATAACACAAACACATGCACATCTGTTCATACTATACAGTAGGGCTGGGGCAATTTACAGACGCTGTCACCAACGTCACCAATTACAAATATGAATACATGCATAGTGTCCTGGCACGTCATAAGAATAGCTGCGCCATGTCAAAGCATCTAAACCACATGTTCGCACGCAGTTTGGCAACGGAAGTACGGCGAAGTCCAATAGCTTTTGAAGCTGTGCAGGGGCGTTAACTCCCAAAGATCTCAAATGCCAGCCATTTCGTCTATTACTACGAGCAACCATTCACCAGTTAACACATTCACTGTTTTTATTTGTTTTTCAAACAATGTATTTATTGATTTTTAGTCTGCAAGTCACATCAAATTCAATGTCAACAGAACAATACACAGCGAACATGTTCCCCCTGTTCTCCCTCCTAAAATAATAAAGTAAATAAATAATAGATAAATTAAAACAGATAATAAAAAGAAAATAAACAAACATTAAAAAATACTTTACAAACTGAATAATGGGTGTTTTTTGTTGTTTTTCCTACAAGTCAATGTACATGATCAGATAGTTGTCCTACTCTCCCCCAGCCTGTTCCTGCTGAAGCAAGTCATCAATATTAGTATTATGCCTTAAGAAGTACCTCAAAGGTCCCCAGATATCATCAAAAACATTTTATTCATCATCTTTTCCATTAACATGTTTGAGGCCATTTCTTACACATTCACTCGTTAATCTGAAAAACCTGCTGCTCTTAAACGGCTACGATCCTTTTGGAATTATGTGGAATTTAAGTTTCCCTTTGGAATATCGATTTCGACAACCAAAAAGGCAACAACCAGACATGTTGATGCTAATCACAGTTTAGTTTCAATGTTTAAAGTTTGCTTACTTGGATAGCTGTTGAAAAAGCTTTTGCGCATGAATCCTTTTTGCTGACGTTGGCTTTCAAAGGGTCTATAGCTCCCACTGCGACAAGCCTAACCCTCATTGTCAAGACAGACGCCTTGCAATACATTCGTAAACCATGTCTGACTTGTTTTTATTCAAGCCTTTCGTCCTGGAAGTCACCCACTGTGTGGGTATTAAAGGGAGAAATACATATAGACTGCTTGACTAAGTGGACAAGACTGTTGTTTGTGCTCAGTGTATTGCCACAGGTAAAAAAAAATGTTTCTTTGTGTGCTGCTCAATATGAGCATATGAGGACAAAAGGCCTCTCTCCTACCAAGTAAGCTCGAATATTAGGTGTTTGATTTTCCTCCCCACTGATGTAGCTCAGTCAATCGGATTTCTTTTCCGTATCGGTGAGTGGACCAGACAAAAAAAAACATGTTTTCCGAAACTAACACATGACTCACAACATTTGCAGACTATTATCTGTATGTGTATGTGTGTGCCCTGGTGCCTACCTCGTGAATGTGCACCACTTTATAACAAATATACAGTGTAAAGCTGGCAATCAAATACACGCTGGCAAACACACAAGATAACTGTTTGAAGTTACAATTTTTAGTCACAGCAATCATGGTGTCTGCTGTCACGGTGTCCCATCACAGTATGAATGTGTACAATTAAAAGAGTGACAATTACAAATTAGCCCTTGATATATCTATTTTTCCAGCATACATGAAATACCGTACAGCTACATTTGTTTGTGTACATCCGTACACAAACGTTTGATGAAAAAGTCACACAACCATCCGGGGGTTATCTAGCTGGCTTTGACTATAATACAACCATTGTGTTGTTTATACACAGATTTTGTAACCATAATTGTTATATTATACATGTAAATTGTAGATAAAAAAATCTATAACCATATTCAGTATTAGTTCTCCATATATTTGTGTTGCATGCATTATATTTACTATGTTTACTGGGCAGTCAAACAAAAGTGAAGACATAAAACAAACATTTTTTTTCTTTTTTGTACAAGAGTTAAGAATTGTTTTGAAACAAGACTGAAATTGAACTTTTGCCTCGGGGCATGAGCTGTCTTGAGTCTTTCCTCCCCAGTGCACCTGGGATCTGTAGCCTGGTTCAACGATTCACCATATCACAGTGCATGGCTGCTTCTGCTGCTGGAGATATGATAAGTCAGTCTAGCAAGACTGTCTGGATGTTTCTGTCTCGTTGGTTTCAGAGTACATTGTGTCACTGAAATGAGATGCGCTCACTCTGCATATCATCAATCTGTTGGCTTTCTGATTGAGTTCTCTATCACATCTGCAATAGGAAAAACCATCACTGAACACAGCTAGTGGTGTTTGTGTGTAATCCAAGCTTCATATGTCTCTCTTATTTAGTAATAGCAACCGTTAAATAAGTGAGTAGAACGTATATTGAATTTACAATATGATCTTTACATTTTTGAAACAAATAACCATTTTTGTCTAGCCACGGCTGTTTTCCTGTTCTCTGGACGTTCATTCTCATGAACATGATATTTCCTCCATGCGCGGAAGGCATAATGACCACCTGGACTCTAGCTTGAACTGATACCATCTGGGTGGACAAATGCTACCCTGACCTCACAAAACACATTTTTGACCAAAAGTCAAGAATGAATTTGCTGATTATGATAATTTCACACTCCTTTCTAAGAGGATGAAACAATTGAGTGATGACACACATTTTGATCTCAATAAAAGTTTTCTGCAGTGTTAGACAACTGAACTGAAACATTTGAACGTGGCTCCTAAATGTTACACAATCCCTTTGCCCTGAGCTGTTTGCAAGGTGTAGCTATTAATGCCAAGTGAGGTAGACAGAAATCACTGGAGGGACAAGGGTACGGCCACGTAACCGCATCCTAAGTTTTGTATTGGACCACTATTGCGTGTCATGTGCACACACACTCAGAATAAGACATAACAAAAACTGTCTATTTAGTGCATGGAATGCTGAGAACTTAAAATTATAGTTCTAAGGGTAGAAGGATGCAAAAGCCTTTCCCCCTGATTGTTGAATACAACAAAACACAAATGCCATGTCATATGAGTACAACAGCTTGAATACCTGGAAAACACTTTTTTTCTTATCTTTTTGAGGATAAGATGTTTTGTGCTTTTACATGAATTTGTATACCGCGACATCCATTTAGCTGTATTTAGTTCATACTCCAGACTGCCACGGCATCATGACTAAACAGTCTGAACAAGGTGGTTTTGGTTTACACACAAACAGATGCTAATGAATTGCGAGACATATCAGGATCATTCAAATCATTGCAGAACTGGTCACATGTAGTTCTGTGATGTACCTCGAGCAATGTTGGCAACATTTTTAATTCTGTACATAGCGATTAAATAACTGCTCCTGTCCCAGATCCAACTGGCTCATCCCCGTCCTGTTGATTTCCACCTGCTTTAAAGGATGTGCCCGTGGCTTTTACTTTCTCTGGTACCATACTTCTTTTCTAACCAAGCCACATTCAGTAAATACAGTGTTCCTTAGCCTTTGTATAATTTTAGGATGTATTTTTCAGGGCGAATTGGAAAATTACTTGACAAGGATGTATACTGCAGGACAAGATCGATAAGTACAATAACAAAATTGACCGCTTTTTACATTGTCATCTATAGTGTTGATGTGTGCGGTATGTTGATTATTTATGTTGTTTATACCTTGTACAGACAGACTTGAGTCCAGTTGCTTCATGAAACCAATCACAAATAGCAAAAAGTTTTATTTTTTAACAGACACGCCTTCTGAGGGCTTCCAGGCTAAACTCTTTGTAGTTTCAGGAGAATGAGGGGAATGTTCGTTGGATAGCACAACCAAGCTGGAGGGAAAATCTTGCACAGACATATTTTTTTCTGATGTACTGTTTGTACTGTACTATTTGTCGGTCTTGAATATGGTCTTGGTACTTTACCAACTGTACGTACTTGCCCCCAAGCAAACCTATTGAATTAGTGTTGTTTCTGTTTCTGCTAAGTTTAATGACCCAGTTATGATTTTCGCATCCGTTCATTTTAGTTTAGCTTGGTATTAGAATAGCATCTGGTCTGTTACTACATGATTTGTTTAGCTGTTAACATTAATTGGCTTGTGAATACGCTCTGCTCGCAGTTTATTACCTATAGCTAATTCAAATGCTGTAATACAGCAGTGTTATTTTGTATCATGTTCCACTGAGAATTGTTCTTAATATTATGTCAGAAATAAAATAGAAACATCTCTGTTGGTGTTGCTCCTCATCTGTGTTTGAACCTGTTTTGCTATAAACTTGACTTCCCCAATGTCGAAGGAGAGGAGCTGAAGGGTGTGTGTCAACAGTCACTAAGTATTACATGGAAGCTTTTTCAAATTTACTCCAACTATTTGATGTTGTGCCACCTGCCTACTTAAATCAGGCCAGTTGCATAACTGTCCAACCACAGTTGGAGCAGGTGCACCCTCATGGGACGGCGATAAGTCGATAAACTGATGAACAAAGGAACTATAGTCGGTTAAAAGATAATGATATGCCCTTCACCCATTGTCTGATTATCGCATTGAAGAACACAATTTTGGTCATGTAATATTAATATATCCGTCACAGTGCATTGTGGATGTTGTCTCAAACACAGTACAGCACAATCACCAACACAGAAATACCGGTATGTACAGTTTTTGCCTCTTACGCTTGTGTGTGTGTGTGTGTGTGTTATGTACACTTCTGTATACTTCCTTGACTTTGTGATGTCATCAGACTCGGAGGACCCGGGGTGGACTCTTACTGTCAGCATGAGAGTGGAGCAGCTGTCCTTCAACTACAGTTCCTCATCAATGAGGTAAGCTAAACTCCATTCCAAGGCTTTCGTAGAGCTGTGAGTTTTTAAAGCTGCTTTTGTCAAACTTTAAACTGTCAAACCCACGTGTTGTCAGCAACCTGTCCACCCAATGCAATAGCGTGGTTCTTATTTGTTTTGTCCTTGTTTTATAGTTGTTGTTTTTTTATAATGCCACAATTGAATTGAAAAAAATATCGATTGAGATTGTTATAATTAGTTTTTAACATTGTTAATGAGAGAATTTAACAGAAAATGGATACAACATATTGTATATCATCAGTAAATCAAAAAACATGTTACTGAAAACAAGTAATATACAGTATTAGTAGAAAAATATCAGTTTACCCTTCAAAACACTTCAGGTGTTGGAAAATAAAATGTGTCTCTGGAAAGGAGAGAGATCATGGGAAAAATAAAATGGCACATTTGGAGCACCTTTGTTCATGTTGTGATGACAGAAATGATGAATTCAATTTCACAATATCGTTTCTGACGAGGTGAGTTTGTTTTCCAATTCAATGAATTGACTTGAATGGATTTCATTTCAATTCATGAGTGGTGTGCCTTCAATCTGTCAAACCTAATAGTTTGAGAAATTGAAAGCTTTTCTGAATTGAATTTTGCTGATGTTACCATGCACAGCTGCTGGACTCTTGCCATGTCGAGCGAGAATCGGGGGGAATCACATAACGCACGAAAATGCGTCTTGACAGGCTTCAAGTAAGGCGTTTATGTCCAGTGAGCCAGAGCACGAACCAATCTGCATCCTGCGATGAGCTACTGGCAACTATACAGGCGAGGCTTTGGTGTGTGGGAAGAGGCACAGAGAGGTGACTGCTGGTTCAAAACAATGGCGGCTCTCAAAGAGGATAGCGGGGATGCTTCAATAGCACCCGTTATATCAGAACTAGAGAATATTTCTTCATTGACAAAAGAGCAAAGAATGGCACTGAAGGCTTGTCACTGTGGAAAAATGTGCTTTGCTCTTCTCCCGACTCGCTTCGTTAGGAGTTTGATTGACAGATGGCTCATCCATCACCTGCAAAGTATTTTTTGAAAGTGCCCTTTCTTTACAGAGCGGCTTCTCAGATGGCTCTGTGTGACAAACCATCTGGCAGGTCAGCTTATTATTGTCATTTCTGTTAAAAGAGAACAGCCGGAGTCGAATCACTATATCATTACATTTATATTAAAGCATCATGACCATGTGATCACGACTTTCAGGACATCATTTCCTCTCTGCCTTTAACATCATTTTCCGTCACTGCATGTTCGTCCACTGACAGATCAGCACTGTGTGGGTTGACACATGGCAGTGCTCTGCGCCAGTATTTTAGGACTTTACCAGCAGCTATCTCACTGCCATATTTTGTTTAGGAACAAAATACTGTAGGTGTATTAGTAACAAAAACAGTTTTTTTTAAAGTTAAAGAGCAGGATCACAAAGCTGTCTCTCTCTTTGTGTTTCTTGTTCCGTCTCTCCTTCATCCCTTCGTAATCTACGCACTCTCAGCTTTTTTTCTTTTTTTCCACTCTATTTCTTTTCAAGCCCACTGGCTTTTTCAGCCCACTTATCCATCACTCATTGGCCCCCTTGTGATGTGTATGAGTTAAATAGAGGTGGATGAGGCTGAACACGGGTGTGTGTGTGCTGTTGTGACAGGTATTGACTTTGTATACATATATGAGTATGTGTGTGGGTCTAAGTATATGTTTAAGCACCCAAATGTTGTTAAGTATCTTAACAGTGTGTATTTGATTGTGAGCATGTATGCTATACAGCTTATTTTGAAGTATTACAATTATGTTTTCGAATCATAGTAATTTCTAACCCCTCTGCTTTACAAACATGCATTAAACACGCCATACCTTTTGGAAAATACTTTTGTATAACAACTACTGTGTGAGAACAACAAGACTAATGGAATCTTCTGAAAAATAAATGCCTTTTAATGAACGGAAAGACACGTAATGCAGCGCAATGCTGTCCATCAGCCGAGAATGAAGAAAATGTCTGCGAGAGTCCTTCCCGAGTTATGTCATAGAGCCGAGCCAAGCTGGAGCCTTCTTCGCGGTTGATTATGTTGCAGCGAAAACTACGCGGGGCTCGGGCTAAAAGGGAGGAGCGGAAGCGTCACATTACACACAGGCCTGCAGTTGTGCTCTGCTGGAGAGGCGGTGCGTAATGCCCGGAGAGACGCCGCGTTTTTAGGGGGAGGGGGCTTGCAGACGTGACTTTGTCGCCACTTGCACACACACACACACACACAAACACACACACGCACACACACACACACACACACACACAGAGGAATGAGATGCTGGATTGCAGACGGGCTTTTGTCCCTTCATGAAACGTTAAAACCAGCACTCGTGGACTCATCGTAAATCAATTTTGTTTGGGAAAAAATACAAATTGTTGGGAAAGCCTCTGAGTGTTTGATCGAGGAATTGTGCTGCTTTGATGACAGCTCCGGAGAGAAGTGCTCCTCCGGTCACAGGGGCCCCTCGTGGGCTGCAGGTTGAGTCATCTTTCCCCGTCGCCCTGTTCTGGCTGAAGCTTCTATTGTCTGCAACTCTGGAACCACAAAAAAAAGGCTTTTGGGACAGCCTTTATACTAACCCAAATCAAGTAGAGTTATTGTGAATGCAGCTTAGATGTACAGTATTAGAAACAGGGTGTGCTCCATCAGTAGTTGGGGTCAAGTGTATCTTATTTAATTGCCAGGTTTGTAAAAGACGTTTGTTAGATAGTCTCAGTTTGTGTTTGTGTGGGTCTGTGTGCCACTGACACAGTTTTATTTGTCCATTTGATCTTGTGGTATTTACACATCTATGCACTTTCATGTTTATTTTTTGACTTAATCGCTTGGGGTTCTGCATACAGTGTGTGTGTGTGTGTGTGTGTGTGTGTGTGTGTGTGTGTGTGTGTCTGTTTGTGTACATAAACACTCACCACTGCTTTCTCTTACATTGAAGAACAGCAAATCACAGTGACTTCTGTAGCTCTTCTCATTGTTCCACAGTGACTATGAGCAGTGCTGCATGTCAATGCCCTCTTTTGGATTCGACGTGTGGGTGGTCGCCAGCCTCACTAATGCTTGACTTGCAGATTTAGAGCGGCCTCTTGACATTCGCCGAGATGTAATGACATATCCCCGTTAGATGTATAAGCTCACTAAAGAGGCCGCTTATTGCAGGCGCCTGTGGATGATGACCTTGTGCAGTGTGAGTATATGTAAATTCACACAGTTCAAAAGTTCTAGTTGTTAATCGTTTTATTATTCAGTCATAATCTCATACCATGTTTCTCTCATGCCATTTTATGGGGAGATTTTTATTTTCTGTCACTGTGCTGTGCGGAGGGTATGAATAAGCTAATGAATGTGTTTGTTTACCTTTTCTGAATTCATTATTTTGCTCCATGAATAATACATTTAAAAGGTCTTGAGGGGGCTGCTGAGGGTTAGTGTCAAAGGAGGTCACTATAACTCTGTAAGAAGTAAAAATCTCAATGAATTATGGCAAGGAAAAAACAGAAATGGCCATATTTACAGGGGGCCCTTCACCTCGCCCCTCAAGATATCTGAATAAAAAAAGGTTTTGATGTGTACCCAGAGACTGATGAGTCCAAGCCTGGTGCCAGTCAGACACTGATTTGCAGGGGGGCCTTAGGTTGCTTTGGGGGGCGGCACGTTTCTTTTTTTACAGCTATGTCACACCTGTGGTGCATAGCCCCAACAGCAGGCACTTTGTTAGGCAGCATTATTCAATTTTCACAGAACACAGCTACGGGCGCAGCGGTCGCTACTTACGTGACAACATTACCCAGCATGCAGTTTGTCGGTGTAATTTTATAAATGTGAAACTATGACTCAAGTTTTTACCCCTGACACTTAAGTAGCTCCTCCTGCTGCGCTTTAAGCCACAGCTGTGAAAATTATATGTTGCTGACTGCAGAAGAGTGACAGCAGCCGCTACGGCACCGGTATGACGGTATTTGAAAAATTCATATCGGATGGAAGTTTGAAACTGGTGTACTGAACAGCCCTGTGATATGTGATTGACCAGCTTGTCCGTCCAGGGCGGACCCAACAGAGGCCCAAGGCACCCCAAAGTCCGCCCCTAGCGCCGGGCCTGCATGAGTCAACATGCATGCTTACTCTATGCTTATTCATGCAAAGTATAAATGTGATATTTCAGCCTATTAGAAAATGGTGTATTTACATAATCCATACTAGGGTCCCTACACCGTCTTGGAATTGCATAAATTGGGCACGACTTCATCCGCCATTCATGTGTGATGCTGGGAGTCTGCATGAAATGAGCTAGCAGGATGTGGTTGGTACCTATGGATGCTTGAGATCATCTTTCAAATGATACCAATATCTTCTCTCAGCCTCTTACAGACAGTAATGTCATAAATCCCCAGGAGAGCGGCAAAAAAAAATATTTCCCAACACATCGCCTCTGCTGCATTAATGAGGTACATGGCGACAGAGCCCAGAGTTGTGGATATACTGTATATTTAATAAACATACAGGGAAACTTTGTTTTTGAATATCGTTAATAAAGCCCATTTTCCTCCAAAAACATTTAAGAGAGACGAATGTTCTAAAAAATCTTAAACAGTTAAAGATCTATGTTGTATGTTGTTCAGTCTCATGTTCGATGGTTACACTCTTCTAGTAAGAGAGGACCAGCTGGAATAGCCGGAGGACAGACAAAACAGATTACAACACATCCACGCACCCAGACACACGCCTCATTAACCTTTGACTTGACCTGAGATTGGAGAACTAAATTAGCTCACAGCAGCTGGTGAATGCTAAAACTTGAATTAAAAATGTCCTTGCACATTTTTTTTAAAGTGGTATTGCTTTACAACAGCATGATTTGCATTGAAAGCAGACACTCAAACCTGCTCGCGCTACTATTTGCCTTCTTCTCAGCTGCAGAAGACTTTGATCATGCCACCGGCATCCTCTTACAAGAAAGAACAGATCCCTCACTGTGTGATGTATTGATTAATGAACTATTAATAGACCATCTGACACACACATGAGTGCTTTAGTGATTCCCATTGACCAAGTCTTTGTTGACTTTGTATGGATTATGAACATCCTCTTTGTTAGAAATATGAAATACATCTTTTTTAGAGGTATTTATTGTAGGGAAATATGAAAGCAACCATCAATTCACGATACTACTAATCCCCTGTTTTGTACAGACACATAAACTAGCTAAAGTGATCTTCTAGATGGTTTAGTTGTGTGGGCTTTTACCCGCGCTGTGTTCTGTAAATGCACTTGGTCGTCCCGGCTGCGTTGCCATCGAGACATCAAGATAATTAACCCATAATGGGGTTGTGGCCCCGACTATCACCCCGTCAACCTTTCCCGTTCTCTTCCTTACGGTCTGGTTTGAATTTTCATTAGCGGCTGCTCCACCTCCTTTAATTCCTTCAGGTGACAGAAATAAACTCAATCTGCACAGGAAAGAATGTTCAAAATAATCCCTCGACTGTCAAATTAGATACAAAAATGTAATTGTTCAAATTACCTGAGGATTCTGTCGAGGATAAGAACCAGTGTGCAAATATAGAAAACTTTTATTAAAATCTAACATGAAATTACATCCTAATTTCACTTAATTGCCTGGTAATCATCAACACATCCCCCATCAGTCTTATTTGACATGGCTAAAGAGAATCACAAGGATTTTTTAAATCGGCGGTGAGCGGCTTGTCAAACAAAATGGGAGGTAATCGGCGGATATATTGCTAACATAATTGTTTTTCATTAAATCTTTCTTTCCTGTTTAATTAATTTCCGAAGATTATATATGTTTGTTTTACAAACAAAGTCTCATTGCTTATTTTGCAAATAGGCTTTAGTAAAGAAGCCTAATTTAAGTGAGATGTGAGTCACAGGTGGTACTGAAAAGTGAAGGTCATTCATTTTTTATTTATGACTTGGATCGGGGTAGAAGAAGGAATTAGTCACAGATTAAGTGTTTTTACGAGACAATACTTAATCCTTTTATTGCCTCAAGGTAATACATATTTTTTTCTCAAGAATAATTACATTCATGGCTAGTTTGTGTGTTGCCTATATAACAAACAGTGGACATACACACACATACAAAATGCCCAATTCATGATATATTACCGTGTATTTACCGTGTAACCTTTTATTGACCTCATATTTACAAAACAATTTTTCAACAAATATTTTTTTCACTCAGGGAGTAGGAAGAACACATTCACAGTTATACAAATCACTAGGAAGAATGTTTTTATCCTCTCTTACACTGTACAGTCTTTAATCCCACGATTAAGTTTGTAATCTAAAGCTTATTCTCCCTGGGCCCCAGTCTTTACAGCGATGCCTTAGTAGGAAATCCACACTGGGAATTTCACTGGAATTATAATCCTCAGAACTAGAAAACCGACTAACATCATTTGAAAAATGAGTTCCCTCTCACAGTTTCTTTTGTGATTCTCTGTGATTTCGCACTGAACCAAGACAGCCATCCATCTTTTATCTGTAACCGTTTATCAGAGTGGTCCGCGGCAGATCACAGCTTATATTGCGAAAAGGTTGGGGACACCCTGGACAGGTCGGCTGGCTATCTCAGGGCTGACACACAGACAGTTACCCTTCACACTCACCACAGTCACATGATCATGTCATCAGTTAACCTAAGCTGCATGTCTTTGGAAGCCAGAAGACCCAGAGCAAATGTACGCTAACGCGTGAAGAACATGCTAACGCCGCACAGAAGGGCCGGTCGGAGGGTTCGGGTCTGGCTTGCTTTTGCTGTGAGGTGGCAGTGCTATGTTAGTACACTTTTTTTTTACATTACAGTTAAACATCTCTTTATTTTGCTGTCCAAGAGGCTGAAGAAACAAACGTACCGCTTCAGTTATCTGAACAGACCATGTCGTGCAGTCATAGGATGTTTAGGGAATCCAGGAAAACAACTCTCAATGTCTCTCTTACTGTTTCTTTGCTGTTGCTTATTGGTCTCTGCATTCATATATTCTCTAACAACAACAATATTGTTTTCTGTTAGCTGTCATGAGGCATTCTGGGAAAGCTATTTCTTGAGAGACACTGTACTTCATGTCATTGTGTAGATTTTTGGGATCTTCTCTGAGTGCGTTACAGCTACAATCTTGTGCTTCTAGTCCAATCAACCAGGACTACAGACATTGGGTTGATTTAAAAAGGGCAAGGTCTGCATAATAATTAATTATTGATATTTTTTTTCTTTTTACCTTAAGGGGGCGCTGGTCACAGCCTGCGCAGATGACACACTTCACTTGTGGAATCTCCGTCAGAGACGACCGGCTGTCCTTCACTCACTTAAATTTAATAGAGAAAGGTAAGCATTATTTCCACTCGACGAAACAAACAAGCACACACACCCACACACAGAGGTACACCCTCAAACACAACTCCCCACCTTGCTCCAGTGAAAGCTTGATGTGCCTGTCTGAGGTCAGTACATACTATTTTGCACAGGCAATTAGGGATGAGCTCCCAGAACCACCAAATACATGAGCTCAATAGATAGTCACGGTGACAATACACCAGAAAGGCCCCGACTCATGCCGCACCCCAAACCACCCAGCATATACTGCCGAACCATCTCTTAGCTGCAGCATCGGCATCAGTCAGAGCTTTTCCACCAGGAAGACACATTTAATCAGTTCAGGCTTGAAGACAGTGAAGCAGTGAGTGTTGACAGGAGAAGGCCAGCTCCTCTGTCCTGCCTCTGATTCTTTTTCACCCTGTCCGGCAAACCTGAAAAGGAGGAAATGCTGGGTTGAAGCTCTCTCTTCTGGCTCAGCTGGAGACCCCTTCTGCCTTGAGAGCCACCCCCATTAACACCACCGCAGGCTGTGAGAGCTGACTTCCCAGAGGTTATTAAGCAGCTGAATCCATCTTCTTTTACATGCCACCCAAATCCACAAGACATAGGTAGTCTTACAATACATGTAGATGGTGGCCAGCCATCTATATGTCAGTTTAGAGACGCAGATAGGAGTAGAGGCACGGCGGCAAAGTTCTGTACCGCTGTGGACAAGGTTTGCAGTAAAACTCCACCAATAAACTTCAACTGCTTGGTTTTGGAAAGATCTTTCTTTGTTGTGAAAACCTTTGGGCCTTCTGGACTACACAGAAGTGACTCAGTTGTCAAAATAAATATTCTCAATGTCCTGCCTGAGCATTCTCAGAAACAGGTTGTTCAATCTGAGGGTGGCCACTGCAGTTGTTTACCTATACAGAGCACACAAGCACAGTCCAGTATGTGTGTTCACAGGGCGGAATAGCAAGCTAGTAGTGTGTGGTAAAACAAGCACTACTGTGTCATGGCAGGGGTTGTTTAAGTTTGCAAAGTTTGTGTAAACAGATTGAAAACCTTCTGCATTGTGTCTGCTTTAGTTCTAGACAGGGCTCTCTAACGTTGCCATAAACCATCACATGGTCAACATAAGAAGACGTTGTTTTATTAATATAATGGTTTCAGTGCAAATTGGTGTGTCATACCCCTGTAGCAAGGGTCCTTCTTGAAAGAAATAAGGCTTACGTGCTATGTTCCTGTTATGTTTTAGAATTCACCTGACAGATAATGTGGCATCATTCACCTCAGTATGTGTGAATATTTAGTTCACACCACATTTCATAACAGCAAACAAGAGATTACACACAAAGCCGAACACAAATACATCATATTAACTGAGCCATAAGATTCAAATATATGATGACGTTAATTAAATAAAAGAGGTTTTTTTTCCAATATTTCTCTTTCTATATTTTCTTTTAATGCTTCTTGTTTGGATTAACTTGATGTTAAAGATAAAAAAGTAGGATCATTTCTGTCTCAGTAAATACTTTTTGTCTTTCTGCAAGGGGAAACAGCAACTAAAAGTTGATTTCCACCGTGTACTGAGTCATGGGCAAGGACATTTAATGAATATGACTGCATTCCCATTAAATGGGATGGAACATAAAGTGTGTTCAAAAAGCAAATTAGGTGTAGTAAGTAAGAGTAAGACAATGTCATTTGGAGGCGTACAAGAAAATTAGGTTTGGTAATTTTCTGAAAGCAGCAATCAAAATCGCTGCGGTTTGACTGAGAACACTGAGCTGCTGCGTTTGCGTGAGCCGTCTGGTATATTTTAAATTTTATAATGTTTTCTTCATTCTTCTTGTTCATGCAAATGCATGCAAAAGGGTCACAGCGTTAATTCAAGTGTTACTTGTGACGAGTATATGCAATCGCCAACACAACCTGATTGCAATTACAAGTCAAGGACAGCTGAGTCACAGGGCATAACTTCTCTCTACTGAAACTTTCCATCACAGGAGAGCAAAAAGCTTTCTCGCAACAAAAAATATCATTGCTATGAATAAAGCACATTCAACACAAACACGACCAAAGCCGCTTTCATAATGCGACAGAGCTTTAGCGGATAATGGGCCGGAGGAGATTTTTTTAATCCATGTCTGCAAGTTGTTAGAGAGATAACTTTTTGTCTCTGCGTCTCTGGGTTCAAGTCATTAGTATGTCTGAGAACTTTCGAACCTTCTTTCGGAATTCATGTCAAACCTCGTTCAGATTTTAATGACTTTTAAACTGAGGAATCTTGTAGTTAAAAACCCTAAATGTAGCCATAGAGATGGAGTCAAACACGTCATACCGTAAGGCCATGTCCACAGGAGGGGAAAATAATCAGTGCCTCAATATGCAAGCGGGGGCAGAAAACTCAGGATCCCAGTTTTCCCATTCTTCAGTCTCCATGCTGTCAAGGAAAGAGAGAAAGCAGCTGCTGCACACACAGGCAATATAAATAATGTTATGATTAATAATAACTTTTATTTCTATTGCTTTTATATCTATTGCTTTTATATCAAAGTTAGTCTGTCTGTCAGTCAGTCAATCAGTTAATTAGTTAGCTAGCTAGCTAATGCTTCCCAGAAAAAGTGGAAAGAGTTTGAAAATTTGGTAATAAATAATTTCTGTAATAATAATAATTCCAAGTTAGCTAAACTTTATTCAAAATTAATTCTTTATGTTGCTTACCATCAATTTTAAGCTACAGTCGCTCTTGTTGGCGACAGGATGAGAAGGGAGAGTAAATGACAAGCATTTTGTTTTCAGAAATTCAAACTGTACTGGAATGTAATTTTTTACACCGCTGAATAATTTACAGTCCATCACTTTGCTTAATTCTTTTGTTATTTTATGATGTATTATGTATTATGTACGGTGTACTTTTTGATATTTTTGTGGTGTGCCTTTTCATGGTCATATTTCTGCAGCACTTTTGCTACTGCATTTATCCGTTGTGAAATCATCACAAACCAGTCCCTTTAAAACGGTCCAATTCAGTCCACAATGTTGCATTCATTGCCGCTGGATCCTTCACTGTGTGATTCACCTGCCCACACACAAGCACAGAGGTAAAGGTTAGGAATATTGTTTTGTATCAAAGGTGTTGAAAAGCTGTTTGAGTAGCGTTCTACCTGTCTTGTGATGCAGTGGTAGGAAGCAAAACCACTTGCTTTTGGTGGCAGAGCAGTGAATCATGCTCCAAGATAAAAGGAGAAAAAGGGCATCATGAGTCATCCGTCAGAGGCCAGGCAGTGACTTGCCATTTAGCTCTGTCGCTCCAGACTGAACCTCGAACAATTAGCACCCTAACAACTCAAATTATCCCCCAAGAATAACTTCTTTATCACTGGAATTGGTGTAAAGAATTGTTTTGTGATAACTGTCAGACTGTCATGCTGTTGTCACAAAGAATTTGAAGAATCTCAGTCCAAACAAAACACATAACAATACATAAAACATTGGACACTTGCTGCAGTTGTTTTTGTGCATAATACAAAGAGGCATTTGAGCTAATGTAACCGCCTGTGTTTGAGCTTTTCAAATATGAATTCTCAGAGCAATTGTGTCATGTCTCCTGCAGAGGAAATGACAAGACCAGTTTCCGAGATGATGTCACCAATTAAATTCATCTCTAAATCTTTTTAATTCATTAAGGCTATTTGCTCTTGGTCTTGCAGTGGCCGGTCAGCTGGCAGCCAAAGCCACGTCTGCTCCTGTCCTCTTTGATTGATAATTATAAGACCCATTGATGGGGTCTGGTCCGACTGTATGGAATCAAAACGGTGGCCTTTGACTATCTACAGTTTGACTTTTGGATCTGTGTTCATCACTGCTTACCTCGTTCACCTTTCTGTCAACTTCTACTCCTTTCTTTCACTGAAGTTGTCCCTTGAACCCACATCTATTGAATCCTTCTTGTGACATTTTATGGTGAGCTCATAACGGAGGTAATCAGTGCTAAGAGGCTTCTCTACAGAGGCTCCATTTATTTTCATCGAGAAAACATTATGACTCATCGGGCTATTGCAGATATGGTTTTAAAATACGGCAATTTAGATGAAAAACTAGCAACACTTTCCCACAGTGATAGAATATTTGCACAGTTGGATGTTCACTGTGTCAAATAAACACACGTTTATGGAGAGGTTTAGATCTCGTCTGTTGCTTTCTGTGTATTAGACCTACTAACCCTGAAAGGTCCGTCACTTCCACAAAAAATAAATATGTAAACCTTGGTCTGCTAGGACTAAATGCATGTTGTAAAAGAAGGAGTACTGTAAAAATCCTCCGTCTCCCCCCCTGCCAGTTTGAATATTGTCATCTCCCCAAGCCCCTAAAATCCTTATTGAATTGTTTGCCATCTCATTTGTCTTCTATCTAATAATCCTGCCGCTTGCTGGGTGGGTGAATGTGGGGCTAGAGCCCAATGACCCCTCCCCTTCTACAAAGTAATCAGCAATGACAGGAGGGTTTTGTGTGTGCTGATCTTTCTTCCCCGGTGATTATGAAGATGTAGGTGGCTAATGTCAGCCCAATAATGGTTTAAGCAGCCTCACATCATGATTATTATTCATATGCCACATGTAAATCTGACATGGCTTCATGGTTATTTATTTTGATTCACTTAGCAATTAGGGTTTATAAAAGGCCTAAAAATGTGAAATCACACATCAATCAACAGACATGTAATCACTCCGGTATGGGCGTTGAAGGCTAAGATGGACATTGTATAGGCTACCGTTAAATGCTGAAGTAAATCAAGCTAATCCAGAATACTGCTGTTTGCCTGACGAGATGTTCCTTTAGCTCTTCTACGCTCACTTGGCTCACATGTACACACTATGGAAGGAGAACCCTGTACAATAGCTTATCAATGACCTGGTGAGACAACATTAGTCGATCAAAGAACATATCTTCATTTCATGTGAATCTGAGTGTTTAATTACTTTAAATGTTTCTTTGAATCTGTGTTGGCCAGCAGATGTAAAAAATTCAATAAAAATACAAATGTAAATGCTTTAAATTAATTATAATGATTCATTACACATACTTTGAATGCAAAATGACAGAATGACAGGTCATGAAAATCTATTATCCAAAATGTGCATGATCTCTGATTTTATTAAATATGTTTTACTATTTAAAGCTTTGAACAGAGGAGTAATGCGTATGTGCAAAACGCTGGTTTACAAGTGCTCTTTAAATAGTTATTTATATTGACTTGGAGGGCAAACCACTACAAAGTGTAGGAGGAGCGAATGTAGGTGAGAATAACTATGTAAGGCTTTCTGTTGTGAAGGACAATAGATTTTCGCTTTGCTGCTAAGTAAAAACGTTTACCTCGATTAAGAAGTCAGGCCATGACTTCTGTGAATGAGTCAGGGTACCACTTCTCTGAAGAAGGGCAGTTATTACCATTTAACAATGGCTCAGGAAGTCTGCCAGTAGACGACAACGTGGCTAGAATACAGTTATAATCACTTTGTCTATATTTTAGAATGATCAATTCTTTTTGAATCAGAACAGGTCTTTGTCAGTTATTAGTTCACTGCAACATATTGCACACAATTATGTAATGTTTACATAACTAAAGCTTGAACCTAATTATCCTAATCCTTATAATTAGCGGCTTGAAAGTACTTGGTTTGAACGACAGCAGAATGTGACCGTCAAGAGGTGTAAATCATTGTGCTTATGTACAAAATACTCGTTTAATTATGCCACAAGGAAACACTCAGCTCGACTGATCCTTCCAACCATTGAAACAAGCTGAATCATCGACCCCTTTGTGACTGTTCATATTCTAACACTCAGTCTCTCTCCCCCCTTTTTGTTTCTCGTTCTCCAGGATCACGTTTTGCCACCTTCCCTTTCAGAGCAAATGGCTGTATGTGGGGACGGAGCGTGGAAACACACACATCGTCAACATCGAGTCCTTCGTTTTGTCCGGATACGTCATCATGTGGAACAAGGCCATAGAACTGTGAGTTGTCCATAATCCAAAATACTGGATTTGATAGCAACGATGCTGATTAGTTATTCAAGACAGCGATGATGTTTCAGTGTGACTAATGTAACGATGATCATCAGTGAATGTTACAGTGGTGTGAATGGCAGTTTTCCTTCAAACAATATTGGAGGAAAACAAGAGCTGACATACAAGCAGTTTCAGATCTTTTTGAAAGCTGAACTCTGGTCAAACTCATTTCATGGCTCAAATCTTAAATGTGAACAGTTCAAATATTTCATCACAGACACTGGAAGTGTAAATGCCGCTTTACCCCGCTGACACCCCGCTAGTTTATCGACAGGTTCGTGAATTAGCTCGTCACACAAGGTTAATTTGTTCCCACAATTTCTTAATTAAAAAAACCTGAGTTTTCTTCAGATTAACTCTAAATTTAAAAATGTGTACATATATGTTTAGAAAGGGAACAGTAATGGCTTTCATTTTAATATCTTTAAATAGCTTTTGATTAATATGTGTGGATTGTATTTTTGATAATCGCTAAAATAGCCTAAAGCCTGAACCCGCCATTTATCCACTATGTTGTTGTTCAGCCACATTTAACGAAACAAACTGACCTTGCTAGATGTTCGATGTATTCGATATTTCACATAATATCTATAAAAATGAAACAAAAAAGATACGATGTTGAATCAGTTTTCCCGTAATTTTGAGAAAACCCATTTCGATGAACTGAAGACTGAATGAGTTGTTAAGATATTTACATTTCACAGTGCGCCATCAAACCACTGACATTTTATTTTTGCAGAAGCAGCCTTTTTCCATTCTGTTAATGTTCCCAGATGACTGTTAATGTTCTCAGTGTTATATAACACCTCACGTTTGGGCGTAATATTATTCGTCAGTCAACAGAAGCCTTCATTCATTTGTTGACATGCACTTTTGTTTCTTGCAAGTTTTGACTGCGTGGCTGAAATGCGCTGCGGATTAACAGCTTCAAGTGCCATAAAGTACACAAATGGCGCTCGGTTGCATTGCATGCTCGTTTGTTTCTGTTGGTTTCACCCACCTACGCAGCGTTCTTCTGTTGTTACCCTGACAAGTCCCCTGCTGCAGTGTCAGTCACAAGTCACTCCCATACCAAGCCATCGCTTTGCCTTCTGACAGGCCAAACCACAGTGAGCAGTCATAACACTGTTGTGTGCGTGTGGGAGGTCTGTCTGCCAATCATGGCTCAAGTCATGGAGGCTGAGGCAGCGGATGGGATCTGAACCGGATATTTGGTTTGCTGATTCCTTTCCGCAGAGTGAACCGAGGAGTGTTGCACATCACTTAAAATAACTTTCTTCTATCTGTAAGGTTTTCATTTGTTTTGTTTTGTTTTTATGTGTACGTATTAGTTAGTGGTACTCAATTAATTACTCAATAAACAAGTAATCATTCACTGCATAAGAATCCTACAGTAGTGTGTCCCCTGAAAGGAAGATAAGGTAAAACGATAAAATACTACTTCATATTCATGAAACATAAAATGAAACCTAATTGGAAAAGAGCCGGTGCACTATATCATACACTGAAGGCCTTTACTTTAATGGGTGAAGACACGGTTTAAACCTTTATCTGGTAGCTAAATTGATCCCAAGATGAGATGCGTTACAATCTGCCTGACGCACGTGACAATAATTGATTGAATGCATCGTACATTAGTTTCCTGGAAGTGAACAGATCGAGTGTCCAGAATCACTTCTGCTGCACACTATATTTAACATCTGCCATTCTATAATAAACCAATTGTAAATGGGACATTTTTGTACTGCATTGTGCAACCAGAATCCCCCCCTTTCCCCTATGGAAATAATAATGTCTGGGGCATGTGCACTGCTAACAATCTGCTGATATTTAAGTTTATTTAACGAGTGCTTATTGCTTGGCTCCTGGTCCCGCTGCTAGACAGAACGTTGTTGGTTTGTTTTTTCAAAGTTTATTCGTTTTGAACTTGTCGCGGGTCCAAATTGCAGCACATTCAACACAGCACCCTACGGGGTCACACCCGACAAGTGTGAAGTATCTTAGACGAGATATGCAAATACCACGCAGACAGACAGAGATTCCTTGGTTTAGTCTTCCATTTATAATCCCAGTCATATGGTTTTACACAGGCAGATCATACATCCAATCAGAAGGTAGGGCAGGTTGTCCTTTGATTACAAGGTTCGTAGTTTGATCCCCGGATAACCTGTACATATCTCTAAGTGTCATTTAGCAAGTCATTAACCCCTGAGTTGCTCCCAAGTGCCTTGCATGGTGGGTCAGCCAGCATTGGTGTATGAATGTGCGTATGAATGGGTGAAAGCCCCTTTTCCGGTCAGGGAGGAAATGCAGTCCATTTAGCATCAATTTACCGGTTGTTGTTTTTTCCCGTTTTTTTCTTCACAACCTTGACTAACCAATTTTCTGGAGGAAACCCTGGGGTATGCACACTGTTCCTGTCTGTCTCTGCACAGCAAGAGCCAAGTGAGACTTTTTTTTTCTTCTTGTGAAGCATTCATCAACTGTGTCCACAGACAGGCCTATGCAGGTGTATTGCTTAACAGTATTTAGATAATGAAATTAGCTTCAAATTTATAGAAATAATTTGAAATCTGCACACATTCAGTAGATATGAATATCTTGTCGCCAATGAGCCCCCCTAAAAAAGCACAATGGGGAGACTGGAAAACTACTCTTGCCATGATGACTATGATACCTTACACGGTGCATCACATTTAATCTGAATATTTACAGAATATTTACTGACATTTTGGAACTTGGATCTTTGCTGTCATCTGGCCTATAGAGGGGTGGTAGGCTAATTTAACTAGCTGCTGATGAGACGGATGAGGTGCCAGCATCGCCAGGTGCCTCAAACGACTAAATGACTTAAGTTTGTGCAGAAATGTCAGGCAACAGAATATATAACACCTTTTGGATTCTGCATCATCGCATATTAGGTAAAGATGGCATGCACACAGTGGATAGAAGAGCACACAACCCTCTCAACAATAGCTTTCTCCACACTCCGTATTATGTTCCGGTTGAGTATAACCTGTAATATATTCTCCATTTTCTAACCGTCAGCGCTGTGCACCTTTTCTGAAATGAAGTTCATTGAAAGTTGAAGGAGACAATGAATATTCTCTCATCAACACAGAGCGACTGGGGAGCTTCGTAGTTTGGCTGGGGAGTTTTTCCACGAAACATGAATAGGGATGAGCGGGGACTTTTCCGTGCTTCCCGCAGTGGAGCGTTGCATGAGCAAAGGAGAACACATCCCCTCTTTCTACTGTGTACAAACATCGCAGTGTGAGTCACACAATATTTGTTGTGTGTTTACACATGTGTGCATTTGTGTTCTTAGCAATGTTTGTTTGTGTGACAGCTAGTCACAGATGCATTCATTTAATACGGACCAAAGTACGCTCTCTTGAAAATAAACTGTTATAGTAGCAATTCAACTGGGACCACTGTGCCCAAACAGAAGGGCTGGGCTCTCATTGAAATTCAAATGGGTTCTTGCAACATATTTAATGCACAATTTAATCTTCAGGAAATTCATTCCAAAATGAAATGCGAGGAGAAGTGGGAAAACACGGCAGCACGCTGCTCACTCTGCTTCAGTTCATAGATCCCTGTGATGAGCAGAATTCTGTTCACGCCTGGCATCAAGTCAGCCCTAATCAACATTGGCACATTTGGCTATTTCTATTATTGCGATTGTAAAATAAGCAATGAGCTTTTCAGCATCCGTCTGGCTTCCCTTTTTTCTTTTTCTCATTTTTGTCTTAAAATGCAAGGACATACTCCAAAAATACTTGGGAGCAGAAACATACGGCAACAGCAACCCTGTCTCCTAAAATATACCACTAACTTGCAAATATGTTTGGAAAGAAAACGAACGCTGTCTTGTTTTAATGTTTTGTTGGTGTTCCGCAAGACTCAAGAATCTTAAAGGGCACCGTCCGTGTTAAAATACCTGTGGAGACAAAGGCATAAACCTCATTTAAAACCTAGTGCTAGTGTAACCTGGAACCTCATTGATCTCAAGGGCATTTTTTGGATCCCTTTGTCTCCATTTCATTTGGAGAATGTTAACCAGTGCCAGTAAGTGTGTTCTGGGGGCATTCAGGGTCCATGAGGAGGCAGCAATAATGACCTTGTTAGTATTCCGTTAGTTATTAGTATGTGTCCAATCCATCGCACAGCAGGGAGAGGAAAGAATGATAGAAAATTCATCTTTGTTGTAGTTTATTCAGTCTGACAAAGGAGGGAATGAAACTCTAAAGGATATATTTTGTTACAGATTAGGTCTGGAAAAGGGTGAATGGAGAATGGAGGAGAACCACAGCTTAAGCTCTGTAGTGTTGGCTGTGGTGCCAAAGGAAAAAATAAATACAAAGTCATCTTTTAGTATCACACACAAAAAAGAAAGTAACACTTTGAAGTTTTTGCATCAACACTAGAGAAATAATGCTCAAAGGAAAAATAAAGGCTTGTTAAGGGAGACTTTGAGCTGAATGGAGGTTGAAGAATCTTTCGAAAGATAAACATTACAAATAAGTTAACGAGCTAACACTCAACATATTATTGTCCAACAACTCTCTTAACATTTTGAATAATTCCCACCAACTTTAAAAACGGAGACCGCATGATCAAAAAAATTGTTCAACCAATGTACGGCAGCTAATTGATGTGTAGAAATACTAGCCATACACTATTGAAAATTATGTGCAACACCCAAATACCACAAGTTTAAGCAAGGTGGCTATACATACACAAAAATGTGCTTTCAACTTTGCAGATTTCTCCACAGAACACTTAAACTGTCTTTGTGGAAAGTTGATCATTCAGAATATACCCAAGAAAACGCACTACCTACAGAAATATACTGTAAAAATAGTCACAATTACAGTAACAACACATATGACTTTAAGATGGAACACAAACTTCATTGTCAAAGAAATACAGCTTTCTTTAACATGACAGGATCGGGCACAATTTGTTGTACATTCATACTGTACCTGTACTGAAGTCACTGCGTACCTCATGAAATGTATAAAATGTGACATTTAACTTGACCTTTTTGATAGTTGTTATACATTGTAGCCATGTAGGAGACATGCACATGTGATTATTTGTGATTATAATCATACACAGTATACAATTCAACCTTGACCTATTCTTCATGTCCCTGCAGCTGAATTGTTATTTCCTGCCCTGCACACCTCCCTTTCATCTGTCGTGTTGATTATTTACTCTTTTCTAACGATGTTGGGTTGCCATGGCTCCGCTGGTCCTGCTGGTGCTCACGGCGTCTTTGCATTGTGTTCCTGATCTCAACAGCCTTGAGCGCCAATCTCTGGATGACATAGATAACAAGGTCCCGAAAACACATTCGCTGATTTGCTTTTTTTCTTCGTGCCTCATATGAGCTATAATTAAAAGAATAGTCTTAATTCTTGTGTTTTTCATTCGTGCATAGTTTGTACACCTGTTGATCAACACAGGAGCCTCTTCTTTTCAGATCTTCTGAGCCCACAACAGGCAGGATTGCTGAATATTTTGTGTTTTTTGGGCACTTGCTCATTGCTTAAAGAAAGCTTTTGGACTGGCTAATTTGCCCTAAAACCACAACACTTCACCAGCGCCGCATTTTTATTTTGTTTTTTTGCGTAGATACTTTTATGCTAACAACAAAAAAGATCCCATCACAACTTATAAAAGCAAACTTCATGAATTCCTCTCATGTTTTGTATTCTCATGAAAGCAACACTAAAGTAATACACACCTTTATGCAAGTGCATCATTAGAGTGTTGCATCTCACAATGGTAATACAATCAGTGCATTATCAATTACTAATGTAATGTAAGCGTTATATGCGGCGACATAGCCTCACAGGGTCTCAGAAGATATTGCTGTACCCAACTTTGGCAATCGCTCTATATTAATTTATGTATTATTTATTATGTTCTGAAAACATTTTCTTTGGCTTTGTGAGCATTTCAAAGGCTGTCCTTGTAAACTGAAAGCCAAACTTTATCCGGAGTCACTAAGTCAGTCTGCAACTCTCCTCGGCTCACATATTTTTCTGCACAGTGTGAAGGTTTTCTTCAACCAAAGGAAATGGCCTTCCACACACAAAAGCAAGCCTTTGCACACACATCCCACTCTATTCGGCATTCAATAGCTGCTGTGAGCGGTTCCTCTCGCTGCACCTCAATAACTTGTAAACTCAAAAGGAAACTACTGTCAGTGCGTCCGCATGTGTGCGTGTGGGTTTGTTGATGTGCAACAAAAGGTCTGGGGTCAAAAGACCATCATGTTATATCAGAAAGTGTATCTCTGCTTAGTGTATTATTTGTTCTGCATGGCTGGTGTAGGAAGATTAGCTCGTGGCATTCACCTATTGTGGCACCTCAGGACAGGTGTTGTGTATTGCAGATGATTTGTTGATAACTTATTTTTACTTTAACTGCTGAATAGAATTGTATGGAGAGCTGGCTGTGGTTTCATGTTTTTATCGCTTTGCAGCAGCAGGCATTACTAATAGTGTCAGTCTTCCGTAGCTTTAGCTTCCTCCATCCGCTCACATTTCAACCACTGTGCTAAAATATCATAATTGTAATAAATGACGATTGCAGCTGCCACTTGGAAGTTCCCTGATGACCAAGTGGTTCTAAATTAAATACATTTTACTGCTGAACATTTTGGTTTGGAGAACATCTTATCTCTGAACCATGACACCTCGTTCCTTTCTGGAAAACTGTGTAATTTGTTATCATCCCAACATTGACAGACGATGTCAATCAATCAGCAACATATTTGTCTTCTGGGTTGATTTTTGGTGACAACTTTATATTTCAATCCAGATTTATGCAATATTTTCCTCTTGGTCGGGATTCTGTAGCTAGAACAGGTTGTGACTGTGACCTGGTGGTAATGTGGAGGTCTTGAGCAAAAGGATTAAGATTGACTTTGCGTAATATAACACTGTGTGGGCCTCCTACGGAGGTTCAAGAGTGCAGAGCAGTGGAGCTCTTTGTTCAGCTCTTAATAATCTCTGCGTGCAGCATACTTTCCAAATGCGTCACAAGCAAAGTCAAATTAAAGTAGATCTTTGAGCAGCCCAGTTGACTTTTAGTTTAATATTATAGAATGAGTACTTTTATTTTGTGCTTTGTACAGATTGTAAAGCCCTGTGAGGCAAATATGTGATCAGTAAAATTGGACTATACAAATACACTTAATTGGGGGGGTAAAAACCCTGAATATGCACTCACAGCATGAAAAGCTAACTTGGACTTGTAAGTCCAGTAAAAGCCTCTACTTACTATTACTTCCATGTACTCGCTGAACAATGGTGTGCTTGCAGTCTTGTGTGACTGCATCAAAGCTGCTGTCTTTTTCACCTCCTCCTTATATTTCCTTCTTGTCACAGATCAACTAAAACTCATCCAGGACCTGTGGTTCATTTGAGTGACAGCCCAAAGGATGAAGGCAAGGTGAGTAGGCAGATAAAAGAAGCACCAGCAACACCTCTTGGTCCTCCTCGCAGACCAATGCCACTACAATCCACAGAGGCTCTCGCCTTT